>NC_092708.1:274927576-275245271 GCF_047496885.1 Scyliorhinus torazame
TTCTCAACCAACAATGCTCCTCGACCTAGACTTCTCAACCAGCAATGCTCCTCGACCTAGACTTCTCAACCAGCAATGCTCCTTGACCTAGACTTCTCAACCAGCAATGCTCCTCGACCTAGACTTCACAACGAACAATGCTCCTCGACCTAGACTTCTCAACCAGCAATGCTCCTTGACCTAGACTTCTCAACCAGCAATGCTCCTTGACCTAGACTTCTCAACCAACAATGCTCCTCGACCTAGACTTCTCAACCAGCAATGCTCCTCGACCTAGACTTCTCAACCAGCAATGCTCCTCGACCTAGACTTCTCAACCAACAATGCTCCTCGACCTAGACTTCTCAACCAGCAATGCTCCTCGACCTAGACTTCTCAACCAGCAATGCTCCTCGACCTAGACTTCTCAACCAGCAATGCTCCTCGACCTAGACTTCTCAACCAACAATGCTCCTCGACCTAGACTTCTCAACCAGCAATGCTCCTCGACCTAGACTTCTCAACCAGCAATGCTCCTCGACCTAGACTTCTCAACCAACAATGCTCCTCGACCTAGACTTCACAACGAACAATGCTCCTTGACCTAGACTTCTCAACCAACAATACTCCTCGACCTAGACTTCACAACGAACAATGCTCCTTGACCTAGACTTCACAACGAACAATGCTCCTTGACCTAGACTTCTCAACGAACAATGCTCCTCGACCTAGACTTCTCAACCAACAATGCTCCTTGACCTAGACTTCTCAACTAACAATGCTCCTTGACCTAGACTTCTCAACCAGCAATGCTCCTTGACCTAGACTTCTCAACCAGCAATGCTCCTCGACCTAGACTTCTCAACCAGCAATGCTCCTCGACCTAGACTTCTCAACCAACAATGCTCCTCGACCTAGACTTCACAACGAACAATGCTCCTTGACCTAGACTTCTCAACCAACAATGCTCCTTGACCTAGACTTCACAACGAACAATGCTCCTTGACCTAGATTTCTCAACCAACAATGCTCCTCGACCTAGACTTCTCAACCAGCAATGCTCCTCGACCTAGACTTCTCAACCAGCAATGCTCCTCGACCTAGACTTCACAACGAACAATGCTCCTTGACCTAGACTTCTCAACCAACAATGCTCCTCGACCTAGACTTCTCAACCAGCAATGCTCCTCGACCTAGACTTCTCAACCAACAATGCTCCTTGACCTAGACTTCTCAACCAGCAATGCTCCTCGACCTAGACTTCTCAACCAACAATGCTCCTCGACCTAGACTTCACAACGAACAATGCTCCTTGACCTAGACTTCTCAACCAACAATGCTCCTCGACCTAGACTTCTCAACCAACAATGCTCCTCGACCTAGACTTCACAACGAACAATGCTCCTTGACCTAGACTTCACAACGAACAATGCTCCTCGACCTAGACTTCACAACCAGCAATGCTCCTTGACCTAGACTTCACAACGAACAATGCTCCTCGACCTAGACTTCTCAACGAACAATGCTCCTCGACCTAGACTTCACAACGAACAATGCTCCTCGACCTAGACTTCTCAACTAACAATGCTCCTCGACCTAGACTTCTCAACCAGCAATGCTCCTTGACCTAGACTTCTCAACCAGCAATGCTCCTCGACCTAGACTTCTCAACCAACAATGCTCCTTGACCTAGACTTCACAACGAACAATGCTCCTCGACCTAGACTTCTCAACCAACAATGCTCCTCGACCTAGACTTCACAACGAACAATGCTCCTTGACCTAGACTTCACAACGAACAATGCTCCTTGACCTAGACTTCTCAACCAACAATGCTCCTCGACCTAGACTTCTCAACCAGCAATGCTCCTCGACCTAGACTTCTCAACCAGCAATGCTCCTTGACCTAGACTTCTCAACGAACAATGCTCCTTGACCTAGACTTCTCAACCAACAATGCTCCTCGACCTAGACTTCTCAACGAACAATGCTCCTTGACCTAGACTTCACAACGAACAATGCTCCTCGACCTAGACTTCTCAACCAACAATGCTCCTCGACCTAGACTTCACAACGAACAATGCTCCTTGACCTAGACTTCTCAACCAGCAATGCTCCTCGACCTAGACTTCACAACGAACAATGCTCCTCGACCTAGACTTCTCAACGAACAATGCTCCTTGACCTAGACTTCTCAACCAGCAATGCTCCTCGACCTAGACTTCACAACGAACAATGCTCCTCGACCTAGACTTCACAACCAGCAATGCTCCTCGACCTAGACTTCTCAACCAGCAATGCTCCTTGACCTAGACTTCTCAACCAGCAATGCTCCTCGACCTAGACTTCACAACGAACAATGCTCCTCGACCTAGACTTCTCAACGAACAATGCTCCTTGACCTAGACTTCTCAACCAGCAATGCTCCTCGACCTAGACTTCACAACGAACAATGCTCCTCGACCTAGACTTCACAACCAGCAATGCTCCTCGACCTAGACTTCTCAACCAGCAATGCTCCTTGACCTAGACTTCACAACCAACAATGCTCCTTGACCTAGACTTCTCAACCAACAATGCTCCTCGACCTAGACTTCACAACGAACAATGCTCCTTGACCTAGACTTCACAACGAACAATGCTCCTCGACCTAGACTTCACAACGAACAATGCTCCTTGACCTAGACTTCTCAACGAACAATGCTCCTTGACCTAGACTTCACAACGAACAATGCTCCTTGACCTAGACTTCACAACGAACAATGCTCCTCGACCTAGACTTCTCAACCAACAAAAATAGTTTCTCTAGAACTAATGGAACTGAATTCCATCAGTTTCTCAGCATGTTCCCGTTCCTCAAAACATTGATCAAATTACTCTTTAACCTTCTAAACTACTGAGAATACAACCCTAGCTTGTTTATTCTCTCTTCCTAATATGACCCCTGGAGTCCAGGTATCCTACGCTGCACTCTCACCATGGCCAATCCAGCATGCTCCAGGAGGCGGCATGGTGGCACAGTGGCTAGCACTGCTGTTTCACAGCACCAGGGACCTGGGTTCACTTCCAGCCTTGGGTCACTGTCTGTGTGGAGTTCACACATTCTCCACATATCTGCATGGCTTTCCTACGGGTGCTCCGGTTTCCTCCCACAGTCCAAAGATGTGCAGGTTAGGTGGATTGGCCATAATAAATTGCCCTTAGTGTCCAAAAGATTAAGTGAGGCTATGGGGATAGGGCAGGGGAGTGGGCCTAGGTAGGGTGTTCTTTCCAAGCGTCGGTGCTGACTCCACTGGGCTGATGGCCTCCTTCTGCACTGCAGGGATTCTATGAATGGAAAGTTCTGGTTAGTCAAATGCAGGTTAACTAAGATGTAAGATGATCGAATCAGAAAGTTCCTGGGTGGTCTCATTGTGATGCGGGTGTTTAGAACTGACAAGAGATGTGGGAACAGAGCACGTGAATCGAGTGAGCAGCGTTGAGGGAACATGGTGCTGCTGAACATTCCAGTTGTTTTGCTTATTTGAATTCTGCTGATCCCTCATCCCTGATTCAATATTAGTTTCTTTGGGACATCCAGTATGCTATTAATAATTTTTTAAAATAATCTTTATTGTCTCAAATAGGCTTACATTAACACTGCAATGAAGTTACTGTGAAAAGCCCCTAGTCGCCACACTCTGGCACCTGTTCAGATACACAGAGGGAGAATTCGGAATGTCCAAATTATCGAACAGCACGTCTTTCGGGACTTGTGGGAGGAAACCGGAGCACCCGGAGGAAACCCATGCAGACACAGGGGGAACGTGCAGACTCCTCATTGACAGTGACCCAAGCCAGGAATCGACCTTGGGACCCTGGTGCTACCCAATGTGCTACTGTGCTGACATTCTCGAAACAAAGAAAATAGGATCATTCTGATGGAGGCACCCCACCCTGACTCCGTTGGTGATCGCTCTGTCCTCGGTCACCCCTGCGACCTCGAGGGCCCGTTCCTCATAGGTGGTGAGGACTCTGATGTCTGGCACCCCGCCGCCTTTCTGGGCCCTTTCCGTGTGGGTGTGGCAGGACCGCTGCAGGGAGGCTTATGCCAACTCGTCTATGCAGCCCGGTGGAGATCGTTCAGCTTCTTACGACACTGGATGGCGGTCCTCCTTGTGACACTCCCAGGTGGCAGTGGCTGATCTAGGCTGATCCTCCGACCCCCGCAGGGGAACAGGGTGTCCCGTTGCGAACCCATCGCATTCAACAGTCGGGCCAGGCCAGCATCACCGAAACGTGGGACTGGTCTGCACGGTGGCATTCCTGCGAGCTGTCTCGCGTTTGGTCGGGAGAGAGCAGTTTTAGAGCTGCTCCCACTAGTTAGTGGGGAGCTGCTGGGTGTCATGATATGCAGACATGCAGATAATGATATACAGACAGGCACAGACAGGCAGATAATGAACACAGAGAACAGGACATGACCAATGAGCAGGCAGGACACTCTCAGGGTGATATCTCATGATAAAAGGCACGAGGCACTCGCACTCTGCCTCTTTCCACTGATGAACATTTGCAGAGTGAGTCAGGGTGTATGTACAGTATCACACCTGCAGCACGTGGCTAAGAGCTAGTCTGGTTCAGTCAGACAGAGTAACCACACTTAGGTTAGCAGAGTCGAACTCATAGAGAACTGTGCTAACTGTGCTACTGGTTCAATAAATCAGATTGAACTAACTTCAAGGTCTGGAGGATCCTTTGGTTAAAGCTGCATCCAGTTGCAGCCTGTGTTATCCCAGAGTACATAACACGACATGCTACCAGGATACTGCTTAATCTAGATGGTTTATCTCAGTCCGTTCCGTGACGACCAGCGAATGTATCCCGGCACCATGGAGAAGATTCAGACTCCTCACCAACTCAAGACCTCTGGCAATCTCAGTGCCAACTAACGGACATTCAAGCAAAAGTTTCTGCTGTACATCGAAGCTTCAGACCTCATGGATGCGTCTGATGCAAGGAAGATCGCGCTTCTCCTCTCAAAAGCGGGTGATCAAGCCATCAAACTCTTCAACCCTTTTCACTTCACCGAAGGCCAGGACAAGACAAAGTTTCAGACCATCCTCGACAAGTTTGACAGTCACTGTGAAGTGGACACCGATGAAATCTTCGAGCGCTACATATTCAAACAGCGTCTACAAGCTAAAGATGAATCTCAACTAACCTCCGCCTGCTAGCGCTGTCCTGCAACTTTGGTGATATTGCTGACTCCATGGTCAGAGACCAAATCGTGTTTGGAGTTCACTCTGATCCTCAGAGAGCAGCTACTGAAAATCAAGCATATGACCCTGCCAGTCGCGATTGAAACATGCACAGTGCATGAGCACACCAAAAATCACTATGGCCAGTATAAATCGGCTGAAAATGAGAAACTTACCTCCCATGAGGCAGAGAGCGTGCAGGCCATCTCCCGGATGCAGCGCCACAGCATTGATGAAAGCGGCCATTTGGCGAGAATTTCCCTGGGCCCCACGCATGCGCGATGCGAACGGGATAACGAAGCGGCCAACACCCGCACTGCGCATGTGCGACGACGCGCAGAGCGTCATGACGCCGATGTCATGACGTGCTCGAACTGCGGCAACGCCCACTTAAAGAAACACTGCCCTGCAAGAGGCAGGCGATGTTTAAACTGCGGGAAGCCTGGACACTATGCAGCATTGTGCAGGTCTGCACCACCAGTCAGGGGCCAGAGCTCCCAATTCCAACGATGGCGCGTTCAGAGTGAGCAACAACGATTACAGGATTCTGATCCTGGCAGCACAACGTATCCTGAGAAGGAATGCCTGGGTCTTCTCACTGGCATTCTCAAGTTTCACGACTATGTCTACGGCCTGCCAACATTCACTGTCGAGACGGATCATAGGCCACTGGTCCACATTATCCACGAGGACCTGACCGACGTGACTCCTCGGTTGCAGCGCATCCTCCTCAAACTTAGAAGGTACGATTTTGACTTAGTGTACACGCCTGGCAAGGAGCTCATCATCCCTGATGCATTGTCCTGCTCCATCACCTTGCCTAGTGAACCGCTGGAAATCATCCGGCAGATTCAATCACAGGGGCAGCTGTGTACTAGCACCCTCCCGGCGTCTGATGAGAAGGTGGTTCGTATCCGCGAGAAGACAGCCAAAGACCCTCTCTTGCAGCGTGTCATGCACCACCTCGCAAATGGCTGGCAGAAAGGGCAGTGCCCTCAATTTTACAGTGTAAAGGACGACCTGACAGTGATTGATGGTATCCTCCTCAAGCTGGACCGGATTGTCATTCCACTCAGTCTCCAGAGCCTGGTGCTCCGTCAAATCCATGAGGGCCACCTGGGCGTCGAGACTTGCAGACGCAGAGCCAGGCAGGCTGTCTACTGGCCCGGTATTGGCCAGGACATCTCGAACATGGTCCTCAACTGTGCGACCTGTCAACGCTTCCAGCCAGCGCAAAACAAGGAGACGCTCCAACAGCATGAAATCGAGACCTCCCCGTGGTCCAAGGTTGGCATCGACTTCTTTTGTGCGAATGGCCGTGACTATTTCTCCAACTACCCTGAAATTGTGTAGCTCTCAGATCTCACATCTTGGATCATCATCAAGGCATGTTCTCCAGGCATTGTATCCCACTCACTGTCATGAGTGACAGTGGCCCGTGCTTCAACAGCCATGCATGGTCCACGTTTGCCAAGTCCTACCATTTCAAACATGTCACTTCCAGCCCACACTATCCGCAGTCCAATGGGAAGGTTGAAAAAGGGGTGCACATTGTGAAACAGCTCATCTACAAGGCCGCGGATTCTGCTTCTGACATCTACCTCGCGCTGCTTGCGTACAGGGCGACCCTGCTGACCACTGGCATGTCGCCGGCTCAACTCCTGATGAACAGGGACCTGCGGACGACACTTCCAGCCATACACTTGCCCAACCTGGATCACCTCCCGGTGCTGCAAAAGGTGCAGCAGCTCCGAAACCAGCAAAATCAGGGCTATGGTGCTCATGCCACCGATTTACTCGTGTTATCCCCGGCAGACACTGTCAGGATCAGGATACGGGATAATGGCTGGTCTGCTCCAGCTGTCGTTGTTCGACAGGCTGCGCCCCGCTCGTATGTTGTACGTATGGCTGATGGTTCTGTTGTGCGACGAAACAGACGGGCACTGCGCAAAGTTGCCTGCCCGCAACTACTTTCTTCTCCGTTTCCGTCCGTTGTTTTGCCACCTCCTGATACCTCGAACTACGAGGCCACCAGTCAGGCTTCCATCCCGCCTGTCAAGGCGCCGTCATCCCCACCACCACCTCTGTGGCGGTCGACAAGGATCAGACGCAAGCCCCAGAGACTGGACTTATGAACATTTGTTTTGTTTGCTATGTTCTGTTTTCTCACATTAGACAGCTGTCTTCACATGGAAATACGTTCACATATGCCACCGCTTGTAAATATGTTAATATATGTCACCAAATGTAAGTACGTTCCCATATGCCAACAAAATATTAAAAGAAAGAGATGTCATGATATGCAGATAATGATATACAAACAGGCAGCTCATGAACACAGAGAACAGGACATGACCAATGAGCAGGCAGGACACTCAGGGGTGGTATCTCTCTATAAAAGGCATGAGGCACTCACATTCCGCCTCTTTCCATTGATGAACATCTACAGAGTGGGTCAGGGTGCACGTACAGTATCACCCCTGCAGCACGTGGCTAAGAGCTAGTCTGGTTCAGTCAGGCAGAGTAACCGCACTTAGGTTAGCAGAGAGTCGAACTCATAGAGAACTGTGCTACTGGTTCAATAAATCAGATTGAACTAACTTCAAGGTCTGGAGTTAAAGCTGCAACCAGTTGCAGCCTGTGTTATCCCAGAGTACATAACACATCACTGGGCTGGGCGAATCAACTGGTAGGACAGCCATTTCTACCGTGAAGCCTGTGGGGCATCATTACCTGCCCGAATTCATGTTGGATACAGGTCGCAATTTCGCCGGCTCACCTCATTCCCAAGAACAAGTCTAGCAGCACCGCCTTTACCAATGGGCTGGAAATATACTGCTGTAGAATATTTCCCCAGAGTCGAGGAACATTTCCCTCTCTGCTGTTTACACTACTACTATCCCAGTCTATATTCAGATAATTAAAGGTTCCCATTATAACTACGATATAATTCTTGTACCTCTGTAATTTCTGTAAAAAAGAGAATTTTTTTCCCCTCAAAATGCTTTTTGAAGTTCACTCCGTGATCCTGGCTAATCTCCTTCCAGACTTCGCCACTGGTAAATTGTGGGGTCTGGAGCAAACAATTATATCATCAAGACCATTAAATACCTCCCAGCTATCCCATCACACAAGTTGATGTCTAGGAGAATAGTTTCTGGAATCTGAGATGCATGTTTGACTCCAAGACAAGTTTTAACCTGCTGAGTCACGTTTGTGGATTGTGATTTTATACAAGCCAGCAATCTAAGTGGAAAGTAAAATGAGGTTAAAGAGTTGAAATAAAAACAGGCAATGGTGGAAAGACTCAACAAGTCTGGCAGTATCAGTGGAGAGAGAGTTAATAGTTTATGTCGATGACCATTTGTCAGCCTGGAAAAGATTGCGATATAACAGATTTTATGCAAATACGGAAGGAGAAAGGAGAGGAAAGAGCAAAAGTGAATGTCAGTGATAGGATGCAAGACAAGAGAGGTTAAATGTCAAAATGGCTGAAGGTGCAAAGCAAAAGGAGATGGTAATTAAACAAAGAAGAAAACAAAATTAGGTCTACCATAAATGGGAAAAGCGACGGCCTGTCCTCCATTTTGAAGTGCTGCCGACACTGATTCCACACCCTCGGCGTTGACACCACCACTGGGCTCGTGGAGTACCTAGCCGGTGAGAACGGAAGGGACGCCAGAATAATGCCCTCCAAACTGGTCCCCCTACATGAGGCCTCCTCCATCCACCCACACACTGCCTACTTCCTAACCTATGCCATGTTTGCTGTCGAATAATAATTCTGCAGATTTGCCAATGCCAGCCCCCTCTTTGCCTATCCCATCCCCCTGGTCTGGAAAACTTTGCCCGTCCATATAGGAGGAGCTCTTTTGACCCTTCGAGCCTGCTCCGCCATTATTATGATCATGGCTGATCGTCCAACTCAGTAACCTGTTCTTGCTGTCATGATATTCAAACACACATCACAACACACACATCATGATAGACAGACCAACAGACCAATTAGCACACATAACACGACAGCCAATCACAGACAAGAGCAGACACAGTATAAGACAAGAAACACGACACCTGCTGAGCAGTCCATCTGGAGACAGGACAAGGCCAGGACCTCATTAACAAGACACTCACACAGTCACCACGTGCTGAGTACCAAGTCAGATGTGTAAATAACTAGTTGGAATAAAACTGCGTTGTACCAATCACAACCGTGTTGGTTCGTCTGTACCTCAGAGCACCCAACACCACATGGTACCAGTGAGTGAATCGATACTTACCGGCAAATCTGCCATCCTGAGCCATGGACACCCACAACAAACCGCAGCCGTTGCAAGTCGCTGGGCACCAATTGGAAGCTCTTCAAGCAGCGATTCGAACTGTTCATGCGAGCCAACGAAAAACAGGGCGCCTCGGACGAAACAAAGATTGCCATGCTCCTCACTACCGCCGGTCAGCACGCCATCGATGTATACAACTCCTTGGTGTTCGCGGAAGGCGAGAACAAATCTAAATATGACACGGTCCTCCTCAAGCTCGACCAGCACTTCAGCGTTGAGGTCAATGAAAGCTTTGAGAGGTATATCTTTCAGCAGCGCCTACAAGGTAAGGATCTACTTTGATCTGAAAGCAGGTGGGGGAGGGGAGTCAATTCAGGGCAGTTTAAAAAGAGCCACTTGTAAATTCACTCCCAGTGAGTTCTCCCAGTGAGCCAGAGAGAAGACAGAGCCAGGAGTGAGACACAGCTAAGAGTGAGTTTGGGAATTTGAATCGAGGTGGGAATTCGAAGCTGGGTGGGAAGTGCTTTTTATCCCTGGTAAGTGACTGGTAAGTAGTGTTTCTGTTTCTTTTCATTGGTATATTTATTTACTTTTTTCTTCATTGTTTATTTGTTTATTTAAATTTTTTTGCTGGGGAAATTGAAATTGTTGAAGTTAACCGAAGGTTTAAGACACGGCAGGAGATCTCGGACCCGTGTCATGCTCCTCGTGTGCGATGTGGGAGCTCAGGGACACGTCCACTGTCCCTGGCTCCTTCATGTGCATGAAGTGTGTCCAGTTGCAGCTCCTGTTAGACCGCTTGACGGCTCTGGAGCTGCGGATGGACTCACTTTGGAGCGTCCGCGATGCTGAGGACGTCGTGGATAGCACGTTTAGCGAGTTGGTCACACCGCAGGTGAAAGGTACTGAGGGAGATAGTAAATGGGTGACCAAAAGACAGAGCAAGAGTAGGAAGGCAGTGCAGGTGTCCTCTGCGGTCATCTCCCTGCAAAACAGATATACCGCTTTGGATACTGTTGAGGGAGATGGCTCACCAGGGGAAGGCGGCAGCAGCCAGGTTCATGGCACCGTGGCTGGCTCTGCTGCGCAGCTGGGCAGGAAGAAGAATGGCAGGGCTATAGTGATAGGGGACTCAATTGTAAGGGGAATAGACAGGCGGTTCTGCGGACGAAATCGAGACTCCAGGATGGTATGTTGCCTCCCTGGTGCAAGGGTCAAGGATGTCTCGGAGCGGCTGCAGGACATTCTGGGGGGGAGGGTGAACAGCCAGCTGTCGTGGTGCACATAGGCACCAACGATATAGGTAAAAAACGGGACGAGGTCCTACAAGCTGAATTTAGGGAGCTAGGAGTTAAACTAAAATGTAGGACCTCAAAGGTAGTAATCTCAGGATTGCTACCAGTGCCACAAGCTAGTCAGAGTAGGAATGTCAGGATAGAGAGGATGAATACGTGGCTCGAGAGATGGTGCAAGAGGGAGGGATTCAAATTCCTGGGACATTGGAACCGATTCTGGGGGAGGTGGGACCAGTACAAACCGGACGGTCTGCACCTGGGCAGGACTGGAACCGATGTCCTAGGGGGGGTGTTTGCTAGAGCTGTTGGGGAGAGTTTAAACTAATGTGGCAGGGGGATGGGAACCGATGCAGGAAGTTGGAAGGTAGTAAACCAGGGACAGAAATAAAAGGCAGTAAGGGGGAAAGTGTAAGGCAGAGAAGCCATAGTCAAAAATCAAAAAGGGCGACAGTACAAGGTACAGTGACTGAGGGGAGCTCAGTGAATAGGACCAGGAATACTAAAAGAAATAAAACGGGAAGTGAAAACATTAATGGTAAGCGATGCGGCAGGTTGTTACAGGAAGATGTGGGTTCGACAACAAGGAAAATTAGGAGAAAGGTTAAGAGGAAATATAACTTAGGAGAGGTTACTGATCGAGGTGTTAAGATTCAGAACAGAGGTAAAAAAGCCAACATAAGTGTACTTTACCTGAATGCTCGTAGTATTCGGAATAAGGTAAATGAGTTGATGGCGCAAATCATCGTGAATGACTATGATTTAGTGGCCATTACTGAAACATGGTTAAAGGATGGTCACGACTGGGAGTTAAATATCCGAGGGTATCAAACTTTTCGGAAGGACAGAGTGGATGGTAAGGGAGGTGGTGTAGCTCTGTTATTTAAGGATGACATCCGGGCAACAGTAAGGGATGACATCGGTGCTATGGAGGATAAGGTTGAATCCATTTGTGTGGAAATCAGGAATAGTAAGGCGAAAAAGTCACTGATAGGAGTAATCTATAGGCCACCAAATAGTAACATTATGGTGGGGCAGGCAATAAACAAAGAAATAACAGATGCATGTAGAAATGGTACAGCAGTTATCATGGGGGATTTTAATCTACATGTTGATTGGTTTAACCAGGTCGGTCAAGGCAGCCTTGAGGAGGAGTTTATAGAATGTATCCGCGATAGTTTCCTCGAACAGTATGTAATGGAACCTACGAGGGAACAAGCGGTCCTAGATCTGGTCCTGTGTAATGAGACAGGATTGATTCAGGATCTCATAGTTAGGGATCCTCTCGGAAGGAGCGATCACAATATGGTGGAATTTAAAATACAGATGGAGGGTGAGAAGGTAAAATCAAGCACTAGTGTTTTGTGCTTAAACAAAGGAGATTACAATGGGATGAGAGAAGAACTAGCTAAGGTAGACTGGGAGCAAAGACTTTATGGTGAAACAGTTGAGGAACAGTGGAGAACCTTCCAAGTGATTTTTCACAGTGCCCAGCAAAGGTTTATACCAACAAAAAGGAAGGACGGTAAAAAGAGGGAAAATCGACCGTGGATATCTAAGGAAATAAGGGAGAGTATCAAACTGAAGGAAAAAACATACAAAGTAGCAAAGATCAGTGGGAGACTAGAGGACTGGGAAATCTTTAGGGGGCAACAGAAAGCTACTAAAAAAGCTATAAAGAAGAGTAAGATAGATTATGAGAGTAAACTTGCTCAGAATATAAAAACAGATAGTAAAAGTTTCTACAAATACATAAAACAAAAAAGAGTGGCTAAGGTAAATATTGGTCCTTTAGAGGATGAGAAGGGAGATTTAATAATGGGAGATGAGGAAATGGCTGAGGAACTGAACAGGTTTTTTGGGTCGGTCTTCACAGTGGAAGACACAAATAACATGCCAGTGACTGATGGAAATGAGGCTATGACAGGTGAGGACCTTGAGAGGATTGATATCACCAAGGAGGTAGTGATGGGCAAGCTAATGGGGCTAAAGGTAGACAAGTCTCCTGGCCCTGATGGAATGCATCCCAGAGTGCTAAAAGAGATGGCTAGGGAAATTGCAAATGCACTAGTGATAATTTACCAAAATTCATTAGACTCTGGGGTGGTCCCGGCGGATTGGAAATTAGCAAAAAGGAGGTAGGCAGAAAGTGGGTAATTATAGGCCAGTGAGCTTAACTTCGGTAGTAGGGAAGATGCTGGAATCTATCATCAAGGAAGAAATAGCGAGGCATCTGGATGGAAATTGTCCCATTGGACAGACGCAGCATGGGTTCATAAAGGGCAGGTCGTGCCTAACTAATTTAGTGGAATTTTTTGAGGACATTAACAGTGCGGTAGACAACGGGGAGCCAATGGATGTGGTATATCTGGATTTCCAGAAAGCCTTTGACAAAGTGCCACACAAAAGGTTGTTGCATAAGATAAAGATGCATGGCATTAAGGGGAAAGTAGGAGCATGGATAGAGGATTGGTTAATTAATAGAAAGCAAAGAGTGGGGATTAATGGGTGTTTCTCTGGTTGGCAATCAGTAGCTAGTGGTGTCCCTCAGGGATCAGTGTTGGGCCCACAACTGTTCACAATTTACATAGATGATTTGAAGTTGGGGACCAAGGGCAATGTGTCCAAGTTTGCAGACGACACTAAGATAAGTGGTAAAGCAAAAGGTGCAGAGGATACTGGAAGTCTGCAGAGGGATTTGGATAGGCTAAGTGAATGGGCTAGGGTCTGGCAGATGGAATACAATGTTGACAAATGTGAGGTTATCCATTTTGGTAAGAATAACGGCAAAAGGGATTATTATTTAAATGATAAAAGATTAAAACATGCTGCTGTGCAGAGAGATCTGGGTGTGCTAGTGCATGAATCGCAGAAAGTTGGTTTTCAGGTGCAACAGGTGATTAAGAAGGCAAATGGAATTTTGTCCTTCATTGCGAGAGGGGTGGAGTTTAAGACTAGGGAGGTTATGCTGCAATTGTATAAGGTGTTAGTGAGGCCACACCTGGAGTATTGTGGTCAGTGTTGGTCTCCTTACTTGAGAAAGGACGTACTGGCACTGGAGGGTGTGCAGAGGAGATTCACTAGGTTAATCCCAGAGCTGAAGGGGTTGGATTACGAGGAGAGGTTGAGTAGACTGGGACTGTACTCGTTGGAATTTAGAAGGATGAGGGGGGATCTTATAGAAACATATAAGATTATGAAGGGAATAGATAGGATAGATGCGGGCAGGTTGTTTCCACTGGCGGGTGAAAGCAGAACTAGGGGGCATAGCCTCAAAATAAGGGGAAGTAGATTTAGGACTGAGTTTAGGAGGAACTTCTTCACCCAAAGGGTTGTGAATCTATGGAATTCCTTGCCCAGTGAAGCAGTAGAGGCTCCTTCATTAAATGTTTTTAAGATAAAGATAGATAGTTTTTTGAAGAATAAAGGGATTAAGGGGTATGGTGTTCGGGCCGGAAAGTGGAGCTGAGTCCACAAAAGATCAGCCATGATCTCATTGAATGGCGGAGCAGGCTCGAGGGGCCAGATGGCCTACTCCTGCTCCTCGTTCTTATGTTCTTATGTTCTTATTATGAGCTCTTTCAGCCCTTCCTGACGCACCTCCGCATACCCGCGCAGTCCTGCGGTTACGGCACCACCTCAGAGTCCATGATCCGGGACCAGATCGTTTTTGGCATTGCCTCCAGTGGCCTATGCCAGCAGCTTCTAAAAATTAAAGGCCTGACCTTAGCATCTGCAGTTGAAGCCTGTGTCCTGCATGAAAATGCGACCAGCCGCTATGCCCAATTTCAGGCGACCGAATCGGCACGGAGGGGGTCCCAAGCGATCGAATCGGCAAGCCAGGCCGCCCACGAGGCCGAACGCATCCAGGCAATCGAGTTTCTCCCGGCCCGCGGCCCGGACGAGGGCTGCCGTTTCGCGCGCTTTTTGAGGCCTCCCGCGTTTGTGCGCGTCAAAACCTACGGCAACACTGAGGGATGTGCTGCGCAGGCGCGCCCGACGCAAGACCGAACTGCGCATGCGCAGTGGCGTAACGAACGCCATGACGTCATGACGTACGGCAACTGTGGAGCTGCACATTTAAAAGGGCAATGTCCTGCAAAAACCCGACAATGCCTACGCTGTAGCAAGATGGACCACTACGCTGCTTACTGTCGAGCGGCTCAACCTGTGGATCTTCCACATCTCCGACAACCTCGCAGACACGTGCGGACCATCCAGCCTCCACATCACGACATCCAAACCGACGACACAGATGACCAAGACGCCTTCCGGGTTGCGGTCATTGATGCGAACCGGGTCAACGCCATCAATCCAGCCGATGAATGGAGTGCCACCCTGACGGTCAACCGATCGCCGATCACTTTCCGCCTGGACACTGGCGCCTCCGCCAACCTCATAGCATGGTCAGCATTCTATGCCATGAAGGTCAGACCACCAATCCAGCCATCCCGGTGCAAGATGGTCGACTACAACGGGAACGTTATCCCGGCCATGGGATCCTGCCAGCTCCAGGTGACACACAAAACACACGCGGCCACACTCTCGTTCGAGATAGTGGGCTCATCGAAGGACTCCCTGCTGGGTGCACAGGCATGTAAGGCTCTCCATCTTGTGCAACAAATTCTCTCTCTCTCTCCAGACGGTACGTCTGACTTCCTGGATGCAGAGTTCAACGGACAGCTCCAATCGCTCCTCGCCCACAACCAGGAGGCATTTGAAGGCATGGGAACACTGCCATACACCTACCGAATTTGCCTCAAACCGGACGCCATCCCGGTCGTTCACGCACCTCGCAGGGTTCCTGCGCCACTTAAAGACCGCCTCAAGCTGCAGCTGCATGATCTCCAGGACCAAGGGGTCCTATCCAGGGTCACGGAGCCCACGCCATGGGTCAGCTCCATGGTGTGTGTCAAGAAGCCCTCTGGCAACCCCAAAGACTTGAATAATAACATTATGCGGGAACATTATCCCATACCCAAACGGGAGGAGATCACCAGTGAAATGGCCCAAGCGAAGATATTCATGAAACTGGATGCTTCTAAAGGATTTTGGCAGATCCAACTGGACCCGTCCAGCCGAAAGCTATGTACCTTCAACACCCCTTTCGGCAGATTCTGCTACAACCGGATGCCATTTGGCATCATCTCGGCATCCGAGGTCTTCCACAGAATCATGGAGCAGATGATGGAAGGCATCGAAGGGGTGCGCGTATATGTGGACGATGTCATCATCTGGTCCACCATACCGCAGGAGCACATACATTGCCTCCAACGCGTTTTTGCCCGCATACGGGAAAACGGCCTGCGCCTCAACCGAGCCAAGTGCGCCTTTGGCCAGACCGAATTGAAGTTCCTGGGGGACCATATCTCCCGGTCAGGGGTCCGTCCGGATGCAGACAAGGTGAGCGCCATCACAGCCATGCCGCAGCCGGCCGACAAGAAGGCTGTCCTACGCTTCCTTGGCATGGTCAACTTCCTAGGGAAATTCATTCCCAACCTTGCCTCCCACACAACGACTCTGCGCCACCTCGTCAAAAAATCTACAGAGTTCCAGTGGCAACACACACACCAGCTGGAATGGGAGGAGCTCAAACACAAACTCACCACGGCACCAGTGTTGGCGTTCTTCGACACGTCTCGTCCCACCAAAATCTCAACTGATGCCAGCCAATCTGGCATTGGAGCAGTGCTCCTGCAGAGGGATGACACGTCGTCATGGGCCCCGGTTGCCTATGCGTCGCGGGCCATGACCCCCACAGAGGAGCGCTACGCGCAAATCGAAAAAGAATGCCTGGGCTTGCTAACCGGTTTAGACAAGTTCCACGATTACGTCTATAGTCTTCCACGGTCCACGTGCTGAGTACCAAGTCAGATGTGTAAATAACTAGTTGGAATAAAACTGCGTTGTACCAATCGCAACCGTGTTGGTTCATCTGTACCTCAGAGCACCCAACACCACACTTGCTTCCCACTGTCTCCCTCCATGTCCTTTGATCATTTCAGCCACAATTTCTATGTCTGACTCCTTCCTGAAAACAAATAACTCCCAAGATTATTTTATTGACAACCCCCCCCAAAAAAAGGGACGTGGGCCCAAAAAACAGACTTGGGCACATAAATTGTAAGGTTCTGGAAGACGAACAAAAACTTTGGCAACAGCATCATCTTTACCATCTGGACCCTCCCAGCTAATGATGATGTCGAAACATCCCACCTCTTAAATTCATTCACCTCTCTTCATTCCTTCAACTTCTGCAGCTATTACCAGCTCTGCGCCACTTGTATCTCCAGATACCAAAAGCTCGCCCTACTAGCCAAAACGGCAGCTTCCCAGACATCTCCCCTGTCCCTGCACGTTGATCGGGAACACCTCGCTCCTGCCCATGTTGAGCTTACACCCTGAAAATAGACTAAACTCCCATAAGATCCACATAATCCTATCGAAGCTCCCCTTCCCCCCACACCCCCAGAGGCCCTGAGTACCATAGCCAATGGTTGAATTGATAGGGCAAACAGCAGTGGGGATAGTGGACATCCCTGCCTCGTCCCCCGGTACAGCCTATAATACTCCAACCTCACCTGATTCGTCCGCACGTTTGCCACCGGTGCCTGATAAAGCAACCGGACCCAGTCCACAAATCCCTGCCCAAACCTGAACCATCCCAGGACTTCCCATAAGTATTCCTACTCCACCCGATCGAAGGCCTTCTCTGCGTCCAAAGTCACCAGCACCTCAACCTCGCGCCCCTCCGTAGGCATCACGATTACATTCAAGAGCCTCCTAATATTGGTTGCCAGATGTCGCCCCTTAACAAACCCCGTCTGATCTTCCCCTATTACCCCTGGGTTACAATCCTCGATCCGTATGGCCAGGATCTTTGCCAGCAGTTTGACATCCACATTCAATAAGGACATTGGTCGATATGACCCGCAGTTTTCCGGGTCCATGATCTGCAGTTTTCCAGGGCCTTATCCCGCTTCAAAATGAGAGAGATCGACACATGCAACATCGGGGAAGCACTCCCAGCTCCTTTGCTTCATTAAATGCCCTTATCAACAGTGGTCCTAGCACCCCAGAGAAGTCTTATAAATTTCCACCGGCTACCTTGCAGGGCCTTACTCGATTGCATCGCTTCCAGCCCCTCTATTACCTCCCCAAGCCCAATTGGGGCCCCCAGGCCCTCTACCAGCTCCTCATCCACCTTCGGAAACTCCAGCCCTCCCAAACATCGCCTCATCCCCCTCTTCTCCGGCTGGGGATCCGATTTATACAGCTTGCCGTAGAAATCTCGAAACACTCCATTCATCCCCACCGGATCCAAGACCACCTTCCCACCCTGTATCTCTCACTTTCCCAATCTCTCTTGCCGCCTCCTGCTTCCTCAACTGATGCACCAGCCTCCTGCTCGCTTTCTCCCCACTGCCCTTCTCACCCTCCTCAGCTGTCCCACCGCCTTGCCCGTGGATAGGAGACCAAATTCCAATTGTAGCCTCTGGCGTTCCTTCAAAAGCCCTTCCGTTGGGGTCTCTTGTGTATCTCCTGCCCACCTGCAGGATTCCTGCCACCGGCCTTTCTATCTCCACCCACTCCACCTTCTCCTTGTGTGCACGAATAGAAATAAATTCCCCCCAGATAACTGCCTTCAGTGCCTCCCAGACCGTACCCGCCGACACCTCCCCGGCATAGTTAATCTTTATATAACCCCGGATAGCTTCCCTCACCCGCACACACACCTCCTCCTCTGCTAACAGTCCCACACCCAAACTCGATTGTGGGCACTGGGCCTTTCCTTTGCTCACTCGCAGGTCCAACCAGTGCGGGGCGTGGTCCGACACCACCATTGCTGAATATTCAGCATCTATCACTCTGTCAGCAGTGTTTTATCCAGCACAAAGAAATCTATTCGGGAGTACACATTGTGCACATGGGAGTAGAACAAAAATTCTTTCCCCCTCAGCCTCCCAAATCTCCACAGATCGCAGACCCCGCCCCCCCCACCCACCGCTCATGTGCTCCTTGAATCCCCGGAGCTCCTTCGCCGTAGCTGGTACCTTCCCCGACCTAGGGCTCGACCGGTCCAGTCCTGGATCCAGAACCGTGTTGAAGTCTGTCCCCCCATAATCAGCCGATGAGAATAAATATTCACCAGTACTACCCCCCCCAACCCCCCGCCCCCATGTCTGCCTCTATGTTCCCCACCTTGAACGCTACCCGCTTATTGACCAAAATCGCCACCCCCTTTGTTTTAAAGTCTAACCCCAAATGAAATATTTGCCCAACCCATCCCTTCCTCAACCTGATCTGGTCTCCCACCTTCAGGTGCGTCTCTTGCAGTAGGGGCTCCAGGGGCTGGTTTAGTACAGTGGGCTAAACAGCTGGCTTGTAATGCAGAACAAGGCAGCAGCGCTTGCTCAATTCCCATACCGGCCTCTCCGAACAGGTGCCGGAATTTGGCAACTAGGGGCTTTTCACAGTAACTTCATTAAAGCCTACTTGTGACAAAAAGCAAAAAAAAAAAAGCATGGCCACATCCGCCTTCAGTCGCCTCAAGTGTGCAAACACATGGGCTCTCTTGACTGGCCCATTCAAACCTCGAACATTCCACATGACCAGCCTGGTTGGGGGGCACCCTGCCCCCCACCGATCAAGCATATGCCCTCTTGGGCCAGCCTCCGGCCCGTGCCCCGCACTCCCTTGGTCCGGCCTTGGGCGCCCACCGCCATCAACCCTCACCCTCCTCCATTTTTAAAGCCCCCCTCAACCCCACTCCCCTTGCTCCCCCTCCCCTTGCTTCCATGAACTAGCCCGCCCAGCCAGCCTGGCAGCTCTAGCCCCCAACGCCTAGCATCCTACTGGTTCCCCTACCTCCGCTCAAACATCAGTGCAAACAATCAATAGAAACAGAAAAAAGAAAAAACAATCCCCCCGAGAACTAACCATTCTGCCACCGTGCTGCCCTTGGTGAGCTGCTTGAATGAGAAGTTCACCCAGTAATGAAAAGAGATCCTGGAGGACCTGGCCCAGGTGGTGGACTCGATCAAGGCGGTAGTTGACCGCATGGAACAAAAAGCAAACCTGAAGTCGAAAAAGAGAAAATTGAAATGGCCCCGAACAAACGTTTTACAGCAGCATCACAACTCTTCCACCAAAGTTCAAAGTCCACCTTCTCCTGTCAGTCCATCAGTCCATTGTCTCATAAACTCCGCTGCCTCCTCCGAAGATCCAAAGTGCAGCTCCCAGCCCCCCTTCTTGTAGAGGGCCGCCTTGACCTTGTTGAAACTGGCTCTCCTCTTGGCCAGCTCTGCACCCAGGTCCTGGTGCACACAAATCTCACTGCCCTCCCAGGCGCAACGCCTCCTCTGCCTGGCCCACCCCATGATTCGCTCCTTATCAAGGAACCGGTGCAACCGCACCACCATTGCCCTCGACAGCTCGTTCCCCTGGGGCTTCCTCATCAACACAATCCACCTCCAACGGTCGATCAAACGCACCTTCACTAAGCAGCTTCTCGAGCATCGTACGCGGCAGCACCGGCTCCTTCACACCCCTCCGGCAGACCCACAATCCAAATATTGTGCCTACGTGATCGGTTCGCCAACTGGTCCACCTTCTCCTGCAACCGCTTCTCCTGGTCCCGCATCAGCCCCATTTCCACTGCCATCGAGGCGAACTGCTCATCGTGCACCCCCGCCAACTTCTGTATTGTCTGATCTTGGGCTGCCAACCTCATCTCCATGCGGTCAACTACCGCCTTGATCGAGTCCACCACCTGGGCCAGGTCCTCCAGGATCTCTTTTCGTTACTGGGTGAACTTCTCATTCAAGCAGCTCACCAAGGGCAGCACGGTGGCAGAATGGTTAGTTCCGCAGCCTCACGGCGCCCAAGTCCCCAGGTTCAATCCCGGCTCTTAGTCACTGTCCGTGTGGAGTTTGCACATTCTCCCCGTGTTTGCGTGGGTTTCGCCCCCACAACCCAAAGATATGCAGGGTAGGTAGATTTGCTACACTAAATTGCCACTTAATTGGAGAAAATGAACTGGGTGCTCTAAATTTATAAAAAGAAAAAGCTCACCAGCTGCTCCATCGACCATTGAGACGGCAAGGCCGCTCCCTGCCCCTACGCCATCTCCACGTGCGTTGCCAGCACCACACCCACTCCCACTGGCTTATTCCTATTTTTTCGGGCACTTCTGGTCCTCAGCTCCATAAACTAGATGGTCAATCTCCTCCATTCGCACTCCTACACCTTTTTCTGTCTCACTTCCAGCTGCAAACTGGGGAAAATGCCCAAAAAAGACCGCCACGAACGGGAGTTACCAAATGTGCGACCACCAGAAGTGCAAACTGTAATTCCTGCCCACCAACATGACTTGTTTTTGTCAGTTGTTGTGGATTTGCTCAGTTAAAAAATTATAACTATAACAACTGCAAAGGCTGTGGGCCTTGACAAATTTCGCAATGGTACTGAAGATTTGTGCTCCGAGCCAAGCTGTTCCAGTACAGCTACAACACTGGCATCTACCCGGCAATGTGGAAAATTGCTCAGATATGTCCAGTCGACAAAAAGCAGGACAAATCCAACACAGCTGATACTACCCCATCAGTCTATTCTTGATCATCAGCAAAGTAATGGAAGGAGACGTTGACAGTGCTATCAAACAGCACTTACTCAGCAATGCTCTTGGATGCTCAGTTTGGGTCCTGCCAGGACCATTCAACTCCTGACCTCATTACAGCCTTGGTCCAAACATGGGTAAGACAGTGTCATATAATGAAGGAAAAACATGGCATTATGTCTGAAAATATTGAACTTTAAATAATATTTGTGAGTTTTTAACAAGCCAAAGATGGCTGAGGATGTAAAGTCAGTCATTTGCTGAATTGTTGGTGGGAGATACTCTTGAGGCCCCCCCCCCCCCCCCCCCATTTCCAGACAACAATTCTTCTGAAGCACACATAAACTAATTGCCAGTCTGTGTGTGTTTGTATCTACTACCCACAAGTCAAGGACTGTTTTATATACCTTTTATTTACATACTTTGGATTCAATTCTCACATCTATCTGTATGTAATCTGTGGCTGCTGGAGGTCAATCATCCTGTAGTATAAAGGGTTAACAGATGGGATAGGCTAATGTATGATAATGTACTACTGACACCAGTCAGTCATGATTAGACTCAGGAGAGGTTGGAATCATGCATAACAGCTACATGCCTGCTCTGTAATCTATTTACATGTAGTACTGATAAACACATGTTAAGCAGATGCCAGAATATGCATCTGTCAAAGATCCAAGTCCCACACCTACAGTCCAAGTCGGAAGAACACACCTCACATCATGGTGGTAGCCATGGAGACATTGATGTTATCGAAGAAATCACAGAGTGAAGAAACCTTTGATAGCAACTCATGAAGTTTCAGTGCTAGAATGAGGCACACTGGAGAGAGGTAATCATGACTGTACCTAATGTGCAGCCCCTACCATTGGTCCACCTGTTTACTGCCTCGAAGGCTCAAACGGCCAGTAGAATTCGGTGTCAGGTCTTCACGGGAAAGAGTCAAAGTTTCAAGTTAGTTCCTTTCCTTATGCAGTAGGTCCAGTAGCAGACAATGTTCTCCAAAGGCAGTGTGTGCGGGAATCCACCTTGGACTTTGATTCCATTCTTAAAAAGCTTTTGATGCCTTTTTAAAACCATTTTGTAATTTTAAGAGCTGAACTTAGCTGCCACGAGACACCGTTATCGAGCAGGTGATTCAGTGTGCGATGTGGCTGAAATACGAGTACCACATCGATCTGTGGTTTCGGGCAATCTGAGGCTTCACATGACTAGATTGGATAGGCCCATGCAAAGGTCAGCTAAATAGGTAAAAGGGCACAGAACAAAACCCAGCACAATCGCAAAGACTGCCCAGCAGGTGGCACAGAATGCTTCCAGTGTGACACAGCTGGACATTTCAAACATTTATGCAAACCCAGCAATTTTAATCGAAGTTGAATACCAGGAAGTATTTACAAATCGAATTTCTTACAAGAAATGGAAAGTCAAGAACCAGACAAATCTACAGTTACTTGGGGGAGTAGATTATCTTCATCTAGATTACTGACCAGTTACAGTCCAAGTTTAAGGCTTCAAAACTGTAGTGATCCAGGAGACACGAAGATAAAGGTTAAACCAAATTTATTCTAACTCAAAAATAAAGCCGCACTCACGGCATACAAAAGTAGTGTCCCAGCCCGGGATTAACAGGCATTCCCAGTCCAAGTCTGGAACAGTATTTAAAAGGCTCGATAATGAGTCCCAGCTGAATGGGCCTCAGCCCGTTACAATGAACAAAGAACAAAGAAATGTACAGCACAGGAACAAGCCCTTCGGCCCTCCAAGCCCGTCCCGACCATGCTGCCCATCTAAACTAAAATCTTCTACACTTCCTGGGTCCGTATCCCTCTATTCCCATCCTGTTCATGTATTTGTCAAGATGCCCCTGAAATGTCACTATCGTCCCTGCTTCCACCACCTCCTCCGGCAGGGAGTTCCAGGCACCCACTACCCTCTGTGTAAAAAAACTTGCCTCGTACATCTCTATACCTTGCCTCTCGCACCTTAAACCTATGCCCCCTAGTAATTGACCCCTCTACCCTGGGAAAAAGCCTCTGACTATCCACTCTGTCGATGCCTCTCATAATTTTGTAGACCTCTATCAGGTCGCTTCTCAACCTCCGTCGTTCCAGTGAGAACAAACCAAGTTTATTCAACCTCTCCTCACAGCTAATGCCCTCCATACCAGGCAACATCCTGGTAAATATCTTCTGCACCCTCTCTAAAGCCTCCACATCCTTCTGGTAGTGTGGCGACCAGAATTGAACACTATACTCCAAGTGTGGCCTAACTAAGGTTCTATATCGTTGCAACATGACTTGCCAATTTTTATACTCAATGCCCCGGCCAATGAAGGCAAGCATGCCGTATGCCTTATTGACTACCTTCTCCACCTGTGTTGCCCTTATCAGTCACCTGTGGACCTGTATACCTAGATCTCTCTGACTGTCAGAACTCTTGAGGGTTCTACCATTCACTGTATATTCCCTACCTACCCTTCCAAAATGCATCACCTCACATTTGTCTGGATTAAACTCCATCTGCCATCTCAATGCCTAAGTCTCCAAGCGATCTAAATCCTGCTGTATCCTCTGACAGTCCTCATCGCTATCCGCAATTCCACCAACCTTTGTGTCGTCTGCAAACTTACTAATCAGACCAGTTACATTTTCCTCCAAATCATTTACATATACTACAAACAGCAAAGGTCCCAGCACTGATCCCTGTGGAACACCACTAGTCACAGCCCTCCAATCAGAAAAGCACCCTTCCATTGCTACTCTCTGCCTTCTATGACCTAGCCAGTTCTGTATCCATCTTGCCAGCTCACCCTTGATCCCGTGTGACTTCACCTTTTGTACCAGTCTGCCATGAGGGACCTTGTCAAAGGCCTTACTGAAGTCCATATAGACAACATCCACTGCCCTACCTGCATCAATCATATTTGTGACCTCTTTGAAAAACTCTATCAAGTTAGTGAGACACGACCTCCCCTTCACAAAACTGTGCTGCCTCTCGTTAATACGTCCATTTGCTTCCAAATGGAAGTAGATCCTGCCTTGAAGAATTCTCTCCAGTAATTTCCCTACCACTGATGTAAGGCTCATTAGTCTGTAGTTCCCTGGATTATCCTTGCTACCCTTCTTAAACAAAGGAACAACATTGGCTATTCTCTAGTCCTCCGGGACATCACCTGAAGACAGTGAGGATCCAAAGATTTCTGTCAAGGCCTCAGCAATTTCCTCTCTCGCCTCCTTCAGTATCCTGGGGTAGATCCCACCAGGCCCTGGGGACTTATCTACCTTAATATTTTTCAAGACGCCCAACACCTCATCTTTTTGGATCTCAATGTGACCCAAGCGATCTACATACCCTTCTCCAGACTCAACATCCACCAATCCCTTCTCTTTGGTGATGCAAAGTATTCATTTAGTACCTCGCCCATTTCCTCTGGCTCCACACATAGATTCCCTCCCCTGTCTTTTAGTGGGCCAACCCTTTCCCTGGCTACCCTCTTGCTTTTTATGTACGTGTAAAAAGCCTTGAGATTTTCCTTAACCCTAGTTACCATGGGAACCCGCACTCAACGAGTCCTACAGGGAGATCAACAAATGATTCTCGTGAAGACTCTCACAGACACTATGTTTAAAATTGATACTGGAGTGGCTGTTAACCTATTAGCAGATGATATTGATTGGCTTCAGCCACTGACCCTTTATCCATCAGACATCAAATTACAGAACCATTTGGCACAGACCTTCCAATCAAGGTTTAGGGTGGCACAGTGGTTAGCACTGCTGCCTCACAGCACCAGGGACCCAGTTTGATTCCAGCCTTGGATGACTGTGTGAGGTTTGCACTTTCTCCCCGTGTCTGCGTGGGTTTTCTCCAGGTGCCCTGGTTTCCTCCCGCATAACAAAGATGTGCTCTTCATCCCTGTCGAGTAGCAAGGTTGCCATACTTTTAGCAATCATGGGAAAAGTAGCTGATGTCTACGATTCGGACGACTCACTATCTTTTATTTGATATCTTCATCCTTTTATTTAAAAGCTGTGGAAATTCAGCCTTCAGAGATTGAGGAAGTTTATAGCAGTAAATTGTGTTTCAGAAGAACATAAGAACTAGGAGCAGGAGTAGGCCGTCTACCCCTCAAGCCTGCTCAGCCATTCAGTAAGATCATGGCGGATCTTTTTTTGGACTCAGCTCCACTTACCATAACCCTTAATTCCGTTACTGTTCAAAAGTGTATCTTTGCCTTAAAAACATTCAACGTGGTATCCTCAACTGCTTCAGTGGGCAGGGAATTGCACAGATTCCCAACCCTTTGGGTGAAGACGTTCCTCTTCAACTCAGTCCTAAATCTGCTCCCCCTTACTTTGAGGCTATGGTCCCTAGTTCTAGTTTTACCTGCAGTGAAACAACCTCCCTGCTTCTATCTGATCTATTCCCTTCATAATGTTATATGTTTCTATAAGATCCCCCCTCATTCTTCTAAATTCCAATGAGTATAGTCCCAGTCTACGGAGTCTCCCCTCATAAACCAATCCTCTCAAATCCGGAATCAACCTAGTGAATCTCGTCTGCACCCCCTCCAATGTCAGTACATCCTTTCTCAAGTAAGGACACCATCCACTAGACCCAGGGCAGACATGAAAGTTATGAATCTCTCAGTTATTCTCAAAGACAGACCAGAGACAGCGCATAAAAAAGGCATTGCAGCAGGCTGTGGCCATCCCCAAGACAACTTGGGGACGGCCTTAATTGGCTCCTTCTAGGGAGTGAGGTGTAATAAACCCTTGCAGTACTGGCTGATCATTAGATGTTGAGGGCCTAAAGAACGATTCACATTTCCTGGGGCACCAGATGACGCCTCGGTTGACTTTTTGGGAAACTCAGCTTTGATTTTAGCGGCTGAACAATATTCGGATTTTAGTTCCACTGAATCCAACAAGATTGCCTACTTTAGCCCCTGTTGTTTATGAAGAGTCTTCCACAGAGAATACGTTTCCTGAGTCCATGTTAGAGCCATAGAGGATCGCACTGCTCAAGAGCTTATCCCTTCCCAGAGTGAAAGTCAACTGACACCCATGTTTCAGTCTTATCTTCTCTTCAGAGTTGAAGATCAGCATAGAAGCTGTGGCAGAATCTTTAGCACTTCTGAAGCCGCAGAATCCTGTGCAGGAATCTTGTCCTAGAGTTGATTATCTCCAGGTAATTTCTCTATTACAGAAGATAAGGCTTCTTCGTCTCCATATCCTCAGTAATTCTTCTCATTGTCTATAGTGGAGCAACTTCACACAGAGAGAAATGAGGTTGCCTTACCACTGCCTACAGAACGTGAACAGTCCATTAGAAAATCATCCCTTCTTTTCCTGACAGTTTTACAGGAAGTTGGTCATTTTTCCTTTCCAATGTAAGTTAATTTAGATCTTTAATGCCTTTTCTTTGATGCAGCAGTTGATGATTGAGCTCTGATAGTCTTTCTAGTAATTGAAGATCTTTCCTCTTCAGAAGATTCTTCCTTTGATACTTTGATACTGAAGATACTTTGAGGGAGCAACAAGTTCCTTAGAATGTCCCATGTTTACTCTTCTAGTCCCAGAGTGTCCAAAGGTTGATCCTAATCCGTTTTCTCTTTGGGATTAGTTTTTCATTGGAAAGTCTTCTTTGTCCTTGCAGTTTATTCATCCTGAGCCTACACTCCGCTTTCCAGCAATGCTGCTATTCTGCAGCTGATGATGTCCTACCCAATGCAGAAGAAAGTTCTCACAGCTCTCGGTTGTCTGCCCTTAGGGCCCATAAGTGGCAAGAACATTTGCGCCACACAAGTGGTAGGCAATGACGACCACCAACAAGAATGAATCCCACCATTGCCCCTTGAAATTTAATGGCATTACCATTGCTGAATTTCCCACTATCAACATCCTGCGGGTTACTATTGACCAGAAACTGAACTGGACTAGCCATATATTGTGGCTACAAGAGAAGGTCAGAGGTTGGGAATTCTGCAGCAGGTAATTCAACTTCTGACACCCCATAGCCTGTCCACCATCTACATGGCACAAGCCAGGAGTGTGGTGGAATACCCTCCATTTCCTGGATGAGAACAACTCCAGCGCAAGTAACTCAACACCATCCAAGAGAAAGCAACCCACCCACCAACTGAAACATTCACTCCCTCCATCCCTGAAGCACAGTGACAGTTGTGTATAACATCTATATGATGCACTTCAGTAACTCACCAAAGCTCCTTCAACAAGGCCTGCAAAACTCTCTTACTATCTAGAACAACAGATAGGAGAGGTGCTAAATGAATATTTTTCATCAGTATTCACACAGGAAAAAGACAATGTTGTTGAGGAGAAGACTGAGATTCAGGCTACTAGACTAGAAGAGCTGGAGGTTCATAAGGAGGAGGTGTTAGCAATTCTGGAAAGGGTGAAAATAGATAAGTTGCCTGGGCCGGATGGGATTTATCCTCGGATTCTCTGGGAAGCTAGGGAGGAGATTGCTGAGCCTTTGGTCTTGATCTTGAAGTCATCTTTGTCTACAGGAATAGTGCCAGAAGACTGGAGGATAGCAAATGTTGTCCCCTTGTTCAAGAAGGGGAGTAGAGATAACCTCGGTAACGATAGACCAGTGAGCCTTACTTCTGTTGTGGGAAAAATCTTGGAAAGGTTTATAAGAGATAGGATATATAATCATCTGGAAAGGAATAATTTGATTAGAGATAGTCAACACAGTTTTGTGAAGGGTAGGTCGTGCCTCACAAACCTTATAGAGTTCTTTGAGAAGGTGACCAAACAGGTGGATGAGGGTAAAGCAGTTGATGTGGTGTATATGGATTTCAGTAAAGTGTTTGATAAGGTTCCCCATGGTAGGCTACTGCAGAAAATACGGAGGCATGGGATTCAGGGTGATTTAGCAGTTTGGATCAGAAATTGGCTAGCTGGAAGAAGACAAAGGATGGTGGTTGATGGGAAATGTTCAGACTGGAGTCCAGTTACTAGTGGTGTACCACAAGGATCTGTTTTGGGGCCACTGCTGTTTGTCATTTTTATAAATGACCTGGAGGAGAGCATAGAAGGATGGGCGAGTAAATTTGCAGATGACACTAAAGTCGGTGGAGTTGTGGACAGTGCGGAAGGATGTTACAAGTTACAGAGGGACATAGATAAGCTGCAGCGCTGGGCTGAGAGGTGGCAAATGGAGTTTAATGCAGAAAAGTGTGAGGTGATACATTTTGGAAGGAATAACAGGAAGACTGAGTACTGGGCTAATGGTAAGATTCTTGGCAGTGTGGATGAGCAGAGAGATCTCGGTGTCCATGTACATAGATCCCTGAAAGTTGCCACCCAGGTTGAGAGGGTTGTTAAGAAGGCATACGGTGTGTTAGCTCTTCTTGGTAGAGGGATTGAGTTTCGGAGCCATGAGGTCATGTTGCAGCTATACAACACTCTGGTGCGGCCGCATTTGGAGTATTGCGTGCAATTCTGGTCGCCGCATTATAGGAAGGATGTGGAAGCATTGGAAAGGGTGCAGAGGAGATTTACCAGAATGTTGCCTGGTATGGAGGGAAGATCTTATGAGGAAAGGCTGAGGGACTTGAGGCTGTTTTCGTTAGAGAGAAGAAGGTTAAGAGGTGACTTAATTGAGGCATACAAGATGATCAGAGGATTGGATGGGGTGGACAGTGGGAGCCTTTTTCCTCGGATGGTGATGTCTAGCACGAGGGGACATACTTTTAAATTGAGGGGAGATAGATATAAGACAGATGTCAGAGGTAGGTTCTTTACTCAGAGAGTAGTAAGGGCGTGGAATGCCCTGCCTGCAACAGTAGTGGACTCGCCAACACTAAGGACATTTAAATGGTCATTGGATAGACATATGGACAATAAGGGAATAGTGTAGATGGGCTTTAGAGTGGTTTCACAGGTCGGCGCAACATCGAGGGCCGAAGGGCCTGTACTGCGCTGTAATGTTGTATGTTCTAACAAGTGCCTCAGATGCATGGGAACACCACCACCTGCAAGTTCCCCTCCAAGTCACACACCATTCTGACTTGGATACATATTGCCGTTCCTTTATTGTTGCTGAGCTAAAATCCTGGAACTCCCTCCCTAACAGCACTGTTGATGTTCCTATACCACCAGGACTGCAGCGGTTCAAGACAGCGGCTCACCATATTCTCTAGGGCAGTTCGGGATGGGCAAAAATGCTGACCTTCTCCGTGACACACACAAATACACATATCCTGGAAATGGATAAATAAAACTTGCATTTACATCGCACCCTTCACATGGTGGAACGTCCCAAGGCACTTTGCTGAAGTGTTATCAATATCGCCAAGGAAGGAGCTATTAGGACACATGACCAACTCCTTGGACAAAAAGGTAGGTTTTAAGGAAGGTCTTGAAGGAGAAAAGAGAGGTAGAGATGGCTTGTTGATGTTGGTCGATGGATAAATATTGACCAGGACACTTGGAGAACTCTCTACTCTTCTTTGAATAGGATCTTTGATGTCCATCTGGGAAATCTTGGCTATTGTTTCCTCCGAGAGAGTGCAACTCCCTCAATACCACACTGAAGGTTCAGCCTGGGCTGAAATCCCTGGAGTGGCATCTCTGTCTATTTGAATTCTCATGATGCTGATAGTAATGGTGCAGCTGAGACATATGGACCAGGAGATTCCAGGTCTAAACCTTAGTCAATGCAAGTAAACCCATCTTACCAGTCAGGAAGTGGCAATTACCAACAATGAGTGTGAGTTCCCACTTCACTAATGAGTAACCCTTGCTGAATATTGAGCATGTAAATAACTGGTGAGGGGGACTCCTTTTTAAAAAAAAAAACATTTTATTGAGGTATTTATGGTTTTATAACAACAACAAAAGAAACAGTGTACCTACAAATATAAACATAGTGCAAAAGCCGTCTTCCTCTCTCACAGGTCCCACCTTTTCCAATACCCTACTCTAAATTAAACTAAACCTCAACCCTCCCGCCCCTTCTGCTAACGGTTAATTTTCCCCAAAGAAGTTGACGAACGGCTGCCACCTCCGGACGAACCCTAACATTGACCCTCTCAAGGCGAACTTGATTTTCTCCAAACAGAGAAAGCTAACCATGTCAGTTAGCCAGTTCTCCGACTTCAGGGGCTTTGAGTCCCTCCAAGCTAATAATATCCGTCTCCGGGCCACCAGGGAGGCAAAGGCCAGAACGTCTGCCCTTTCACCTCCTGGATTCCCGGGTCTTCCGACACTCTGAAAATCGCCACCTCTGGACTCGGTGCCACCCTTGTTTTTAACACCTTGGACATGACATCCGCAAACCCCTGCCAGAATCAGCTAAGCTTCGGGCATGCCCAGAATATATGGACACGGTTCGCTGTTCCTCCCGCACACCTTGCGCACCTGTCTTCTATTGCAAAGGACCTGCTCATCCGGGCCACTGTCATGTGGGCCCGGTGAATGACCTTAAACTGTATCAGGCTGAGCCTGGCACATGTTGTGGACGCGTTGACTCTACTCAACGCGTCTGCCCAGAGACCTCAGCTCCTCAGTTTGCTTTTCCTCCGACCCCATGAGTTCCTTGTAAATGTCCGAAATCCTCCCTTCTCCCACCCAGACACTGGAAACGACCCTGTCCTGTATCGCCCTTGGTGGTAGGAGCGGGAAGGTTGAGACCTGCCTGCTCAGGAAATCTCGCGCCTGCCGTCAATTCAAATTTCTCCTCCAACTCCCTCAGGCTGGGAAAACTCCCCTCTATAAACAGATCTCCCAACCTCTCGATCCCTGCTCTCTGCGATCTCTGGAACCCTCCATCTAGACTCCCCGGGGCAAACCGGTGATTATTGCGAATTGGAGACCAGACCGATGCTCCCTCTGCTCCCAAATCTCCTCCATTGCCCCCAGACTCTCAGGGCCACGACCACCACGGGGCTGGTGGAGTACCATGCCGGCGGGAACGGCAGATGCCCCCAAACTAGTGACTTTGCATGATGCCGCCTTGACTCGCTCCCAAACCGACCGCCCCCCCCCCCCCCCCCCACACCCACTTCCTAATCATGGCTATATTCGCGGCCCAATAATAATTACTCAAGTTCGGCAGCGCTCTCCTCCCGGCTGCGCTCCAGCATCCCCTTTTTTACTCGCGGGGTCTTATCCGCCCAGACAAAGCCAGAGATCACCTTGTTGACCCGTTTAAAAAAGGACTGTGGAATAAAGGTGCGGAGACACTGAAACACAAACAGGAATCCCGGGAGGACCGTCATTTTCACTGTCTGTACTCTCCCAGCCAGTGACAACGGGAGCACGTCCCACCTTCGGAAATCTTCCTTAATTTGGTCTTCTAGTCGGTCCAGATTTAACTTGTGCAGCCGTTCCCATTCCCGCGCCACCTGGATGCCGAGGTACCGAAAGATCCCCCCTACCACTCTAAACGGCAGCTCCCCAAATCGCCTCTCCTGCTCCCTTGCCTGGATCAGTTGCGAAAAGAGCGCACAGTGAAGGAAAAGCGATCCGCGCATGCGCAATCCATTCCTACGCTCTACGTCACAAGTGTCATGACGTCAGAGGCCCCGGACCAGGCCCATTTAAAGGGGAAATGTCCGAAAATAGTGAAAAAAAATTTTACCACCAGAAAACACAATTAAGACCATAAGACCATAAGACATAGGAGCTGAAGTAAGGCCATTTGGCCCATCGAGTCCACTCCACCATTCAATCATGGCTGATTTCAACTCCATTTACCCGCTCTCTCTCCATAGCCCTTAATTCCTCGAGAAATCAAGAATTTATCAATTTCTGTCTTAAAGACACTCAACGTCCCGACCTCCACCGCCCTCTGTGGCAATGAATTCCACAGACCCACCACTCTCTGGCTGAAGAAAGTTCTCCTCATCTCTGTTCTAAAGTGACTCCCTTTTATTCTGAGGCTGTGCCCCCGGGTCCTAGTCTCCCCTGCTAATGGAAACAACTTCCCTACATCCACCCTATCTAAGCCATTCATTATCTTGTAAGTTTCTATTAGATCTCCCCTCAACCTCCTAAACTCCAATGAATATAATCCCAGGATCCTCAGACGTTCATCGTATGTTAGGCCTACCATTCCTGGGATCATCCGTGTGAATCTCCGCTGGACCCGCTCCAGTGCCAGTATGTCCTTCCTGAGGTGTGGGGCCCAAAATTGCTCACAGTATTCTAAATGGGGCCTAACTAATGCTTTATAAAGCTTCAGAAATACATCCCTGCTTTTATATTCCAAGCCTCTTGAGATAAATGACAACATTGCATTTGCTTTCTTAATTACGGACTCAACCTGCAAGTTTACCTTTAGAGAATCCTGGACTAGGACTCCCAAGTCCCTTTGCACTTCAGCATTATGAATTTTGTCACCGTTTAGAAAATAGTCCATGCCTCTATTCTTTTTTCCAAAGTGCAAGACCTCACACTTGCTCACGTTGAATTTCATCAGCCATTTCTTGGACCACTCTCCTAAACTGTCTAAATCTTTCTGCAGCCTCCCCACCTCCTCCATTCTACCTGCCAAACATAGAACATAGAACAATACAGCGCAGTACAGGCCCTTCGGCCCACGATGTTGCACCGAAACAAAAGCCATCTAACCTACACTATACCATTATCATCCATATGTTTATCCAATAAACTTTTAAATGCCCTTAATGTTGGCGAGTTCACTACTGTAGCAGGTAGGGCATTCCACGGCCTCACTACTCTTTGCGTAAAGAACCTACCCCTGACCTCTGTCCTATATCTATTACCCCTCAGTTTAAGGCTATGTCCCCTCGTGCTAGCCATTTCCATCCGCGGGAGAAGGCTCTCACTGTCCACCCTATCCAACCCCCTGATCATTTTGTATGCCTCTATTAAGTCTCCTCTTAACCTTCTTCTCTCCAACGAAAACAACCTCAAGTCCATCAGCCTTTCCTCATAAGATTTTCCCTCCATACCAGGCAACATCCTGGTAAATCTCCTCTGCACCCGTTCCAAAGCCTCCACGTCCTTCCTATAATGCGGTGACCAGAACTGTACGCAATACTCCAAATGCGGCCGTACCAGAGTTCTGTACAGCTGCAACATGACCTCCTGACTCCGGAACTCAATCCCTCTACCAATAAAGGCCAACACTCCATAGGCCTTCTTCACCACCCTATCAACCTGGGTGGCAACTTTCAGGGATCTATGTACATGGACACCTAGATCCCTCTGCTCATCCACACTTTCAAGAACTTTTCCATTAGCCACATATTCCACATTCCTGTTTTTCCTTCCAAAGTGAATCACCTCACACTTCTCTACATTAAACTCCATTTGCCACCTCTCAGCCCAGCACTGCAGCTTATCTATATCCCTCTGTAACCTGCTACTTCCTTCCTCACTATCGACAACACCACCGACTTTAGTATCGTCTGCAAATTTACTCACCCACCCTTCTGCGCCTTCCTCTAGGTCATTGATAAAAATGACAAACAGCAACGGCCCCAGAACAGATCCTTGTGGTACTCCACTTGTGACAGAACTCCATTCTGAACATTTCCCATCAACCACCACCCTCTGTCTTCTTTCAGCTAGCCAATTTCTGATCCACATCTCTAAAATCACCCTCAATCCCCAGCCTCCGTATTTTCTGCAATAGCCTACCGTGGGGAACCTTATCAAACGCTTTGCTGAAATCCATATACACCACATCAACTGCTCTACCCTCGTCTACCTGTTCAGTCACCTTCTCAAAGAACTCGATAAGGTTTGTGAGGCATGACCTACCCTTCACAAAGCCATGCTGACTATCCCTGATCATATTATTCCTATCTAGATGATTATAAATCTTGTCTCTTATAATGCCCTCCAAGACTTTACCCACTACAGACGTGAGGCTCACCGGTCTATAGTTGCCGGTGTTGTCTCTGCTCCCCTTTTTGAACAAAGGGACCACATTTGCTATCCTCCAGTCCTCTGGCACTATTCCTGTATCCAATGATGACATAAAAATCAAAGCCAATGGTCCAGCAATCTCTTCCCTGGCCTCCCAGAGAATCCTAGGATAAATCCCATCAGGCCCCGGGGACTTATCTATTTTCAGCCTGTCCAGAATTGCCAACACCTCTTCCCTACTTACCTCAATGCCATCTAATCTATTTACCTGGAGCTCAGCATTCTCCTCCACAACATTATCTTTTTCCTGAGTGAATACTGACGAAAAATATTCATTTAGTATCTCGCCTATCTCTTCAGACTCTACACACAACTTCCCATCCCTGTCCTTGACTGGTCCTACTCTGTCCCTAGTCATTCGCTTATTCCTGACATACCTATAGAAAGCTTTTGGGTTTTCCTTGATCCTTCCTGCCAAATACTTCTCATGTCCCCTCCTTGCTCGTCTTAGCTCTCTCTTTAGATCCTTCCTCGCTACCTTGTAACTATCCATCACCCCAACTGAAACTTCACACCTCATCTTCACATAGGCCTCCTTCTTCCTCTTAACAAGAGATTCCACTTCTTTGGTAAACCACGGTTCCCTCGCTCGGCACCTTCCTCCCTGCCTGACCGGTACATACTTATCAAGAACACGCAATAGCTGATCCTTGAACAAGCTCCACTTATCCAGTGTGTCCAAAACTTGCAGCCTACTTCTCCACCTTATCCCCCCCAAGTCACGTCTAATGGCATCATAATTTCCCTTCCCCCAGCTATAACTCTTGCCCTGCGGTGTATACTTATCCCTTTCCATCCTTAACGTAAACGTCACCGAATTGTGGTCACTGTCCCCAAAGTGCTCACCTACCTCCAAATCCAACACCTGGCCTGGTTCATTACCCAAAACCAAATCCAATGTGGCCTCACCTCTTGTTGGCCTGTCAACAAACTGTGTCAGGAAACCCTCCTGCACACACTGAACAAAAAACGACCCATCTAATGTACTCGAACTATATCCATGACTGTACCTATATCCATGACTGTCCCTCCACCTATCTTTGTATCATCGGCAAACTTAGCCAGAATGCCCCCAGTCCCGTCATCTAGGTCGTTAATATATAAAGAGAACAGCTGTGGCCCCAACACTGAACCCTGCGGGACAACACTCGTCACCGGTTGCCATTCCGAAAAAGAACCTTTTATCCCAACTCTCTGCCTTCTGCCTGACAGCCAATCGTCAATCCATGCTAGTACCTTGCCTCGAATACCATGGGCCCTTATTTTACTCAGCAGTCTCCCGTGAGGCACATTATCAAAGGCCTTTTGGAAGTCAAGATAGATAACATCCATTGGCTCTCCTTGGTCTAACCTATTTGTTATCTCTTCAAAGAACTCTAACAGGTTTGTCAGGCACGACCTCCCCTTACTAAATCCATGCTGACTTGTCCTAATCCGACCCTGCACTTCTTTCACCTGGAACAACAGCACAATGCCTGAACTTCTACCAGTAGCTGAAAGTAACCTCCGCAGAACCCTGCAACAAGCAGTTAGCACCCACCTAAGAGATGATTTAGTCCTTGAAGACTACAACTCAGACGATGATTTCATTATTGGCGACCTCAGTACCAAATCCGAACCGCAACGAGATGTGTTGTACATTGAAGCATCCGACACAGTCATGGACGAGTTCTTCGGTTTGAGGATCCGCAGCCCAGCATAGACGACATCCCGACCCATGAGTACAGGATTCTTCTGTGGCCCGACGCCAAGAGACAGAGAGCGGTACATGCCCACAGAGAGCGGCCTGACGCCAAGAGAGTGGTCCACGCACCACGAAGAGTCCCCGACTCCGCACAGAAAGCGATGACAGACTCCACAGCGAGACCACTGCACGTCTCCACACAGAGAACACAGAAAGACTCCACAGCGAGACCACTGCACGACTCCGGTGAGAGCGCACAGATCGACTCCACAGTGAGACCACTGCACGACTCCACTATGGAAGCAACGCAAGACTCCAGAGCGCGGTCCTTGCATGAACAAGGCCATGAAGGTCTAGCAACCTTATCTGAGCAACCAGCAGCAGACGATGCAAGTCTGCCATGCTCAAGTGCACAGCAAGACGACTATGACAGTCTACCACGCTCACATGAACAACAAAAAGACTATGACAGTCTGCCCAGATTATTTGAGCCACCGGAAGAAGACTCTGACAGTCTACCCAGCTCATCTAACCGACAAGAAGACACTTAAGGTCTACCCACTGTATGTGCGACAAGTGAGAAAGGCTTCACAATTCCCATACAAGGGGCGTCATTCTCCGACCCCCGCCGGGTTGGAGAATCGCCGGGGGCTGCCGTGAATCCCGCCCCCGCCGGTTGCCGAAGTCTCCGGTACCGGATATTCGGCGGGGGCGGGAATCGGGCCGCGCCGGTTGGCGGGCCCCCCCGCTGGATTCTCCGGCCCGGATGGGCCGAAGTCCCGCCGATAAATTGCCTGTCCCGCCGGTGTGGATTAAACCACCTTTTGAACGGCGGGACAAGGCGGCGTGGGCGGGCTCCGGGGTCCTGGGGGGGGCGCGGGGCGATTTGGCCCCGGGGGGTGCCCCCACGGTGGCCTGGCCCGCGATCAGGGCCCACCAATCCGCGGGCGGGCCTGTGCCGTGGGGCACTCTTTCCCTTCCGCCTCCGCCACGGTCTCCACCATGACTGAGGTGGAAGAGACTCCCTCCACTGCGCATGCGCGGGAAACTGTCAGCGGCCACTGACGCTCCCGCGCATGCGCCGCCCCGATATGTCATTTCCGCACCAGCTGGCGGGGCAACAAAGGCCAGCTGGCGGGGCGGAAATCCCTTCGGCGTCGGCCTAGCCCCTCAATGTTGGGGCTCGGCCCCCAAAGATGCGGCGTTTTGGGCGCCAGTCGGCGGACATCGCGCCATTTGGGGAGAATTTTGCCCCTGATGTACGACATCTCAGCGAGACTGACAGATCTCAGCTAGTATGTACAGAGGCACTCGACAATCAAAGTGAGGCTACTAGTGACTCCAGTGACACCACGTTAATTCAAACCTCATCTACTCGATCGAGCCTCTCCACAAGAACCTGAAATGACTCCAGACGGGGAGCATCGACAAGCCAAAGATGATTCCAGTGAACCGGACATGACTCCAGACGGGGAGCGCCGGGGAATCAGAGACGGCACGCTCAATAAAACAGCAGATGCCACAAAGGGCACTGACACAAGTAACTTTGTGAAGGACTCAAATTCTCTACTCGGTGTGGTCATTGAGCGCAACAAACACAACAAGCACGTCAATAGCAACAACGATAACAACAATAGAACAACAACTGGTACGACATGGTACAACTCTGCCCATGAAGGACAATGTTTACTGCTCAGCTCAGAACAATGGCGAGAGTGCAAACATACCATGGCATATCAACGCATCTTACCAATTCACGTTTGCTACACTACGGACAAGCAAACCAGCTTTCAGGAAAGATGTCATCAAGAATTGCTACCACAAGTATAAAAAAAAGAGTCCACCTTAGACAATGAAGTGATTTGACCATTTTAACACCTCATGAAGACTTCTTGGTTATGTAAACACCAGGACACTGACGGCATTCACAAGGGAATGACAACATCAACATCGACACTTCCATAACAGCACAAGAAAGCCACTCGACCATGTAAATTCATGAACTTTGGACTCATAACTATTATTTGGTATTGTATAATCCTCAACATCATAATAACTATTATTTGGTATTGTATAATCCTCAGTCATCATAACTTGCACATGTCATCACTTATTTACTTGTTTTGGTTCAATTTTTCTTTAACTGTACAGAAAATATGTAACACGACAAAAGGGGGGAAGTGGTGATATGCATCACTGTAAATACACAAGGGGTTACTGTAAATACACTACGACTAAGTAAACACTAGAGGGAGCACCAGAGACGTCATGACATACAGCTAATGAACACATAGAATAAGACAACCCATATATAAGGACAGGGACTGTCTCTTTCCACAGACGACACTTAGAGAGTAGGACAGGGTCAGATCAGAAGCATCACACCCGCCAAGTGGCTTAGAGCAGACTGGTTAGACTGAGTTACTATAGCAAGATTAGCAGGAGAGTCAAACTCATAGAGAACTGTGCTAATGGTTCAATAAATCACACTGAACTTACTTCAAAGTCTGGAGTATCTTTTGATCAAAGCTGCATCGAGTTGCAACCTGTGTTATCCCAGAGTACATAACACAACAGACACTAAGGGCAATTTAGCACGGCCAATCCACCTAACCTGCACATCTTTGGACTGTGGGAGGAAACCAGAGCACCTGGAGGAAACCCACGCAGACACGAGGAGAATGTGCAGACTCCACACAGACAGTGACCCAAGCCGGGAATCGAACCTGGAACCGTAGAGCCGTGGAGCAACTGTGCTAACCACTGTGCTACCGTGTTGCTCCTATTTATAAGAGTTGGAATTAAGAGTGTAGGATAGAGGACTGAGACAATTCTGCAGTCTAGGAGGGTACAATCTGCCCAATTATATCTTGGGCGGGACTCTCATTTTCCTTTTTATCTTTCTTTAAAATAAATTTAGAGTAACCAATTATTTTTTTCCAATTAAGGGGCAATTTAGCATGGCCAATCCACCTACCCTGCACATCTTTGGGTTATGGGGGTGAAACCCACGCAGACACGGGGAGAATGTGCAAACTTCACACGGACAGTGACCCAGGGCCGGGATTCGAACCCAGGTCCTCAGCGCTGTAGTCCCAGTGCTAACCACTGCACCATGTGCCGCCCTGATTCTCCGACTCCTGGCTGCATGCTTCCCGACGGCGGGATGCAGGGCGGCATTTGCTGACAGGGAATTCTCATGAAGCCACCCCAAGCCCCCGCAAACGGACGGAGAATTCCCGCCTGTTTATTATGCGTCTCTCCATTCTCTACTTTACACATCATCCACCAGTCCCACTCTGAAAGGGTTACAAAGATTTACTTTTCAATAAATGCATTTCCGAACCTCAGGATGTCCCAGAGCACTTTCTGCCTGAGGAAGTACTTTAGAACATAGAACATAGAATGATACAGCGCAGTACAGGCCCTTCGGCCCACGATGTTGCACCGAAACAAAAGCCATCTAACCTACACTATGCCATTATCATCCATATGCTTATCCAATAAACTTTTAAATGCCCTCAATGTTGGCGAGTATAATCATTGTTGGACGAAGCACAGCATCCATTATTGTTACAATTGTGAGGTTTATAAGATTGTGTTTGGGATTGTATCTTTTGATTTCTAAGATTACAATATTTTGCAACTACAGTTTTAAATGTAGGATAGATGAAAGGTTCATTGCTGGAGTTTGTCTGGCAGTAAGCTGAGTGGTTTAATTGTTAGAGATCTGAGGAAGACTCTGTTTTATTTAGCAGGAGATGCAAGGGGAGACAATGACCACAATCAATGAATACGCCATGAATAGTCTCTCAAAGCCCTGGAAAGGTGTTAGGACTATTAAATTGTAATCGTGGTGCTGTGAGCTATCCCGTTACTTCTGTGGTGATAGGAAGTGGGATCAAGGAAAATAAATTAACATTTCTACTTGGATACAAAGTTAATATGTTCCTATTGCCTTGGGGAAGAGAGTAGAGGAAGCCACTTTGGGAACGAGTCACAGGCTTTACTATAAACCCATGAATGTCACTGGCAGGCTGGGTTGCAGTTTCTGCTAACCAGGAAGTAGGGAGCAATTGATAAGATGCGGACATGGCTGATTCCAAGCAAAGAAAATGCTGACTATTGGTCACCATGCAGAAAGCAAGTGGGAGCTCACATTCAGATTGAAGACTGAGTTCATGGAAACATAGAAAATAGGAGCAGAGGGAGGCCATTCAGCCCTTCGAACCTGCTCCACCATTCATTATGATCATGATTGATCATCGAATTTGACAGCCTAATCCCGCTTTCCCCCTTATCCTTTGATCCCCTTCGCCCCAAGTGCTATATCTTTTTTTTATAAATGTCTTTTATTGGGTTTTTGAACAAAGTATATTTACAGTTATGTACACAGAATAAAATATATATATTATATAGAAGAGAAGGAAACGCAAAAAAAACCTGGTAGGATATTATGCACTAGCTCAACAACGGCAAGTCGGTACAGTTAGCAATATTATTTTAAACACATAACTAGGCACCTGTTTGTGGGGAGGGAGGGAAACTGGGGAGGTACATATACATTTGGGTGCCGGAGAAACAATTACAGTAGTTATGTCCAATACAGAGAGGGCAATACGCAAATGGGTCTGGTGCTGGTGTTGTCTTCTCCCGGGCGGATTTTGCTGCCGTTGTCATCTCGCGTTCACCTCCGCTTCGGCCGTTTGTCCCATCTTTCCCTTGCTCTCTGTTCCTGTAGATGCCAAGTTTGTTATCGTTTCCCGTGCCCTCCTTCTGGCTGTCATTCCCTTGCCTCCCCCCTACCTCCCTGGTTCCCCCCTTTTGCCCCCTTCTCCCGCTCTCCTTCGCCTGTGGTTTGCCTTTATTTTCTCTTAGGTTGAGCTCTCCACCCACCCCCGTCCATCCCTCCCTCCCCCGCCTTGGCTACTTTCCCCGTATTCTTGGCTGCCTGGCTATCCTTCTGCTTGATCGTTGGCCACAAACAGGTCTCGGAACAATTGGGTGAATGGCTCCCACATTCTGTGGAAGCCGTCGTCTGACCCTCGGATGGCGAACCTGATTTTCTCCATTTGGAGAGATTCCGAGAGGTCGGACAGCCAGTCTGCAGCTTTGGGTGGTGCTGCTGACCGCCAGCTGAACAGGATTCTACGGCGGGCGATCAGGGAGGCAAAGGCAAGGGCGTCCGCCCTCCTCCCCAGGAATAAATCTGGCTGGTCTGATAGCCCGAAGACGCATGGCTCCACCCTCTTCCCCACCACTTTGGACATTGCCTCGAAGAAAGCTGTCCAGTACCCCGCAAGGCTGGGGCAGGACCAGAACATGTGGGCGTGGTTGGCCGGGCCTCCTTGGCACTGTTCACATCTATCCTCCACCTCCGGGAAGAACCTACTCATATGAGTTCTTGTTAAGTGGGCTCTATGTACCACTTTTAGTTGCATCAAGCTGAGCCTTGCGCACGTGGAGGTGGAGTTGACCCTATGCAGTGCTTCACTCCAGAGTCCCCACCCTATTTCAATCCCACAGGCCTTTCTCCCATTTCTTTCTTGTTGCGTCCAGTACGGTGTCGGCCCCTTCTACCAGTCGGTCACACATGTCGCTACAGCTCCCTTTATCTAGGATGCTTGCGTCCAGTAACTCTTCCAGTAATGTCCGTCTTGGCGGTTGTGGGTACATCCTTGTCTCCTTTCGTAGGAAGTTTATGAGTTGCAGGTACCTTAGCTCATTCCCCCTGGCTAGCTGGAATTTCTCTGTCAGTTCGTCCAGTGTTGCGATCCTGCCGTCCTTATACAGGTCATTGCCTGTTAGTGTGCCTCCGTCCTGTCCCCACTTTCTAAAGGTGGCATCCGTCAGCGCTGGTGTGAACCTATGGTTGTTGCAGATGGGAGCTTTGTCCGACATTTTGGTCAGGCCAAATTGCTGCCGTAGTTGGTTCCAGGACTGGAGGGTGGCTATCACCACCAGGCTGCTGGAGTGTTTTTTGGGTGGGGAATGGGAGTGCCACCATGGCGAGGGCCCAGAGGGGGGTCCCTTTGCAGGAGGCCTCTTCCGCGTGCACCCACTCGGCTTCTGGCTCCTTGATCCATCCCCTTATTCACTCGGCTGTCGCTGCTTAGTGGTAGAATTGTAGGTTTGGGAGGGCTATCACCCGCCTGGATTTTGTTTTTTGTAGGACCTTCTTTGAGATCCTAGCATTCTCTCACCTCCCCCCGCCCCCCCCCCTCCACCCATAGGTTTCTATGAGATTCCCCTCCTCATTCTTCTGAACTCCAGCAAATGCAATCCTAATGACTCTCTCCTCATACGTCAGACCCACTATCCCAGGAATCAGTCTAGTAAACCTTTGCTGCATTCCCTCTGAGCAAGAACATCCTTCCTCAGTTAAAGAGACCAAAACTGCACACAATACTCCAGGTGTGGCCTCACCAAGGCCCTGTATAATTAGAACATAGAACATGTTGCGCCGGCCTGTGAAACCACTCTAAAGCCCATCTACACTATTCCCTTATTGTCCATATGTCTATCCAATGACCATTTAAATGCCCTTAGTGTTGGCGAGTCCACTACTGTTGCAGGCAGGGCATTCCACGCCCTTACCACTCTCTGAGTAAAGAACCTACCTCTGACATCTGTCTTATATCTATCTCCCCTCAATTTAAAGCTATGTCCCCTCGTGCTAGACATCACCATCCGAGGAAAAAGGCTCTCACTGTCCAACCTATCTAATCCTCTGATCATCTTGTATGCCTCAATTAAGTCACCCCTTAACCTTCTTCTCTCTAACGAAAACAGCCTCAAGTCCCTCAGCCTTTCCTCATAAGATCTTCTCTCCATACCAGGCAACATTCTGGTAAATCTCCTCTGCACCCTTTCCAATGCTTCCACATCCTTCCTATAATGCAGCGACCAGAATTGCATGCAATACTCCAAATGCGGCCGCACCAGAGTTTTGTACAGCTGCAACATGACCTCATGACTCCGAAACTCAATCTCTCTACCAATAAAAGCTAACACACCGTACGCCTTCTTAACAACCCTCTCAACCTGGGTGGCAACTATCAGGGATCTATGTACATGGACACCGAGATCTCTTTGCTCATCCACACTGCCAAGAATCTTACCATTAGCCCCATACTCTGTCTTCCTGTTATTCCTTCCAAAATGAATCACCTCACACTTTTCTGCATTAAACTCCATTTGCCACCTCTCAGCCCAGTGCTGCAGCTTATTATGTCCCTCTGTAACTTGTAACATCCTTCCGCACTGTCCACAACTCCACCGACTTTAGTGTCATCTGCAAATTTACTCACCCATCCTTCTATGCTCTCCTCCAGGTCATTTATAAAAATGACAAACAGCAGTGGCCCCAAAACAGATCCTTGTGGTACACCACTAATAACTGGACTCCAGTCTGAACATTTCCCATCAACCACCACCCTTTTTCTTCTTCCAGCTAGCCAATTTCTGATCCAAACTGCTAAATCACCCTGAATCCCATGCCTCCATATTTTCTGCAGTAGCCTACCATGGGGAACCTTATCAAACGCTTTACTGAAATCCATATACACCACATCAACTGCTTTACCCTCATCCACCTGTTTGGTCACCTTCTCAAAGAACTCAATAAGGTTTGTGAGGCATGACCTACCCGTCACAAAACCGTGTTGACTATCTCTAATCAAATTATTCCTTTCCAGATGATTAGACATAGACATAGACAAAGAACATTACAGCGCAGTACAGTCCCTTCGGCCCTCGATGTTGCGCCGACCTGAGAAACTACTCAAAAGCCCATCTACACTATTCCCTTATCGTCCCTATGTCTATCTAATGACCATTTGAATCCCCTTAGTGTTGGCGAGTCCACTACTGTTGCAGGCAGGGCATTCCACGCCCTTACTACTCTCTGAGTAAAGAACCTACCTCTGACATCTGTCCTATATCTATCTCCCCTTAATTTAAAGCTATGTCCCCTCGTGCTAGACATCACCATCCAAGGAAAAAGGCTCCCACTGTCCACCCCATCCAATCCTCTGATCATCTTGTATGCCTCAATTACGTCACCTCTTAACCTTCTTCTCTCTAAAGAAAACAGCCTCAAGTCCCTCAGCCTTTCCTCATAAGATTTTCCCTCCATACCAGGCAACATCCTGGTAAATCTCCTGCACCCTTTCCAATGCTTCCACATCCTTCCTACAATGCGGCGACCAGAATTGTACGCAATACTCCAAATGGGGCCGCACCAGAGTTTTGTACAGCTACAACATGACCTCATGGCTCCGAAACTCAATCCCTCTACCAATAAAAGCTAACACACCGTACGCCTTCTTAACATCCTATCTCTTATAAACCTTTCCAAGATTTTGCCCACAACAGAAGTAAAGCTCACTGGTCTATAGTTACCTGGGTTGTCTCTACTCCCCTTCTTGAACAAGGGGACAACATTTGCTATCCTCCAGTCTTCTGGCACTATTCCTGTAGACAAAGATGACTTAAAGATCAAAGCCAAAGGCTCAGCAATCTCCTCCCTAGCTTCCCAGAGAATCCTAGGGTAAATCACATCCGGCCCAGGGGACTTATCTATTTTCACACTTTCCAGAATTGCTAACACCTCCTCCTTATGAACCTCAAGCCCTTCTCGTCTAGTAGCCTGAATCTCAGTATTCTCCTCGACAACATTGTTTTTTTACTTATTGTGGGAATGCTGACAAAAAATATTCATTTAGCCCCTCTCCTATCTCTTCGGACTCCAAGCACAACTTCCCACTACTGTCCTTGACTGGCCCTACTCTTACCCTAGTCATTCGTTTATTCCTGACATATCTATAGAAAGCTTTTGGGTTATCCTTGATCCTACCTGCCAAAGACTTCTCATGTCCCCTCCTGGCTCTTCTTAGCTCTCTCTTTAGGTCCTTCCTAGCTAACTTGTAACTCTTGAGCACCCTAACTGAACCTTCATGTCTCATCTTTACATAAGCCTCCTTCTTCCTCTTGACAAGTGTTTCGACTGCTTTAGTAAGCCACGGTTCCCTTGCTCGACCACTTCCTCCCTACCTGACAGGTACATACTTATCAAGGACACGCAGTAGCCGTTCCTTGAACAAGCTCCACATTTCCATTGTGCCCATCCCCTGCAGTTTTCCTCTCCATCCGATGCATCCTAAGTCTTGCCTCATCGCATCATAATTGCCTTTCCCCCAGGTATAACTCTTGCCCTGTGGTATATACCTATCCCTTTCCATCACTAAAGTAAACATAATCGAATTGTGGTCACTACCTCCAAATCTAACACCTGTCCTGGTTCAGAAGGTACCCAGTACCAAATCCAACATGGCCCCGCCTCTCGTTGGCCTATCTACATACTGTGTAAGGAAACCCTCCTGCGCACATTGGACAAAAATGGACCCATCTAAAGTACTCGAACTAACGCGTTTCCAGTCAATATTTGGAAAGTTCAAGTCTCCCATAACAACTATCCTGTTGCTTTCGCTCGTTTCCAAAAGCATCTTTGCAATCCTTTCCTCTACATCTCTGGAACTTTTCAGAGGCCTATAGAATACCCCTAACAGGGTGACCTCTCCTCTCCTTTCCTGTTTCTAACCTCAGTAGACGAGTCCTCATCAAACGTGCTTTCTGCACCGTAATACTGTCCTTGACTAACAATGCCACCCCTCCCCCTCTTTTACCACCTTCCCTGAGCTTACTGAAATATTTAAACCCCCGGCACCTGCAACAACCATTCCTGTCCCTGCTCCATCCATGTCTCCGGAATGGCCACAACATCGAAGTCCCACGTACCAACCCATGCCTCAAGTTCACCCACCTTATTCCGGATGCTCCTGGCATTGAAGAAGACACACTTTAAACCACCTTCCTGCCTGCGGTACACTCCTGCAACTTTGAAACCTTACTCATGACCTTCTATATACTGGAGCTACAATTCAGTTTCCCAAGCCCCTGCTGAACTAGTTTAAACCATCCCGAAGAGCATTCGCAAATTTCCCCCCCAGGATATTGGTACCCCTCTGGTCCAGGTGTAGACCATCTCGTTTGTAGAGGTCCCACCGACCCCAGAATGAGCCCCAATTATCCAGAAATTTCAGGGGCTGGTTTAGCTCACTGGGCTAAATCGCTGGCTATTAAAGCAGACCAAGGCAGGCCAGCAGCACGGTTCAATTCCCGTACCAGCCTCCCCGAACAGGCGCCGGAATGTGGCGACTAGGGGCTTTTCACTGTAACTTCATTGAAGCCTACTCGTGACAATAAGTGATTTTCATTTCATTTCATTTCAAATCTGAAAACCTCCCTCCTGCACCATCCCTGTAGCCACGTGTTCAACTCCTCTCTCTCCCTATTCCTCATGTCGCACGGGTAACAACCCAGAGATAATAACTCTGTTTGTCCTCGATCTAAGTTTCCACCCTAGCTCCCTGAATTCCTGCCTTACATCCCTATCCCTTTTCCTACCTATGTCGTTGGTACCTATGTGGACCACGACTTGGGGCTGCTCCCCCTCCCCCTTAAGGCTCCCGAAAACACGATCCGAGACATCACGTACCCTGGCACCTGGGAGGCAACACATCAACCGCGAGTCTCTTTCGTTCCCACAGAATCTCCTATCTATCCCCCTAACTATAGAGTCTCCAATGCTCTACTCCTCTCCCCGCTTCCCTTCTGAGCAACAGGGACAGACTCTGTGCCAGAGACCTGTACCCTATGGCTTACCCCTGGTAAGTCCCCCCCCCCCAATAGTATCCAAAGCGGTATACTTGTTACTAAGGGGGACGACCACTGTGGATCCCTGTACTGACTGCTTCCTCCCAGCCCCCTCACCGTCACCCATCTATCTTTATTCTTTGGAGTAACTACATCCCTGAAGCTTCTATCTATGACCACCTCTGCCTCCCGAATGATCCGAAGTTCATCCAGCTCCAGTTCTCTAACGTGGTTTCTGAGGAGCTGGAGATGGCTGCACTTCCCACAGATGAAATCAGCAGGGACACTGACGGCATCCCTCACCTCAAACATTCTGCAGGTGGAACATTGCACTGCCTTCCCTGCCATCCCCTCTAGATAAAAAAAGAAAAAGAAAGAAAGAGCTTACCTTCTCTTTAAAAAAAATTTTTTTTTTTAATTCTCCTCCATTTTCACATTTTCTCCCACATTTACATCCATCAACAATAAACAATAATCAGCAAGATATGTCAGTCCCCATAATAACAACGATCCCATCTACCCACCAACCCCCAAACCTCAATCCGCATGTTTACATAAACAAATGACAAAAATAAATCAGGGATTACCCGTAGTCACCCTTAATCTTACACAGCTCTCACCCCCCCCACCCCCCCCCCCCCCCCCCCACCCCCCACCCCCCCACCCCAGGTCTCCAGCTCCTCCCGTCCACTGCCTCTTGTAAAACTCCTCCCCCTACCCTCGGTTCCTTCCCCCCCAACTTTCCACCCCGGCTAGACCACTCGGACCCTGTTCTGCCAGGCTCCGATGGCCGCAGCCCCTCCCCCCACCTCACTCCCGTTCACTGGCCGGCTCACACCGGCCAGCGTGGAGGCCCCCGCCCGGGTCCCTTTCCCACTTGCCCGGCCCCAGGAAAGCCCAAAGATCCCCTTTTAGCACACAAACCCCGCCTTTCCACCTACACCCCAAAGAACTCTCATTTTGAGTGAAAGTCCCGTCCCTTCCCTTGTCCAAATATATACCACCTTGGCTCCTTTAATCTCTACACCCGCGCGCAGTGATACAAAAAAGAAGAAAATACAGTCATGAGGTTACATCGGCACATGGCCATTCCTCAATTTGTCAGTTCTGCCACAGTCCTTCTGCCTTCGCAAACTCCTCCGCTGCTTCCGCCGTTCCAAAATAAAAGTCCCTGAGCTTGTAAGTCACCCTCAGCTTCGCTGGATATACAATGCCGCACCGCACCTTGCTAATATACAGTGCCCTCTTCACCTGATTGAAGGCAGCCCGCCTCCTTGCCAGCTCCACCGTAAAGTCCTGGTATACATGTATACCAGATCCAGCCCACTGCACCACCCGCTTCTGCTTGGCCCAGCTCAGGACCTTCTCCTTCACCCTGTACCTACGGAAGCACAGAGTCACTGCCCTTGGCGACTCACTCGCCTTTGGTACAGGCCTCCACGACCGATGAGCCCGATCCAGTCCATATTGGGAGGGGTCCTCCCCCTCCCCCAGTAGTTTTGCCAGCATTGCGGCAAAATACTCAGTCGGCTTCGGTCCTCAACTCCTTCGGGCAGCCCCACAATCCTCAAGTTCTGTCGCCTGGATCTATTTTCCAGGTCTTCCATTTTTCCTCGCAGATCCTTGTTAGTATCCATCACCTTCCGCATCTCTTTCCCCATCGAGGCAAGTTGATCACCGTGCTGCAATAACGTCTCCTTCACTTCCTTCAGCGCCTCCCCTTGCTCTCGCACCTCCGCCACTACGCTCGCCACCTCCGTCCTCACCGGGGAAACCGCCTCCTCCACCAGCACACTCAAGACCTCCCTCATCTCCTTCCTCACCGTCTCCATGCATTTCGCAATCTGCGCCAACTGCTTTTCAAATTCCGCAGCCATCCCCTTGGTTATTTCTTCAGCCGTAAGCAGTGCGGCCTTCCCTGGTGCTCCAGCCTCCATTTTTCCTGGTGACCCCGCGTTGACCTTTCCACTCCCCGACGGACCTCCAGCTGGTTTTTTTTTGGCCTTTTTTTGCTCACCCTCGACATTTTTCTTTGGGGGGTTTTTCCCTCCTGTGTCTTCTCAGTGCCTCCTCCGTGCCTTCTCCCTTCTTCTGCTGCCTCCGCGGACCCTGGGACCGGGCTTAAAGCCCGAAAATTGCCATTCCCGAGCAGGGGCTCTCCATTGTGCGGCCGCCTCCCACCCGCCGTCACCGGAAGTCTTCACTCCCCTTCTCAGCAAGCACTCACTCAGCAACCTCTGCACCCCACACGATAACACCTGAGGGAAAATAAAAGAAAAACTACTTACCAGTCACCAGCCAATCCCTTACCTGCAGGCTGTGACTTCATGGTTCAAATTCTACCTGCCCTCGAGCCTTCCTCTTGATCTTTACAGCAGTTGGTTTTTTTTGGTTAGAGGAGTGGGTAGGGAGGGAAACACTGAAAAAGTGTTTCGGGTTTAAGTGTCACTCGACAACAGCTCCTCCACAAACCACCTTCAAGTTAGGGTGAGTGAGCACAACAGACGTATGCAAATTGCTGCCGCAACAGTCAATCAGCAGCTCCGCTCTACTGCCCTGCTGGATGCTGGTCTTCACTTGAACAGCTAGGGTCTCTTGCTCAGGTACACCTTCAAGTTAGGGTGAGCACAACAGACGTATGCAAATTACCCCCACAACAGCCAATCAGCAGCTCTGCTCTACTGCCCTCTGCTGGATGCTTGTCTTCACTTGAACAGCTAGGGTCTCTTGCTCAAGACAATTGCAGCAAGACATTCCTGCACCTGTACTTGAATCCTCTCACTATGAAGGCCAACATACCATTTGCCTTCTTTACCACCTGCTGTACCTGCATGCTTACCTTCAGTGACTGGTGTACGAGGATACCCAGGTCTCGTTGCACATTTCCCTTTCCTAATTTATGGCCATTCAGATGCGACGCCGCCCCCCTCTACCAGCCTCCCAGGCAGTGCATTCCAGACCATCACCACCCGCTGGGAAAAATGTTTATCCTCAAATCCCCCCCTAAACCTTCAGCCCCTCACCTTGAACTTGGGTCACCTTGTGACTGACCCTTCAACTAAGAGGAACAACTGCTCCATATCCACCCTGTCCATGCCCCTCATAGACTTGTACACCTCAATCAGGTCACCCCTCATTCTTCTCTGCTCCAGCGAAAACAACCCAAGCCTATCCACCGTCTCCTCATAACTCAATTGTTCCAACTTTGGAAACATTCTGGTGACTTTCCTCTGCACCCCCTCCAGTGCAATCACAACCTTCTCATAATGTGGCGACCAGGATTGCACACAGTACTCCAGCTCTGTCATTCCAAAATGCCATACAACTCCAGCATTACCTCCCTGCTTTTGTAATCTATACCTCAATTGAGAAAGGCAAGTGTCCCATATACCTTTTTCACCACCCTATTAACCTGTCCTCCTGCCCAACACGCCAAAGTCCCTTTGTTCCTCAGAACTTCTATAGTATCATACCGGTCATTGAATACTTCCTTGTCAAATTATTCCTTCCAAAGTGCATCACCTCACACCTTTTAGGGTTAAATCCCATCTGCCACTTATCTGCCCATTTGACCATGCCATCTATACCTTCCTTCTATAATAAGAAGCCATGTTGAAGACCAGATGGTGAAAACTGCTAGGCAGGCAGCAATTATAGCTGATTATTATGAGCTAATCCATAAAATTATACCTTTGTTCTGTCACCCTCAATTTTGAAAAAGGATAGGAAATGGGGGAGTGAAAGGAAGACAGGTAGCCACAGTAAAAAATGGATAGCTGGGAATGCTCCGAGATCTCCTTCTCAGACCAGGAGGGAAGGTACGGAGGAGGGTGGAGGTGAGACTCGGAAGCCTGGGTGTTACCATTGTAACAGGTGGAACACATTCGTTCAGCATGTTGGAAGTTGCATGCTTCCATTACGTTAAACCGGTGAATCAAGTGTACGCCAGGCACCTCCTGGCCACGAGACAGCAACTCCCCGGGGAGACTCTGGACAATTTCTTACGGGCCCTACAGATTTTCGGTGGGAACTGTGACTGGCAGGCAGTTTCAGCAGTCCAACACACCGAACTATTAATTAGAGACGCTTATGGCATGGGAATGAAGTCTACGTACATCCGCCAGCGATTATTGGAAGGGTGTACGCTCTATCTCGCGGGGACTAGGCAGCTTTAGAAGTGGCCTCCCATAACCTGCAGTCCTACACCCCCGACTGCGCGGCACCCTCGTGTGCCCCACCAGATGCCGACTCTAGTTCACCGCAAGCCTGCGCCGCGCGGCAGCCAGCCAACTCTGAGGGGCCAAAGTGTTATTTTTGTGGACAAAGCAAACACCCCAGGCAGCGCTGCCCAGCGCGGAGCGTGACCTGCAAAGGGTGTGGGAAGAAAGGGCACTTTGTTTCCGTTTGCCAGGCCCGGTCGGTCGCCGCTATTTCCCGGCCGGCACTTCTACACCCCCCCCCCCCCCCCCACGTGCGTCCCAGGGGCGCCGGCATCTTCCCCTCCGCAAGCCACGTGCGGCCCGTGGGTGCCGCCATCTTTGACGCCCACCATGTGCGCCCCGTGGGCGCTGCCATCTTCGGCGCCATTTTGGACCACACCTCAGGACCTCTGCTCGTCTGGCCGTTCGCCGCCTACCGCTACCTCCGCCACCGCTGATCAGCCCAGGACCTCCCAGCATCTTCCGCAGCTCGCCTCCATCACCCTGGACCAGTCTCGGCCCCGCAACCTCGCGACGGCTACGACGACGGTGAAGGTCAACGGGCACGAGACGACCTGCCTCTTTGACTCCGGGAGCACAGAGTTTCATCCACCCCACTACGGTAAGGCGCTGCTCCCTCCCAATACATCCCATCACCCAGAAAATTTCCCTGGCCTCCGGATCCCATTCCGTTGAAATCCGGGGGTACTGTATCGCGACCCGCACCATCCAGGGCGTAGAGTTCAGCAACTTCCGGCTCTACGTCCTCCCCCACCTCTGCACTGCCCTGTTGCTCGGCCTGGATTTTCACTGCCATCTCCAAAGCCTAACTTTGAAATTCGGCGGACCCCTGTCCCCCCCTCACCGTCTGCGGCCTCACGACTCTTAAGGTCGATCCACCTTCCCTGTTTGCGAACCTCATCCCGGACTGCAAACCCATCGCCACTAGGAGCAGACGGTACAGTGCCCAGGACAGAACCTTCATCAGGTCGGAGGTCCAACAGCTTCTGCGGGAGGGGATCATCGAGGCCAGCAACAGCCCCTGCAGAGCTCAAGAAGTGGTAGTGAAAACTGGGGAGAAGCACAGGATGGTCATTGACTACAGTCAGACCATCAATCGGTACACGCAGCTCGACGCGTACCCCCTCCCACACATATCTCACATGGTCAATCAGATTGCGCAGTATCCAGTCTTTTCCACAGAAGACTTGAAGTCCGCCTACCACCAGCTCCCCATCCGCCCGGAGGACCGCCAATACACTTGTGTTCGAAGCAGATGGCCGCCTCTATCACTTTCTGAGGGTTCCCTTCGGTGTCACCAATGGGGTCTCGGTCTTCCAGCGAGATGGACCGAATGGTTGACCAGTACGGGCTGCGGGCCACCTTCCCGTACCTAGATAACGTCACCATCTGCGGCCACGATCAGTAGGACCACGACACAAACCTCCACAAATTCCTCCATACCGCCAAACTCCTTAACCTCACCTACAATAAGGAGAAATGCATGTTCCGCACCAACCGCTTAGCCATCCTTGGCTATGGAGTGGAAAATGGAGTTCTAGGGCCTGACCCCGACCACATGCGCCCCCTCCTGGAACTCCCTCTCCCCCACTGCCCCAAGGCCCGGAAATGTTGCCTGGGGTTTTTCTCATATTACGCCCAGTGGGTCCCTAATTATGCGGACAAGGCCCGCCCACTCATCACGTCCACAGATTTTCCCCTGACAGCGGATGCCCGCCAGGCCTTCAACCACATCAAGGCGGACATCACCACGGCCACGATGCACGCAGTCGATGAGTCCCTCCCCTTCCAAGTGGAGAGCGATGCATCGGAAGTGGCTCTGGCCGCCACCCTCAACCAAGCCTGTGGCTTTCTTTTCCCGCACCCTCCATGCCTCCGAAATTCGGCACTCCTCTGTCGAGAAGGAGGCCCAAGGCGTTGGAGGAATTACCTAGCCGGCAGGAGATTTACTCTCCTCACTGACCAATGGTCGGTTGTCTTCATGTTTAATAATACACAGCGGGGCAAGATCAAAAATGATAAGATCTTGAGGTGGAGGATCGAGCTCTCTACCTATAACTATGAGATCTTGTATCGCCCGGGGAACCTCAATGAGCCCCCAGATGCCCTATCCCGCGGTACATGTGCCAATGCACAGGTAGACCGACTCCAGGCTCTCCACTATGACCTCTGCCACTCGGGGCTCACCCGGTTCTTCCATTTTGTCAAGACCCGCAACCTTCCCTACTCCATTGAGGTCAGAACCGTCACCAGAGACTGCCAAGTCTGCACAGAGTGCAAGCCGCACTTCTACCGGCCAGATAGAGCACACCTGGTGAAGGCCTCCTGTCCTTTGAACACCTCAGCATGGACTTCAAAGGGCCCCTCCCCTCCACCGACCGCAACGTGTACTTCCTCAGCGTAATTGACAAGTACTCCTGGTTCCCTTTTGCCATCCCATGCCCCGACATGACTTCTACCACGGTAATTAAAGCCCTGCACAGCATTTTCACTTTGTTCGGTTTCCCCACCTATACCCACAGCGATTGGGCATCCTCTTTCATGAGCGATGAGCTGCGTCAGTTCCTGCTCAGCAAGGGCATCGCCTGGAGCAGGACGACCAGCTACAACCCCCGGGGAAACGGGCAGGTGGAGAGGGAGAACGGGACGGTCTGGAAGGCCAACCTGCTGGCCCTGCAGTCTAAACATTTCCCGGCCTCCCACTGGCAGGAGGTCCTCACGACGCGCTCCAGTCCATCCGATCGCTCCTCTGCACCGCGACTAACGAGACACCTCACGAACGTGCGTTTGCCTTCCCCAGAAATTCCACCTCCGGGGTCTCGCTCCCAACATGGCTGACAATTTCTGGGCCCTTCCTCCTCCGGAAGCATATGCGCAGCCATAAATCGGACCCCCTGGTGTAGAACGTCCACCTCCTACATGCAAACCCGCAGTACGTCTTCGTGGCACACCCCGACGGGCGGCAAGACACTGTATCCCTCTGGTACCTGGCACCCGCTGGGTCCCCACCCATGACCCCTGACCTGACACCGCTGCTCCCCCCCCCCCCCGGTTGCCTCATTCACCCCTGCGCCACTCTCCCTCCCTCCAGCAAACCTCACCGCAGCCCCCACCCCAGCAGGATCCGTCCTCCCACTGGATCCATTCAGGGGTGACGAAGACAAGGACAACACGCTCCCGGAGTAGCAGGTGACCACGTCCGCGCCCACATCACCACCAGGACTGAGGCGATCGCGGCGGAGGGTCAAAGCCCCGACAGACTTAATTTGTAATGTTTCCGTCACCCCCGCCGGACTCTTTCTTTAACAGGGGGTGAATGTGGTAAACACCACTAGTGGTATATTGTATGTATTACGGCACTGCCCGTATATTACAGGTACAACGGTAAATCCCTGCCTGCTGGCTCCGCCCAGTAGGCGGCGTATAAAAGTGTATGCTCTCCTGTGCTGCAGCCATTCTGGTTCCAGCTACAGGAGGCACAACATCTTGTTCAATAAAGCCTCGATTGTTCCACCATTCTCATCTCGTGGTAATTGACGGTACATCACAGAGCATACCTGTTTTGAAGGACAATATACATAATATCATAGCATTAGTTATTCATGGCGAGGGCAGCAAGGACTGTGAAGTGACACCAAGCAAACAGCTGATCAACCCACATGATTTTAAAAGTCCACAGTGCCTCCTCAAGATAAAGAAAGCCAATAGTAAAGGAGGCGAAATAATCAATAACCAACTCCTTTTAAAGGTTAAGAGGAAGGTGGATAGAGAACCAAGTAGCAATTCCGCCACCGCATCTGTTAACAAAAACAAAGTTCATGGAGCCAATAACCTGCCATCCTCTGATTCTGAAAGTAGAACAGTTGAAATCTGAAAAGCACAAATTATTAAATGGAGCTATGAGCTGTGATTACCAAGGTTTCGATGAAAAGGTAAAAGCTATAAAAACAAAGAACGCTGCATATACAGCCAACTAACTGTGCGGAGATTGAACCCTGAGCTTTACTTGTTGCTGAAAGCAACCATGTGCAGGAAAAGAGAAATGTAAAGCTGGAGGGGTTGAAGAGTGTTAATTGATTAAAAATTGAGCAGGTATTTCCCTCAGGATTGACAAAACTGCTGGTAGTTTGGCTGCAGGGGACCCTCAAAACTTGGTTCAACATTCATTGGACAATCAGAAAAGACTGGCTGCATTAATCGAGAGACAGAAAGGCTGAAGAAACTCATTCAGGGGTCCTTTCTAATTTGGACAGTCAGAAAGCTGACAAAGGGAAGTTGTCTCTGATTTTGTAGAAGAGAGTGAAAACAAGGTATTGTTTGAAGATATTAGAAGGAGTTCTAAAACCAAAGATGCAAACCTATCAACAGAAGAAGAACAGGGAGGAGATATAATAAAGATGCTGAAAGAGTATAGACAGAGTTGTAGGGAAACACCAGGGGACACTCCGTTAATTAATCATGATGTGGACATAAGAAACTAGGAACCAATAAAGCCACATCCATCAGGACACGGAAATACAGTGCATGTTGGACATGACATGTTGTGGAAACAAACAAAAACGCTGTGGTCCACAGAACACCAAGTAGAATTTGAGAGATTGAAGGTCATGTTAGTGGGCGAACTGACGCTGCCTGCCCCAGACTTTTCTAGACCCTTTAAAATGGCCACATGCCAGTGACCTGGGGGTAGGATAAGGGCTACTACAAGGGCTGATGTAGAAGTAGAGACGCCAGTGTGGTATCTTTCAAAAAAACTAAGTCCGTGCCAAAGAAAGTATCCCACCATTGAAAAGGAAGTCTTGCTACCAGCACTTCAAAGTATATGTCCGACATGACAATCAACAAAACGTAGTTTACAGACCATAATCCACTTACGTTTATAGAGAAGTTTAAAACCAAGAACACAAGATTATTCCATTGGAGCTTATTATTACAACAGTTCAATGTTAAAAATGTACATATTCCCGGAAAGGATAATGTGATTGTGGATACATTGATGAGGATATGCCGGCGTTGGACTGGGGTGAGCACAGTAAGAAGTCTTACAACACCAGGTTAAAGTCCAACAGGTTTGTTTCGAATCACTAGCTTTCGGAGCACAGCTCCTTCCTCAGGTGAATGCTTCCTCAGGTGAATGTTGTAAGACTGCTTACTGTGGATACATTGTCATGGGTTTAAGTTACTAATGTAGAGACTGGGAAGGGAACTTGCATAATAGGGATGGATTGGGTGGGTATGTGTTTATGATTTATGTCTTGCATACCACATAATGAAATGTCTGTGCCCTGAAGTTTAATTATTTTACGGAGGGAGGATGTGAGGGTCCTTCTTGTTTATTCCCTTATTTCCCCATTCCTTTACTTTTGTCATTACATTTTTAATCCATGGATGATTAATGGACATGTATCTTTAAGGCAAACAGAAGAATCCAGAAGTTACAGGAGAGATCATTCGGCTCGGCAATGCTGGTTTAAACAGAAGCTGCCGACTTGTTGGCACCAGGGAGAAAGAGATGAGGTGGGATTCGGTTTGATTGATTGGCTGGTGGTCACTGAATTGGCCCAATAGGCTGTACTCTGCCTGGTAACAGGTGGTTATTGGATCTTATCCCAGTGGAATGCTTTTCAGAGTCCTAAGGAGTTTAGGTTTTGATTCGGGCAGCACGGAAGCAAGATGCTGCTCTCTCTCCTTAGCATTTCCTGCAGAAAGACTATTTCTGAAACTGCTATCTCTCTCCAGAAAGCCCATGGGTACTGCATTTCTAAACCACCGAGAACCTGAATGAATAAATCTACAGAGAAGACTATTACAGACTGCATACAGAGACTTTAACCTGCAAGCTTGCGATGAAGAAAGGTGTGCTAAAAATCATCACCTGAAACAAAGACTCTTTATTATTTTCCTTTTTAGTTATGATTTTTACCCATTTTACCCACATTTACTCTGTGTGTTTGTGTGACGTGGGGGGCAAGTTGAGAATGAATCGAGCACTAGCTTAGGCTGTCGTAACACCAAGTAAACCTTTAATTGCTTCCAACGCATTTACATCCTTCCTTGAATAAGGGACCAATTCTGTACACAGTACTCCAGGGGGTCTCACCAATGCCCTGTAGAACTGAAAGGTGACTTTTCTATTTTTGTATTCAATTCCCATCACAATAATTTGTAACATTCTATTCATTTTCCTAATTACTTGCTGTACCTGCATACTAATTGTTGAGTTCACAGAGGTGGCCACACAGGAAGTGTAAGGAACAAAACATTTATTTACGATAGAACAAAGACCCAGAGGGACTACCCGTGTCTAACCCACACTCTGGCTGGGGATTTTATATCTTGGTTTGTTCTCTCGTTGATGAGGAAGTTCCGCCCCTCAGTGGGGAAACACATACTCCAAAGACTCACGGGTAGCCTAATCGCCCTGACCCCGTGCGCCATGTGTAGGTTACAACACTAATCTTTTATGATTCATATAGACTCAATGTTAAACATGTTTCTTCTTTTCAAAGATGTTGCCAGACCTACTTGAGTTTTTCCAATGTTTTTTTTAAAAAGTTGTTTTAATGAAGTTGTTTTAATAAATAAACTGCCCTACTCTTCTTCACAACAGTGGCATGATATCACCTGAGTAGCCAAACAGGGCTGGCATTTTACATCCCTTCTTAAAGACACGCACCTCCAATAGTGCAGCACTCCGTCAGGCACATCCTCCCTCCGTAAAATAATTAAACTTCAGGGCACGAGTTTGACCCACTTTCCGAAACACTTGGATATCCAAAAAGGTTGGGTGAAAGGAGTGGGGAAGGACATATCAGCTGCTGATTGGCTAAAAATCAGAACGCAAAGCTAATAAAGCTTGAAGTTCCAATGTTTGATCTGGAATCCGATTAAGCTTTGACATGATTTTCTGATGTCAGATAAGATAACAGTAAGTTATTTGATGCACTTTCATTATAACAAATGAGTCAATGACGCAAAAGACTATTCACGAATAGCAGTTTTGCTTAAAGTTTCCATTACCTGTTCGAAAGAAAATGAGTCAGACACTGTTTAAGTAAATAAACCAGGCAATGTCTGAACTCTGCACAGAGACTAACAAGAATTATTGTTTCCCATTAGTCACAGTTTGTTATTATTTCAATTGCAAGGAAACATTTGGGCCGGCACGATGACACAGTGGTTAGCACTGGTGCCTCACAGCTCCAGGGTCCCGGGTTCAATTCCAGCCTCGGGTGACTGTCAGTTTGGAGTCTGCACGTTCTCCCGGTGTCTGTGGGTTTCCCCTGGGTGTTCCAGTTTCCTGCCACAGTCCAAGAAGTGCAGGTTAGGTGGATTGGCCATGATAAATTGCCCCTTAGTGTCCAAAAGGTTAGGTGGGGTTTCTGGGTTACGGGTATAGAGTGGAGGCGTGGGCTTAAGTAGGTGCTCTTTCCAAGGGCCGGTGCAAACCCGATGGGCTGAATGGCCTCCTTCTGCACTGTAAATTCTATGGTAACAGGTTACATTTTTTGCCTCAAAACCAGGATCACAACCACTGAAATAATCAGCAATAATCTGCTTGAAGCAATGTTCATAGCAGCTTAACTAAATCAGTTTTATTTTTCATTCAAGTGTCTTGTAAGCATCTGAACTATGCACTACGTCAGTGTTTTTCACATTTTGTCTCCCGGGACCCACTTTTGCCAACTGGCCGATCTTTGGGATCCATGCCGGCCGACCTTAGAGATGCGCACCACGTTTGCATACCTTTAATGTGACAGGTGAGCCTGCTTGGTCCTCATGATCTCACTCCAATCAGGATTCATGTCTTGTAGCCTGCCAACCCAGTTTTGTTCCATTTCCTGCCCACAACCTTCCACTGAATTCAGGCTTTTTGCCACCTACCTCTTCCGGTATCTGCTGCTACCATTGAGCCAACTGCTGCCAACTCACATTTTTGTCTTTGTATTTTGTCCACTTTTGCTTTTAATTACGATTTTCGATTGGAAACATAATGATATGGAACATGTTTTGGGGCTTGGCCAGAGAGCGAGGTACAGCTAGCAGAAAGCATTTGGAACTTGATACAACAGTTTCCATGACAGCTGGGAAGCGATAAAATAATGTGATTGCTCATCGTCCATCCGGCACTGCTCACATTTCTAAGAAATGATGTATCTGTGATCACGGATGTCCTGATTTTCTCTGCAACTTCATGTAATATTTTCATTCTTAATTCTGCTGGGTTTTATACAGGCCATAACACATGGTAACACCAGCAGTCGAGGCGGAATCGTTGACAATCTGTAGAGATTGCCCCTCGCTGGCTGGAAGGGGAGGGGGAATAATCATGCATTTCACCGAATTTTTAAAAATACATTTCAACACTACAAACCATTTTTGTGATACTTCTTCACAGTCATTCCTGCGTCGGATCAATCTGTCACTAGCGACCAGTTCTCGTAAATATCCACAACAGACGTCACACGGTCGGCTTTCAATTTCCTTGTGGCCAAGTGTTGGAAATTGACAGTGTGTTGGGAATGTAACCATGTGCAAGCAAAGGCCGCCATTGAATCAAGTGTGAACAGGTGTAGAGAAACTGAAAATTTGGCCATCTGCTTAAAATGGATCTGCCTTGTGAATTTCAGCAGGTACCCAATGCTGGCACCCTATTTGGAGTGTGTCTGTAGAAATAGTTTTAATGATTTTTTTCAACTTCAGTAATAATCATGGCATAATTCTAATTGCGTCAATGTCGATATCCTTTGCTTGTCATGAATACTATCAAGCTATGTCATGGGAACTCACTAATAATAATAATATTACTAGTTAACAACAGAGGTGACAATATTCGACGTGGGTACCTGGGAACAGTCTGGTCTCCTCCAATCCACAAACATCCATGTCACCGTGAATAACTATCCACCAGCCTTCGACATTCCAGATGTTTATTGCCGTTTCTGTTTCCAGATATTCCTATTGTCCTGAAGCCAATATGATGCTTTATTTCTTGATGTAACTGAAGTCCGGTCAGTTACTAACAAGTCAATTTCTCCATCAGTTCAGAATAAATCTTTCAGAGTCTGAAAGATGGGAAAGGTACCTTGACTGCCTCTGGCCAGTCAGCTGTTCACACTTCATTCTCCTTTGGATCCATTGTCAAAGCTCTTCTGAAGACTCAAAGCTGGAGACTGTGTTTTCTGTGTTGTTCCATTTTACACCCCCCCCCCAAACTGCAATATTTTACAAAACTTTGTGTGCTCTTCTACCTTGCCTACTGTCCAGGGATGTGGAAATTTAGTTCGACGGAGAGCATATGGCCAGGATTGTTCCCTTTACATTTTCCCATGTTCCTAGTGGAAGAATAGTCGTTTAAACCTGCAGTTAGTTGTCAAAAATTCAGTGACTTGAACAGATTTCTGGCCCATTTCCCTAAATATAGCCACCGCTTAACATTCCAAATAGCTTAAAAATTATAAAGTGGTTTATATGGGAATGATTATAAACGGCAGACAAGCTGTGGGGGTGCAGTATCCATTGCTGGGACAGCCTTGCATCGTAATACCCCAGCATTGTCTCGGGGAAAACTTGCATCATGCTTTCAGGAGAAAAGTGCAGCTCCAACATTTTGTATTAAAATGGTGTGAAAGCCGGAATTGCTTTATCTGCCAGACAAATGCTGGCGGAAGTAATGCTTGCTTTATCAGAAATGGAGCACAGGAGGGAATGATAGCCTGATACGAAGAATACAAAATCCATCCGTTGTAAAGCTATTTTAGACTGTGGCAGTACATCGTGACCCTTCTGACACCCTCCCACGACCCACCCATAGATCGCGATCCGCACTTTGAAAAACACTGCACTAGGAAGAGTACACTCGCTTCCCACTCCAAAGAAATGAGCCAATAGGCTCCAGTGCAGTACCGAGGGAGTGCTGCACTTTTCTCGATGAGATCCATAGAATCCCTACAGTGAAGAAGGGGGCCACTCAGCCTATCGGGTCTGCACTGACCCGGCACTATCCTCATAAACCTGTGCATTGATCATGGCAAACCAACCTGACCTGCACATCTTTGGACTGTGGGAGGAAACCGGAGTATCCGGAGGAAAGTATCCACGCAGACACTGGGGGGAAAGAGCAAACTCCACACAGACAGTCACCCAAGGCCAGAATTGAACCCGGGTCCCTGATTTTAATTTGATTTGATTTATTGTCACATGTACCGAAGTATTTTTCTGCGACCGAGGGAACGTACACAGTACGTACATAGTAGACAATAAGAATAATCAACAGAGAACATTGATAAATGGTACATCGACAAACAGTGATTGGTTACAGTGCGGAACAAGGGGTCAAACAAAGCAAATACATGAGCAAGAACAAGATAGGGCGTCATGCATAGTGTTCTTACAGGGAACAGATCAGTCCGAGGGGGAGTCGCTGAGGAGTCTTGTAGCTGTGGGGAAGAAGCTATTCCTATGTCTGGATGTGCGTCTTCAGACTTCTGTACCTTGTGCCTGATGGAAGGGTCTGGAAGAAGGCAATGCCTTGGTGGGAGGGGTCTCTGATAATGCTGTCTGCCTTCCTGAGGCAGCGGGAGGTATATACAGAATCACTGTGAGGGTGTGATGCATTGGGCTGAGTTCACCACACTCTGCAGTTTCTTACGATCTTGAGCTGAGCAGTTGCCATACCAAGCTGTGATGCAGCCGGATAGGATGCTCTCTATCGCACATCTGTAGAAGTTTGTGAGAGTCGACTGAGACATGCCAAATTTATTTAGCTTCCGTAGGAAGCAGAGACGTTGTTGGGCTTTCTTGACTGTTTCATCAACGTGAGTGGACCAGGGCAGACTGTTGGTGATGGTGACCCCCCAGGAACTTTAAAGCTATCGACCATCTCCACTTTGGAGCCATTGATGCAGACGGGAGTGTGTGTCGTGCTACGCTTCCTGAAGTCGATGACCAGTTCCTCGGTCTTTCTGACATTTAGAGAGCGGTTGTTTTCGGTACACCATGCAACCAAGTGATTTATCTCCTTTCTGTCGACTGATTCGTCGTTGTTTGAGATACATCCCACCACAGTCATATCATCTGTAAACTTACAGATTGAGTTGGAATTAAATCTTGCCACACAGTCATGTGTGTATAGGGAGTACAGTAGAGGACTGAGCACACATCCTTGTGGGGCCCCGGTGTTGAGGACTATTGTGGAGGAGGTGCTGTTGCCTATCCTGACAGATTGCAGTCTGTTAGTGAGGAAGTCAAGGATCCAGCTGCACAGGGAGGGGTCAAGTCCAAGATTGCAGAGTTTGGTTATTAGTCTTGTTGGGATAATGATGTTGAAGGCGGAGCTGTAGTCTATGAACAGCAGCCTTACGTAGGTGTCCTTGTTGTCGAGGTGTTCGAGTGTTGATTGTAGAGCCAGGGAGATAGCATCTTCTGTGGACCAGTTGCGGTGGTCGGCAAACTGCAGTGGATCGAGACAGTCTGGGAGGCTGGCAGTGATCCGTCTCATGACTAGCCGCTCAAAGCATTTCATGATAACAGACGTCAGGGCCACCGGTCGGTAGTCGTTGAGGCAGGCGACCTTGTTCTTCTTTGGTACTGGTTTTATGGTGGTCTTCTTGAGGGAGGTGGGGACCTCAGAGTGGAGGAGTTGAATCCACTCTCGAATACACTCGCCAGTTGGTCTGCGCAGGCTCTTGAGTGCTCACCCAGGGAATCCGTCGGGGCCCGTCGCTTTCTGGGGGTTCACTTTCAAGAAGGCACCTCTTACCTCTGAGGCTGTAACAGTGGGTATGGATGTGTCCAGGGCTGTTGGGGCAGGTGGCACTGATGCATTGGCTGACTGCTCAAAGCAGGCATAGAACTTGTTCAGATCATCGGGTAGGGATGCTCCAGCCCCAGATATTCCGCCTGGCCTTGCTTTGTAGCCTGTGATCTTATGTAGGCCCTGCCATAGTCGTTGTGGGTTATAGTGTCGTTGCCCTGGCGCTGTGAGGAAGCAGTGCTCACCACTGTGCCACCGTGTCGCCCTTTAAACCATGGTCTTATATGCCCTCTCAGGTGAATCTAAAGGATCACATGGCATGATTTGTATCGTAACAGACATCTACAGACGTTGAAAGATGCCCTCGTACGAACGGGATATGGCGCTCGACTCATCGATCGACAGTTCCAACGCGCCACAGCAAAAAAACGCACCGACCGCCTCAGAAGACAAACATGGGACACAACCGACAGAATACCCTTCGTCGCCCAGTACTTCCCCGGAGAGGAGAAACTACGACATCTTCTTCACAACCTTCAACACGTCATCGATGACGATGAACATCTTGCCAAGGTCATCCCACACCCACACTACTTGCCTACAAACAACCGCGCAACCTCAAACAAACCATTGTTTGCAGCAAACTACCCAGTCTTCAGAACAGTGACGACACCACACAACCCTGCCATGGCAATCTCTGCAAGATGTGCCAGATCATCGACATGGATACCACCATTACACGTGAGAACACCACCCACTGGTACGCGGTACATACTCGTGCGACTCGGCCAACGTTGTCTACCTCATGCGCTGCAGGAAAGGATGTCCCGAAGCGTGGTACATTGGCGAGACCATGCAGACGCTGCGACAACGAATGAACGGACATCGCGCGACAATCACCAGGCAGGAATGTTCCCTTCCAGTCGGGGAACACTTCAGCAGTCAAGGGCATTCAGCCTCTGATCTCCGGGTAAGCGTTCACCAAGGCGGCCTTCAGGACGCGCGACAACGCAGAATCGCCGGGCAGAAACTTCTAGCCAAGTTCCGCACACATGAGTGCGGCCTCAACAGGGACCTGGGATTCATGTCGCATTACATTCATCCCCCACCATCTGGCCTGCGAAATCCTACCAACTGTCCTGGCTTGACACAATTCACACCTCTTTAACCTGGGGTTACCCCATCTCTGGATCTGTAAAGATTTAATCACCTGCTAATGCTCGCATTCCTAGCATTGTCTGGCATCTTTGAGTCTATCTATATATATGTTTCTGGAACATACCTCTTCATTCACCTGAGGAAGGAGCAGCGCTCCGAAAGCTAGTGACATCGAAACAAACCTGTTGGACTTTAACCTGGTATTGTAAAACTTCTTACTGTGCTCACCCAGTCCAACGCCGGCATCTCCACATCATGATTTGTAAGAGCACAGGAGTTTACCCAGGTTCCCTGGCTAGTATTTAGCTCTCATTCAACTTCATTAATGTAGATCATCTGGCGTTAGTACACTGCTGCTCGTGGAAGTTTGCTGTGTGCAAATTGGCTGCCATGTTTTCCATGTTACAACAGCGTCTACACTTTGAAAATACTTCATTGGGACATCAAGGTGGAGAAAGGTGCTATACAAATGAAAGTTCTTTCTTTATTTTGTTCCTTCCTTGGTTCCTTCAAGATTCTCCATTTGAACTCATCACAGTATTACTAACAGATAACCTGCAGTCTGTTGTAAAAGTGTGATACTGGCTTTACTCTTTAAGATTATATGGTGAAATTGACAGTAACCACTGCCAATTTGAAGTTGGAATAGTTGACCCAAGTCTTCCAACCTACACTGGAGCCGCAGTGACCAACATGGATTTGCCAGAAAACCGTACACTTACCTGATTACATAGATGCAGCATCCTGAGGAACCTGCTCGGTGCAGGAATCCACACAGAGACCTACAAAGAGAATCAGCGCAGAAGACACCCCCCTATTATACAGCACTAATTGCCTTATGGTTAGTTGAAAGATCCATGTTGAATGTTAGTGAATGGTGGAATGTATGAATATATTGTTTTTTATTGCCAACCCAAATTTCCCTTGAAACGGTGGTGGTGAGCTTCCTTCTTGAACAACTGCAGGCTCTGATGAGTGGATGAGGTCGTAAGTTGTGTAACAACCGATCTTGTGCAATATGAGCTCCCCCGCTGATGCGTAGAGGCCCATCAACTGGGGCTCGTGAACAAACACTTAAAAGCCGGTCTGGATTTGGACCGACATGATCGATAGTCCCAGTTTGATTGGGACCTATGTGCTGGATGTCGCATTGCAGCCTTTTACTTTGACTATAAAGTAGACCTATGTTTGGATCACCTTCTCGGATCCTCTGAAGATTTTATAAGTTGGGTGAGTGGGTAAGTTGGTGAGATGGGTGATGGGTGGTGAAGTGGGTAGGTGCATAGGTGGGTTAGTGCATAAGTGGGTAAACAGGTAGATGAGTAGATCTGGGCAGCACGGTAGCATAGTGGTTAGCACAATTGCTTCACAGCTCCAGGGTCCCAGGTTGGATTCCGGCTTGGGTCACTGTCTGTGCGGAGTCTGCACATCCTCCCCGTGTGTGCGTGGGTTTCCTCCGGGTGCTCTGGTTTCCAAAAAAGCTTTTGACAAAGAGCCGTCCAGACTCAAAATGTTAGCTCCCTTCTCTCCACAGATGCCGTCAGACCAGCTGAGATTGTCCAGCATTTTACGTTTTTGTTTCAGATTCCAGCATTCGCAATAATTTGCTTTTATTATAGTTCTGTTTGTGTTTGTTGTTTATTAGTTGGAATCCAAGTATTCATTATTTACAGGTTCTAAATCAGAATCCGTAGAATACCTATAGTGCAGAAGGTGGTAATTCAGCCCATCAAGTCTGCACCTACCCTCCAAAAGAGCACTCTACCTATGGCAAATTCACCTAACCTGTACATTTTTGGATTGTGGGGCGAACCTGGAGCATCCGAGGGAAACCCACGCTGACATGGGGGGAACGTGCAAATTCCAGGAAGGAGTCTTACAACAACAGGTTAAAGTCCAACAGGTTTGTTTCAAATCACTAGCTTTCAGAGCTCCTTCCTCAGGTGAATTGGAAAGGGTCCAAATTTTCATTTCAGAGGAGGTTCACAAGAATGATCCCTGGAATGAAGAGCTTGTCGTATGAGGCACGGTTCAGGAATCTGGGTCTGTACTCGTGGGATACTTACAGGACACTGCGAGGCCTGGATAGAGTGGGCGTGGAGAGGATGTTTCCACTTGCAGAAAAAACTAGAAGCAGAGGACACAATCTCAGACTAAAGGGACGATCCTTTAAAACAGATTGAGGAGGAATTTCTTCAGCCAGAGGGTGGGTGAATCTGTGGAACTCTTTGCCGCAGAAGGCTGTGGAGGCCTTTAAGACAGAGATAGATAGGTTTTTGATCAATAAGGGGATCGGGGGTTATGGGGAGAAGGCAGGAGAATGGGGATGAGAAAATATCAGCCATGATTAAATGGCGGAGCAGACCCAATGGGCCAAGTGGCCTAAATCTGCTCCTATGTCTTATGGTCTTAAGTCCATTCAAACCAGGAGATTTGTCAGCCTGCAGACCCAATTTGCTCAATACCACTTCCTTGGTGATTGTAATTTTCCTGAGTTCCACTCTCACATTTCCGGATTTACAGCTATTTCATAGAATCATAGAATTTACAGTGCAGAAGGAGACCATTCGTCCCATCAAGTCTGCACCGGCCCTTGTAAAGAGTACCCTAGTCCACCCTATCCCCATAACCCCACCTACCCTTTTTGGACTCTACGGACAATTTAGCATGGCCAATCCACCTCACCTGCACATCTTTGGACGGTGGGAGAAAACCGAAGCACCCGGAGGAAACCCACACATAAACAGGGAGAACGTGCAGACTTCGCACAGTAGTCATCCAAGCCGGAATCGAACCTGGGACCCTGGAGCTGTGAAGCAACAATGCTAACCACTGTGCTACTGTGCCGCCCACTACTTCTAGAATGTTACCCTCTTTAGTGAAGACCAATGCAAAACACCTGTTTAATTAATCTGCCATTGACCTACTTTACATTATCAATGTAGGGGAAAGTGGAGGCATAGTGATATTGTCAGCGGACTAGCAAACCAGAGACCTAGGGCGGGATTCTCTGACCCCGCCGCCGGGTCGGAAAATCGCCGGGGGGGGCGGCGTGAATCCCGTCCCCGCCGGCTGCCGAATTCTTCAGCGCTGGGGATTTGGCGGGTGCGGGAATCGTGCCGCGCCAGTTGGCGGCCGCTGGCAGCGATTCTCCAGTCCGCGATGGGCCGAGTTGCCACCCGTTTTAGGCCGGTCCCTCCGGCGTGAATTACAACAGGTACTTACCGGCGGGACCTGGCTGCGCAGGCAGCCCCCCGGGTTCCTCGGGGGGGATCTGGCCCCAGGAGGTGCCCCCACGGTGGCCTGGCCCACGATCGGGGCCCACCGATCTGCGGGCAGGCCTGTGCCGTGGGGGCACTCTATTTCATGTTGCAGCTGTGTAGAACCTTAGTTAGGCCACACTTGGAGTATAGTGTTCAATTCTGGTCGTCACACTACCAGAAGGATGTGGAGGCTTTAGAGAGGGTGCAGAAGAGATTTACCAGAATGTTGCCTGGTATGGAGGGCATTAGCTATGAGGAGCGATTGAATAAACTCGGTTTGTTCTCACTGGAACGAAGGAGGTTGAGGGGCGACCTGATAGAGGTCTACAAAATTATGAGGGGCATAGACAGAGTGGATAGTCAGAGGCTTTTCCCCAGGGTAGAGGGGTCAATTACCAGGGGGCATAGGTTTAAGGTGAGAGGGGCAAGCTTTAGAGTAGATGTACGAGACAAGTTTTTTACGCAGAGGGTAGTGGGTACCTGGACCTCGCTACCAGAGGAGGTGGTGGAAGCAGGGACGATAGGGACATTTAAGGGGCATCTTGACAAATATATGAATAGGATGGGAATAGAAGGATACGGACCCAGGAAGTGTAGAAGATTGTAGTTTAGTCGGGCAGCATGGTCGGCACGGGCTTGGAGGGCCGAAGGGCCTGTTCCTGTGCTGTACATTTCTTTGTTCTCCGCGTCGGCCGTTGTAAAAGTCCGCGATGGCCGATGCGGAGATGAACACCCCCCCTGCGCATGTGCTGAGATGACGCCAGCACACGCTGGCGCTCCCACGCATGCGCCAACCCGTGCCGGTTGGCACGGTGCCAAGCCCCTTCCGCGCCGGTCGGCACGGTGCAAACCACTCCGGCGCCAGCCTAGCCCCTGAACATGCGGAGGATTCCACATCTTCGGGGCAGCCCGACAACGGAGTGGTTCACGCCACTGCTTCGCGCCGGAGTTGCCCGCACCGCCGATTCCCGCCCCTAAAGTAATGCTCTGGGGACCCAGGTTCAAATCCCGCCACTGCAGATGGTGAAATTTGAATTCAATAGAAATCTGGATTTAAAAGTCCAATGATGACCATAAAACCATTGTCAAGGGTGGCATGTGGCGCAGTGGATAGCACTGGGACTGCGGCGCTGAGGACCCGGGTTCGAATCCCGGCCCCGGGTCACTGTCCGTGTATAGTTTGCACATTCTCCCCATGTCTGCATGGGTTTCGCCTCCACAACCCAAAGATGTGCAGGGTAGGTGGATTGGCCACACTAAATTGCCCCTTAATTGGAATAAAACAAATAATTGATTACTCTAAATTTATTTTTAAAAAATAAAAAATAAAACCATTGTCGATTGTCCTAAAAACCCACCTGGTTCACTAATGTCCTTTAGGGAAGAAAATCTGCCATCTTCATCTGGTCAGGCCTTCATGTGACTCCAGACCCACAGCAATGTGGTTGACTCTTAACTGCCCCCTCAAGGGCAATTAGGGAAGGACAATAAATGCTGGCACAGCCTGCAACACCATGAACGAATAAAAAAACAAATCCCCAGGCACGCACTCTATAGGCTCACTTTATTCACTCTTTTCTTATTTAAACATCCATAGAAATGTTATGATCCATCTTTATATTACTAACTCGCTTTCTCTCGCACCCTAGTTTTTCCTCCTTATCAATCATTTTGCCATTCTTTACTATTCATTATATTATTTTCAATCTTCTGACCTGCCACCTATCTTTGCACACTATATGCTTTTTCTTCAAGTTTAATACTCTCAACTTTTATCAGTTAACCACGGATGATGGCCCTCCCACTGGAATATTTCTTTCTCATTGGAATGTGTCTATTCTATGTTTTATGAAATATCCTTTTAAATGTCTGCCACTCAACATCTGTTGGCCTAACCCTTAAACATATTTGTCAGTTCACTTTAGCTAATGCCACTTTCATACCCACATAATTGCCCTTATTTACGTTTTTAAAAAAAAGCTATTCTTGGGCACAATCTTCTCTCCCTCAAACTGAATGTTAAATTTAATCATATTATGATCGCTGCTACCTAGGGGGTGCCTTCTCTATGAAGCAATCCTATCTCATTGCACAATACCCAGGTCTAGTATAGCCTGCTCTCTGGTTGGCTCCAGATGTGCTGTTCCAAGAAACTATCTCAAAAACATCCCATGAACTCTTTGGCCGCTATTCTCACCCCCCACGCTGGGTGGGAGAATTGCACCACGCTGCCCCGACCCTCGCACGCAATTCTCCCACCCCCTGGAAACCAGCGGCGCGCGATTCGCACCGGGCCGCTCGGAGAACCGGCGAGCGGCGATTCTCCGGCCCGAATTAGCCAAGCGGCCGCTACGACACGACAGGTTCCCTCTGGCGCCATCCATCCCTGGTCGCTGCTGGCGGGAACTCGGCAGGAACGCTGGGGGGGCGGCCTGTGGGGGAGGAAAGGGGGCTCCTTCACCGGGGTGGCCTCCGATGGGGTCTGGCTCGCGATCGGGGCCCACTGATCGGCGGGCCGGCCTCCACCCCCCCCCCCCCCCACCCTCCCGGGGCCTACTGATCAGCGGGCCGGCGCCCCCCCCCCATGACTACCTCCTTCTGCGCGCGGCCCCAGAACACCGGCGCCATGTTGGTGAGGGGCCGGCGTGCGTAAGACGTTCCCCGCGCATGCGCAGGATGCCGTGGCCCAACTGCGCATGCGCTGGATTGGGCTGCCCAAACTGCGCATGCGCGGGTTGGCGTGGCGCCCATTTGGCGCCCCCTGTGGGGGCCAGAATAGGTCTGCCCGGGCCCTGTTCGCGACGGCGTTCATGACGGCGCGAACACTTGGCCTCTATATCGGAGAATCGCCCCCTTTATCTACCTTTGCCCATCTGATTTTTCCAATCTATATGCAGGTTAAAATCCCTTATGATTATTACTGTACTTTTCTGACAAGTTCCCATTATCTCTTCCTTTATACCCTGTCTTACCATGTAGTTCCAAACAGGGGCCTGTACACCATTCTCACAAGTGATATCTTGCCTTTATCATTTCTCATCTCAACACAAATTGCTTCTACTTCCTGGTTTCCCTAGGTCATCCCTCTCTAAGGTGCTAGTCCCATCATTAGTCACCCCTCCACTTGTTCTTATATTCCTGTATTCTTCAATGTCACATACCCTCCAATATTCAGGTCCCAATCTCAATCTATGTCACCCTGTAGCCAGGCCATCAGTTGATCTGTTTTATTTTGATTGATACATACATTTAGATACAGAGCCTTTAGTTTTGTCCTTTTATTATTTTTGTAGCATTAACCTGATCTAAAACATCAGCTCCAGCACAACTCAGGTGTAGACCGTCCCAATGGTACAGATCCCACTTTCCACAGTACTGGTGCCCCAGGAACTGGAATCCACTTCTCCCACACCAGTCGTGGAGCAATGCATTCGCTCTCTAATCTTATTTGTCCAATGCTAATTTACATGTGATGCACATGAAATTCCAGAAATGAGTACCTTTGAGATTCAACTTCTTAATTTGGTGCTTAACTCCTCATCTTTGATATTTAAAGGGATATTTCATAACACACAGAATAGACACATTCCAATGAGAAAGAAAAATTCCAGTGGGAGGATCCACCATCCATGGTGAACTAATGGCATTAAAATACAGTATTAAATTTAAAGAAAAAGTATATGTTGTGGAAAGATGACAATGCAGAACCTCCTTCCTTGTCTTGCCTATGTCATTGCTACCTATATGGACCACGACCACTGGATCCACCCCCTCTCATTGCAAGTTCCTCTCCAGACCTGAGCAGATGACCAGAACCCTGGCACCGGCAGGCAACACAGCCATCTGGATTCCTCCCCAGAGAAGTGTCAATCCACCTCACTATCCTGTCCACTACTAACACTACATTCTTATGTGCCCCCTCCACTTATTGGCTTCCTGTACCACAATGCCATGGTCAGTCAGCTCATCCACCCTGCAGCTCAATTCTCATTCAAATAAGTTGAAAGAATATCAAATCTATAGGACAATTGTAGAGACCGACACTCCTGCCCTCTGAGTCCCTTTACCTGCATCCTTCTCAAAGAGTCTTTCTTTCATACTGCGATACATTTTCACTGAAGAGTTATTAAATATATCCTTGATACTCTGCCACTGGATCTCTACTGCTGTTATTGTTTCTCTTCCTGCACCTAGCAGTACACAAAACAGACTTCCATCTGTTCCCATAGCTAGTTTTTCCTGGAACAAGTCGCTAGTCTATTGCCAGAAACCTATAGCTTGAGGGGCCCCACTCCGCATCGAACAGGGCTGACCAGGAGTCTCTCTGCTCTTACCACCAGCCACTGGTGTGTTGGAATGATTTGCAGGTTGATATTCAACCTATTTGGCTGTAATATGAGCGCACCTTCCTCGGCCATTAACTTTTGGGATGGGACTCTAATCCGGAGGTGGGACTTGAATCCGGAGGTGGGACTTGAATCCGGAGCTTCCAGCTTGGAGGCAGGGCATTAGCCACTGCACCACAAGACCTTCCCATCTCTACCGTCCTACCTTTTAAAGCTCATTTCCCAGTTTACTTTAACTAGATCTGCTTTCATACCCGTATAAATATCTTTATTCTGGTTTAAAATATTAGGCTTGGACCACACACCACTCCTTCAAACTGAACATGAAATTCCATTATGTTATGATTGCTGTCATCGAGAGGCTCCTTTACCATGAGGTTATTGATTAATGCTGATTTATTGCTCATTACCAACGTAGAATAGCACAGCCTTTGGTTGGCTTCAGAGTGTACTGCTCTAAAAGTATTGCCCCACATACATTTTATGAATGTACCTTTGCCAACCTGATTCATCCAATCTACATGTAGGTTAATGTTGCCTCTAATTATTGCACTACCTTTCTTACATGCCCCATTTGTTTTTTCTTGTATTCTCTGTCCTAAAGTGCAACTCCTGTTGGGGGCCAAACTCCTAAAAACTACGACAAGTGACCTCTTACCTTTCCTATTTCTTATCTCTTCCCAAACTGATTCTGCATCTTGCTTATTGTTCATTTTGCACTACAGTACCAATGACTTCTTGACTAACAGACCCATTTCTCCCACACCAATCTTTAAGCTGTTCATTAGAATCTCTACAGTGCAGAAGGAGGCCATTCAGCCCATCAGGTTCACAGCAACCATCTGAAAGAGCACCCTACCTAGGCCCACTCCCCCACCCTATCCTCGTAACCTCATAACCCTACCTAACCTGCACATCTTTGGACACGAAGAGGCAACTGAACATGGCCAATCCACCTAACTTGCACATCTTTGGACTGTGGAGGAAACCGGACCACCTGGAGGAGACTCACACATAAGAACATAAGAACTAGGAACAGGGTTAGGCCATCTGGCCCCTCGAGCCTGCTCCGCCATTTAATGAGATCATGGCTGATCTTTGTGGACTCAGCTCCATCTTTGGACACGAAGAGGCAACTGAACATGGCCAATCCACCTAACTTGCACATCTTTGGACTGTGGAGGAAACCGGACCACCTGGAGGAGACTCACACATAAGAACATAAGAACTAGGAACAGGGTTAGGCCATCTGGCCCCTCGAGCCTCCTCCGCCATTTAATGAGATCATGGCTGATCTTTGTGGACTCAGCTCCACTCTCCGGCCCTTACACCATATCCCCGAATCCCTTTATTCTTTAGAAAGGCATCTACCTTTTTCTTAAAAACGTTTAAAGAAGGAGCCACAACTGCTTCACTGGGCAAGGAATTCCAGAGATTCACAACCCTTTGGGTGAAGAAGTTCCTCCTACACTCCGTCCTAAATCTACCTCCCCTTATTTTGAGGCTATGCCCCCTAGTTCTGCTTTCCCCGACCAGTGGAAACAACCTGCCCGCATCTATCCTATCTATTCCCTTCATAATTTTATATGTCTCAATAAGATCCCACCACATCCTTCTAAACTCCAATGAGTACAGTCCCAGTCTACTCAACCTCTCGTCATAATCTAATCCCCTCAACTCTGGGATCAACCTAGTGAATCGCCTCTGCACTCCCTCCAGTGCCAATATGTCCTTTCTCAGGTAAGGAGACCAAAACTGAACACAATACTCCAGATGCGGCCTCACCAACGCCCTATACAATTGCAGCATAACCTCACTAGTCTTGAACTCCATCCCTTTAGCAATGAAAGACAAAACTCGATTAGCCTTCTTAATCACCTGTTGCACCTGCACACCAACTTTTTGCGACTCGTGCACCAGCACACCCAGGTCCCTCTGCACAGCAGCATGTTTTAACATCTTGCCGTTTAAATAATAATCCATTCTGCTGTTATTCCTCCCAAAATGGATAGCCTCACACTTGGCAACATTGAATTCCATCTGCCAGACCCTAGCCCATTCACCTAACCTATCCAAATCCTTCTGCAGACTTCCGGTATCCTCTGCCCTTTTTGCTTTACCACTCATTTTAGTGTCGTCTGCAAACTTTGACACATTGCACTTGGTCCCCAACTCCAAATCGTCTATGTAAATTGTGAACAACTGCGGGCCCAACACTGATCCTTGAGGGACCCCACTAGTTACAGGTTGGCAACCAGAGAAAGACCCATTTATCCCCACTCTCTGCTTTCTGTTAGTTAACCAATCCTCTACCCATGCTACCACTTTACCCTCAATGCCATGCATCTTTAGTTTATGCAGCAACCTTTTGTGTGGCACCTTGTCAAAAGCTTTCTGGAAATCCAGATATACCACATCCATTGGCTCCCCGTTATCTACTGCACTGGTAATGGCCTCAAAGAATTCGACCAAATTAGTCAGACACGACCAACCCTTTGTGAACCCATGCTGCAACTGCCCAATGGGACAATTTCCCTCCAGGTGCCCCGCTATTTCCTCCTTAATGATAGATTCCAGCATTTTCCCTACAACCGAAGTTAAGCTTACCGGCCTATAATTACCCGCTTTCTGCTGACCTCCTTTTTTAAACAGTGGTGTCACGTTTGCTACTTTCCAATCCTCTGGGACCACCCCAGAGTCTAGTGAATTTTGATAAATTATCACTAGTGCGTTTACAATTTCCCTAGCCATCTCTTTTAACACTCTGGGATGCATCCCATCAGGGCCAGGAGACTTGTCTACCTTTAGCCCCATTAGCTTGCCCAATACTGCCTCCTTAGTGATTACAATCATCTCAAGGTCCTCACCTATCATATCCTTATTTCCATCAGTCACTGACATGTTATTTGTGTCCTCCACTGTGAAGACTGACCCAAAAAACCCGTTCAGCTCCTCAGCCATCTCCCCGTCTCCTATTATTAAATCTCCCTTCTCATCTTCCAAAGGACCAATATTTACCTTAGTCACTCTTTTTTGTCTTATATATTTGTAGAAGCTTTTACTATCTGCTTTTATGTTCTGAGCCAGTTTACTTTCATAGTCTACCTTACTCTTCTTTATGGCTTTTTTAGTAGCTTTCTGTTGTCCCCTAAAAACTTCCCAGTCCTCTAGTCTCCCACTAATTTTTGCCACTTTGTATGTTTTTTCCTTCAATTTGATACTCTCCCTCACCTCCTTAGATATCCACGGTCAATTTTTCCCCTTTCTACCGTCTTTCTTTTTTGTCGGTATGAACCTTTTCTGAACACTGTGAAAGATCGCTCGGAAGGTTCTCCACTGTTCCTCAACTGCTTCACCATGAAGTCTTTGCTCCCAGTCTACCTTAGCTAGTTCTTCTCTCATCCCATTGTAATCGCTTTAGTTTAAGCACAAAACACTAGTGTTTGATTTTACCTGGTCATCCTCCAACTGTATTTTAAATTCCACCATATTGTGGTCGCTCCTTCCAAGAGGATCCCGAACTATGAGATCATTAATCAATCCTGCCTCATTACACAGGACCAGATCTAGGACCGCTTGTTCCCTTGTAGGTTCCATTACATACTGTTCCAGGACATTATCCCGGGCACATTCTATAAACTCCTCCTCAAGGCTGCCTTTACCAACCTGGTTAAACCAATCGATATGCAGATTAAAATCTCCCATGATAACCGCTGTACCATTTCTACATGCATCCGTTATTTCTTTGCTTATTGCCTGCCCTACCATCCTGTTACTATTTGGTGGCCTATAGACTACTCCTATGAGTGACCTTTTCGCCTTACTATTCCTGATTTCCACCCAAATTGATTCAACCTTGTCCTCCATAGCACCAATATCATCCCTTACTATTGCCCGGATGCCATCCTTAAACAACAAAGCTACACCACCGCCCTTACCGTCCATTCTATCCTTTCGTATAGTCTGATACCCTTGGATATTTAACTCCCAGTCGTGACCATCTTTTAACCATGTTTCAGTAATGGCCACTAAATCATAGTCATTCATGATGATTTGCGCCATCAACTCATTTACCTTATTTCGTATACTACGAGCATTCAGGTAAAGTACACTTATGCTGTTTTTTATGTCTTTGTTATGAATCCTAACACCTTGATCAGTAACTTTTCGCAATTTATTTTTCCTCTTACCCTTTCTCCTAATTTTCCTTGTCTTTGAACCCATATCTCTACATAATAACCTGTCACGTAACCTGCTGCCTTGATCTCCATCAACCATTATACTGTCCATAGCTTTACACTTCCCTTTGTAGCCACCTAAAATGGCTGATTCCCTATTAATTTGGCCAAAACCCGATTTAAAATGGCTCACCGAAAAGGCTGATGGGAAAAGCAGCCAACAGGACACAAACGGACAACTGCAGACAGAATAGCGTATTCGGCTCTGGGGAAGTCGGCCCAGATCGATACTCAAGACCATTAGCAGCACATCAACCCAGACATCTGCAGTTTAATTGGCTATCCCCGGGAACAATTGCAACATATTAGCAATTGAATGCCGGGCCAGACCTGTCGACGCCTGCAGTGGCCGAAACAAAGACAGGTGAACGACCACCCCCCGATCGAGGAATCGCCCCGTTATTGGGTATATCGAACCCAGTGATTGGGAACAAGTCCAATCACTTGGGACTCAGGGTCAAGGGCCGCCCCGAGAGGCGGGAGGCCCCGGGACCCTATAAAGTGAGGGGCCAAGTTCAGATCGCTCTCTCTCCCTTCTTCTCCTGCTCGAGACCTTCGCAAGAACATCCACCAGAAACAGTAAGTTTGACTCCAGCGATCGCTACCCGATAAAGACTCCTAGCCATTGACCCGTATCAGCCTTTTTGAATCCCATGGGCCAGATCCGATTCGATAAGCCATTCGTTTCCCTGACCTGGTGGGCCCTTCCTAAAGTTAAGTATTGGCCAGTAGTGGTAGGTTTCTATATAGATAGTAGGATTATTGTATAAGCATTACCTGTTGTATATAATAAATGACCGTTGATTTCAATCTTACTAAGCGGTGTGCTGACTTATTGATCATAACTCGAGCTTGAACCATGTGGCGGTATCAGAAAGATACCTGGCGACTCGTGAACAAAGGTGACTTAATCAGAGCTAATAAACTAAGGCTAAAAAGAGCAACACCTTCCCCCCAACTTGCTAGTTTAAAGTCCTTGTGACCAACCTATTTATCCTATGCGGGAGAACACTGGTCCCAGAATGGTTCAGGTGAAGACCGTCCCAACGGTACAGGTCCCTCCTGCCCCAGTACTGATGCCAATGCCCCATGAAATGGAATCCCTCTTTCCTGCACCACTCCTTTAGCCACGTGTTAACTTCTCTAATTTTCTCAACCCTATGCCAATTGGCACGTGGCTCGGGTAGTAATCCAGAGATTATAACCCTGGAGGACCTGCTCTTTAATTTAGTCCCTAGTGTTTGATAATCCCCAAACAGGTCCTCTTTCCTAGTCTTACCTATGTTGTTAGTCCCAACGTGGACCACAACAACTGGATCCCCCCCCCTCCCTCTCCAAAATCCTTTCAAGCCGATCAGAGATGTCCCTCACCCTGGCACCGGGCAGGCAACATACCATGCGGGACTCTCAATCTGGCTTACAAAGGATGCCATCAATCCCCCTAATTATAGAATGCCCTACAACTACTACTTGTCTTTTTGCTCCCCCCTTCTTGAATGGCTTCCTGTACCACGGTGCAGTGGTCAGTCAACGCATCCTCCCTTCAGCCCTCTTCCTCATCCACACAGGGAGCAAGTACCTCATACCTGTTGGACAAGGTCAAGGGCTGAGTCTCCTCAACTTCTAAACTCAGGATCCCCCTACCTGCCTCCCTTGCAGTCACACCACTCTGTCCCTGACCACTGTCCGAATTAACAGAACTTATTCTACCGGGTGTGACTGCCTCCTGAAACAAAGCATCCAGGTAATGTTCCCCCTCCCTAATGTGTGCAGCTCGGTCTCCAGCTCATCAATTCTGAGCCGAAGTTCCTCGAGCAGCCAACACTTGCTGCAGATGTGGTCACGGACGGTCTCAATGGGATCCACCAGTTCCATCATCATACAGCAACAGCACATCACCTGTCCAGCCATATTCAACTAATTAATTTAAATATATTTTTTAATTTTCTTTATAGAACCTCAAGGATAAACCCGAACACCAACAAAAACACAGCCACTCCCCGAACTCAGTCACTCACCTAAACTCAGATGCACTCTGTTCCAATCAGCACTCCTTGTCTAAAGGCACTCCTGCCACACCTTTTGTGCACTCACCTCTCCCAGCACTGTCCCGGCTCTCTCCTCCCGCGCTTTTTAAATCTCCCGGCTCTCTCCTCCGGCGCTGTTTTCACTGTCCCGGCTCTCTCTGCTCCCGCGTTGTTTTTGCTGTCCCGGCTCTCTCCTCCGGCGCTGTTTTCGCTGTCCCGGCTCTCTCTCCTCCCGCGCTGTTTTCGCTGTCCTGGCTCTCTCCTCCGGCGCTGTTTTCGCTGTCCCGGCTCTCTCTGCTCCCGCGCTGTTTTTGCTGTCCCGACTCTCTCCTCCCTCGCTGTCTCGGCTCTCTCCTCCCGCGCTGTTTTCGCTGTCCCGGCTCTCTATCCTCCCGTGCTGTTTTCGCTGTCCCGGCTCTCTCCTCCCGCACTGTTTTCGCTGGGAGAACGTGCAAACTCTACAGACTGTTACCCAAGGTCGGAATCGAACCCGGGTCCCTGGTGTTGTGAGGCAGCAGTACTAACCATTGTGCCACAGTTCTGCTTCTGAATTTAGCCTCCAGCTGTTCATAATCCATAAGCAGAACCTCCTTCTTAATACTAACAATGTCGTTGATACCAACGTGAACCTCGACCACTGGATCCTCTTCCTCCCAATACTGGTTCCTATCCAGTCATGAGCAGATTACCAAATCCCTGGCACTGGGCAGACAACACATCCTTCTGGACTCGCACTCTCAACTGCAGAAAACAGTGCCAATCCCCCTGACTATATTGTTCCCTACCAGGCGTCACGGTGGTGCAGTGGTTAGCACTGCTGCCTCACAACACCAAAGACCCAGGTTCGATCACGGCCCCACGTCACTGTCCACGTGGAGTTTGCACATTCTCCCAGTATCTGCATGGATCTCACCCCCACAACCCAAAAAGATGCGTAGGATAGATGGATAGGCCAAGCTAAATTGCCTTTACGAAAAAGGTGTGTTTTTCTGAAGTTTAACACAAAATTTGACTGGTATTTCGTAACATCATCATAACATTCCACATGGAATGTGTAGGAAATGATATGAGACTTTATTACTATCACAAATAAGGAGAACTAGTTTCCACTAGTATAAGGAGCAGTAATCAGAGAATACAGAATTGGATACAGAATTAAGATAGTTGGCAAAAGATCCAAAGGCAACATGAGATTTTTTTTAAACACAGAGAGCAGATTTGGAAACAGATTCTTTTTTTTAATAAACATTTTATTGAAGTATTTAATGGTTATATAACAGTAACAGAAGAAACAGTGTACATAAAATTATAAACATAATGCAAAAACCGTTTTCCTCTCTCACAGGTCCCACCTTTTTGGAAGCAGATTCAAATGTAACTTTCAAAAGGAAATTGGATAAATAGATCAAGGGGAAATATTTACACTGTCAGCAGAGGCACAATGAGCCAAATGGCCTCCTTCTGTACAAGTACAATTGGATGAGGTTACAATTCTCATTTCATGGAAGTTGTTATCTCAGATTCTCAGCTGACATAAGAAAACAAAGAGTTGTACTTTTAGAAGAGGGATAGTTTAGGTTACCATCAACTCTTCTAATATCCAGTGGGGAGTGGATGGATAGTATTTATAATCGCCTCGGGAGACAGTGGAAACAGTATTGATTCATTCAAGTACAAATTAGATTACAGTCAGAAAATAACATTTTAGGATCCGGTATCTGAGTAATCAGAGATGATGTGGTGAATGTAGCGTGTTTGGGAGGGAAGGGGGACTTTGGACTTAAATTGTTCCCAAAGCTCTCGACTACTGAGGTTTCCTCATCCCATGTCAATGAGTTGTAGACACATTTATAGAGACTGATTACAGTGATTAGTCAACAACTCCATTATCATTACATTACATAACTACCAGGTTGTAGAAATGAATGGACCTTGATCTTTTCTCATCTTACCAATTCCTATGGTCCTAGACTTAATGCTTTCATAGGTAAGGTTTTAAGTTGACCTTGTGTGCATATGAACATGGTAAAGGGAACAGTATAGTCTCACTACCAAACGAGTACAAAAAAACCTTGTTACTTACCGATAAGAGTAACAACGGCGCTCTCTGACAGTCACACCAATACCACAGGTCCGGCTGCACTCCCCCCACTCTCCCCAGGGACCCCAGTAATCAGACTGCCGTCTTTTCCTTAAAGCCTAGGTGCAATCAATGAGAAACAATACTTTAAAATGGAACCTAATACACCAGCAACTTGTATTCGTCTCATGACTTTAATATGTTAAAATGTCCCAAAGTACTTCACAGGAGAGTAATCAAATAAAATTTGACACTGAGTCACGGATTGAGATATTGGGACAATTGACCGAACACTTGGTCAAAGAGGTGGAGTATTAAAGAACGTCTTAATGGAGGAGAGTAGAGAGGGAATTACAGACCTTAGGCAGCTGAAGGCACACTCACCAATGGCAAGAGCAATTCAAATTGGGGACATATGCGAGGGCTGAATTGGAAGAAGGCCGATATCTTATGAGTTTGTAGAAATTACGCCGATAGGGAAGATTGAGGCCATGGAGGGATTTGAACACAGGATTGAAAATGTTAAAATGCAGGCATTGCCAGATTGGGAGCCAATGTAGGTCTTCGAGCACAGGGATGATAGGTGAAAGGACATGGTACGAGTTAGTATGCAGACAGCAGAGTTTAGATGAGCTCAAGTTTTTGAAGGATGTAAGGAGAGAGGTCGTAAGGCTAGTTAGCTCAGTTGGTCAAGAGCATGATGCATATTAATGCTTATGGCACAGGTCCAGTCTCCATATAGTTCTTGGGAACCTGCCCCAGAGCATCATGGAAAGACTGTTAGAGGCAGAGATAGTGATGTGCTGTGAGCCAGCAGTAATCTGGCAGACTTGCACCTGCATGGAAAAAGAAACACACATTGAGAAACAGGAAACATACCAGAACCACCTAACCACTACCTGCAGTATAAATGATTATGTAACATTAGCCAGCTGTAAATCGGCTTTGTGTTTTGAAAAATAAACATTCTTGTTGCCTTTGTGGATGAGGGCAACGACTGTAGGTTAGATGAGCAAATAGGGACAGTATAGTCAGGAAAACAGATATTGTTCTCTGCAGCCGTGACTGGGAGCACTGAAGATCGTATTGCCTGCTCGCTGACTGGGTTACAAACCCCACCTGGAGATGAACTTGGGAGTGGGAGGGGAAGGATTCAGTTGTTGGGTTTCATGTAGGAATCAACAACATAGGTAATACTGGAATGATGTTCTGCTGAGGGAGTTTGAGGAGTTAGGGTCCAAATTAAAACACAATCTGAAGGTAATAATCTCGGGATTGTTACCTGAGCCAAGTGTTACTTGGCATTGGAACAAACAGAAAATTAAAGTGTAAGATTGATAGCGTAGTGTGGGAGGCAGGGGTTTTGTAGCCATCTGGGATGGCCATGTCCCGATTACAAAATGGACACTTGCAAAGACTGCAGGGAAAATTGGAGAATGCTAAGAAACAAGCAGGTGCAAGCTGTCTGTTGATTAGAACCTTAAACGCTCAGACAGGACAGAAACTACCAAACGATTTACATACTAATGAGCCATCTCCGGGGACAAAAGGGAAACATTTAGATACTCAATGTTAGGACAGACCCCCGGCGCCAGAAGAAGCTAAGACAAAGCAGACTGACAGTCACCAGGACATGTCCAGCGATCAGGGAACCACCCCTCTATTGGAGGAAAATCAATACCAATGATTGGGAAAGACCCAATTAGTTGAGGCCAAGTTCAAGGCCCGCTCAAACGAGCGCAAAGCCCTTTGCAGAATAAGAGGTATCACACAAGGGAGAACGCCCTCCTTTGGCTTTGGCTCTCAGCGAAAAGAGAGACCAGCCTAGCAGCTGCACCAGACCAAGTAAGTTCCAGATCAACGCACGCTACGAGATAGACGCTCCTAGTTGCTACCCTGTAAACAGCTCAACCCAGCAGCCTCATAACCGAGCAACGACCATTGTTACTCTGACTGAGTGGGCGCGCGAAGCTAAGTATAGGCTTTAGTAATAGTGGTAGTTTAGTTTGTAGAGTTTATGCATGAGTAGATTTGACTGTGTGTAAATAAATGAGCATTGCTTTTGAACTTACTAACTGGTGTATCGACTCATTGATCAGTATTCGGTTCTGAACCTTGTGGCGGTGTCGAAAAATACCTGGCGACTCTTGAGCAAACGTGATTAAATAGAGCCAAATTACAAGCCAACCAAAAGTTAGCAACAGTTTCACTTCATGGGCATTGACACCGGTTCTAGGGAAAGGGGGAGCTATTCTGTTGGGATGGGTTCCACTTAAACTGGTCAAGTCAAATGTAAATTTCACCAAGTCCTAGATTACTAGAGGCTGTCTCCCCTTTGAGAGCTACAGATGGTGATTTAACCTGCGGGTCATCACATCTCAGGCAAGGGGCAAGATTGAAAAGGTGGGACCTTCATGGATAATCTCCAGTGGGATTGAACCCACGCTGTTGGCATTGCTCCGCATTACAAACCAGCTGTCTAGTCTAGCTAAACAGAATTTAGCAGAAAGATGTAAACTAACGAGGTGGAGGGAGGATTCAGGAAAGTGTAAAATACTAAAAAAAAAGAGAGAAAAGTTGTTATAACCTGCCTACTTACCATTGGCTGGGGTTGGCAAAATCAGGAATCTGCTTAGCGTGACGAGAAACCAATAATTACCACTGAAGCCAAATCGCCATACAATTAACTGGAGCGACCCCCTATCTGACGGCCTCCTGTGATCTAACGACCTCCCCAGTAAGTGGTCACACGGATGCCAATTAGTACATCTTTTTAAAAACATGAAGCTGGCGGGAGGGCTGCGGCTATTCACAAGCAAAGAAGCTGGGGGCATTGGAATGCTGCCCTGGTGCTTAGAGGGGGGTAGCTTCCCATGGCATGGGCTAGGCAGGGGGATGGGGGGTGGGTGTCCCAGCGCCGGCAGGTCCATCATGCCAACCCCTGGACCATGTGGTCCCTTCCCGGGGACAACCCCAGCCCCAGCCGCCTGCGCCACCAATCCCCCGTAACTCCCACTGAGGCCTCTGGCTAAGCAGCTGAAGGCTATTGCTAATAGGAAATTGGCAATCACAGTTAAGTGAGCACATCATACCACCCAAGTGGTTTCCTGTGGATGGGTGGATGTGCCATGTAGCAAGTGGGTGGATGTGTGCACCGGGGGCACCAGTCCAGGTAACGTTATGTGCGGGTGCCTGGGGTACAGGGTATGGGGTCCGGTGAGCAGGAACCCCGCTGCGGCAGGGGTTCGTGGGCAGGGCGTGCCAATGGTGGGGGAGGAGCAATGGGGGGGGGGTACTCAGAGTCCCGGGGTGGAAGACACCGCTAGTGCATGGGACATGGGAACCTGGATTGTAGTTTTAGGGTACGGGAGAATGAGAGTATAGAGGTCAGGAGCACAGATTTGACTTCGCAGGAGGGGGCCAGTGTTCAGGTAAGTGGTTTGAAGTGTGTCTACTTCAATGCCAGGAGTATACGAAATAAGGTAGGGGAGCTGGCAGCATGGGTTGGTACCTGGGACTTCGATGTTGTGGCCATTTCGGAGACATGGATAGAGCAGGGACAGGACTGGATGTTGCAGGTTCCGGGGTTTAGGTGTTTTAGTAAGCTCGGAGAAGGGGGCAAAAGAGGGGGAGGTGTGGCGCTGCTAGTCAAGAGCAGTATTACGGTGGCGGAGAGGATGCTAGATGGGGACTCATCTTCCGAGGTGGTATGGGCTGAGGTTAGAAACAGGAAAGGAGAGGTCACCCTGTTGGGAGTTTTCTATAGGCCTCCTAATAGTTCTAGGGATGTAGAGGAAAGGATGGCGAGGATGATCCTGGATAAGAGTGAAAGTAACAGGGTAGTTATTATGGGAGACTTTAACTTTCCAAATATTGACTGGAAAAGATATAGTTCGAGTACATTAGATGGGTCGTTTTTGTACAGTGTGTGCAGGAGGGTTTCCTGACAGAATATGTTGACAGGCCAACAAGCGGCGAGGCCACGTTGGATTTGGTTTTGGGTAATGAACCAGGCCAGGTGTTGGATTTGGAGGTAGGAGAGCACTTTGGGGACAGTGACCACAATTCAGTGACGTTTACGTTAGTGATGGAAAGGGATAAGTATACTCCGCAGGGCAAGAGTTATAGCTGGGGGAAGGGCAATTATGATGCCATTAGACGTGACTTAGGGGGGATAGGTTGGAGAAGTAGGCTGCAAGTGTTGGGCACACTGGATAAGTGGAGCTTGTTCAAGGATCAGCTGCTGCGTGTTCTTGATAAGTACGTACCGGTCAGGCAGGGAGGAAGGCGTAGAGCGAGGGAACCGTGGTTTACCAAAGAAGTACAAAATGATCAGGGGGTTGGATAGGGTGGACAGTGAGAGCCTTCTCCCGCGGATGGAAATGGCTGGCACGAGGGGACATAACTTTAAACTGAGGGGTAATAGATATAGGACAGAGGTCAGAGGTAGGTTCTTTACGCAAAGAGTAGTGAGGCCGTGGAATGCCCTACCTGCTACAGTAGTGAACTCGCCAACATTGAGGGCATTTAAAAGTTTATTGGATAAACATATGGATGATAATGGCATAGTGTAGGTTAGATGGTTTTTGTTTCGGTGCAACATCGTGGGCCGAAGGGCCTGTACTGCGCTGTATTGTTCTATGTTCTATGTTCTATGTAAGTGGAATCTCTTGTTAAGAGGAAGAAGGAGGCCTATGTGAAGATGAGGTGTGAAGTTTCAGTTGGGGCGATGGATAGTTACAAGGTAGCGAAGAAGGATCTAAAGAGAGAGCTAAGACGAGCAAGGAGGGGACATGAGAAGTATTTGGCAGGTAGGATCAAGGAAAACCCAAAAGCTTTCTATAGGTATGTCAGGAATAAGCGAATGACTAGGGTAAGAGTAGGACCAGTCAAGGACAGGGATGGGAAGTTGTGTGTGGGGTCTGAAGAGATAGGCGAGATACTAAATGAATATTTTTCGTCAGTATTCACTCAGGAAAAAGATAATGTTGTGGAGGAGAATGCGGAGACCCAGGCTATTAGAATAGATGGCATTGAGGTACGTAGGGAAGAGGTGTTGGCAATTCTGTACAGGCTGAAAATAGATAAGTCCCCGGGGCCTGATGGGATTTAGTCTAGGATTCTCTGGGAGGCCAGGGAAGAGTTTGCTGGACCTTTGGCTTTGATTTTTATATCATCATTGGCTACAGGAATAGTGCCAGAGGACTGGAGGATAGCAAATGTGGTCCCTTTGTTCAAAAAGGGGAGCAGAGACAACCCCGGCAACTATAGACCGGTGAGCCTCACGTCTGTAGTGGGTAAAGTCTTGGAGGGGATTATAAGAGACAAGATTTATAATCATCTAGATAGGAATAATATGATCAGGGATAGTCAGCATGGCTTTGTGAAGGGTAGGTCATGCCTCACAAACCTTATCGAGTTCTTTGAGAAGGTGACTGAACAGGTAGACGAGGGTAGAGCAGTTGATGTGGTGTATATGGATTTCAGTAAAGCGTTTGATAAGGTTCCCCACGGTAGGCTATTGCAGAAAATATGGAGGCTGGGGATTGAGGGTGATTTAGAGATGTGGATCAGAAATTGGCTAGCTGAAAGAAGACAGAGGGTGGTGGTTGATGGGAAATGTTCAGAATGGAGTTCAGTTACAAGTGGCGTACCACAAGGATCTGTTCTGGGGCCGGTGCTGTTTGTCATTTTTATCAATGACCTAGAGGAAGGCGCAGAAGGGTGGGTGAGTAAATTTGCAGACGACACTAAAGTCGGTGGTGTTGTCGACAGTGTGGAAGGATGTAGCAGGTTACAGAGGGACATAGATAAGCTGCAGAGCTGGGCTGAGAGGTGGAAAATGGAGTTTAATGTAGAGAAGTGTGAGGTGGTTCACTTTGGAAGGAATAACAGGAATGCGGAATATTTGGCTAATGGTAAAGTTCTTGGAAGTGTGGATGAGCAGAGGGATCTAGGTGTCCATGTATATAGATCCCTGAAAGTTGCCAGCCAGGTTGATAGGGTTGTGAAGAAGGCCTATGGAGTGTTGGCCTTTATTGGTAGAGGGATTGAGTTCCGGAGTCAGGAGGTCATGTTACAGCTGTACAAAACTCTGGTACGGCCGCATTTGGAGTATTGCGTACAGTTCTGGTCACCACATTATAGGAAGGACGTGGAGGCTTTGGAGCGGGTGCAGAGGAGATTTACCAGGATGTTGCCTGGTATGGAGGGAAAATTTTATGAGGAAAGGCTGATGGACTTGAGGTTGTTTTCGTTGGAGAGAAGAAGGTTAAGAGGAGACTTAATAGAGGCATACAAAATGATCAGGGGGTTAGATAGGGTGGATAGTGAGAGCCTTCTCCCGCGGATGGAAATGGCTGGCACGAGGGGACATAGCTTTAAACTGAGGGGTAATAGATCTGGATATTGTACAGGCCGGACAATATCTTGGACCCCGCAGAACTTGCCCTCGTGGTGCTGCTGGCAGGCCAGGCAGCCAGGCGGTGTCGACAGAGGCTCGAGGTGGCATCCCATGTGCAGGCCCTGCCCCACACCCTGAGGACCCGGCTGCCCACCAGGCCAGGAAGGGACCAGGAGGTGAAGGACCACGACAGCCCAAGGTGTACAAGTGTCATTGGTTTTTCGAACAGATGACGGACAGCATGTGCTGCAGGAGGTTCCGTCTCAACAAGGGTTTGCTGCGGCACCTGTGAAATGAAATGAAAATCGCTTATTGTCACAAGTAGGCTTCAAATGAAGTTACTGTGAAAAGCCCCTAGTCGCCACATTCCGGCGCCTGTTCGGGGAGGCTGTTACGGGAATTGAACCGTGCTGTTGGCCTGCCTTGGTCTGCTTTCAAAGCCAGTGATTTAGCCGTGGCACCACGTGGTGGGTGAGGAGGATACCCACTGCCCGTCAAGGTTACCGCAGCTCTTGATGTCTATGAATCAGGATCATTCCAAGGATCCAGCAGGGACTTGTGCGGTATCTCACAAGCCACAACCCACAAGTGCACCCGTGCAGTCATGGATGCCCGGTTTACCAGGGTAGAAAGTCATATAAACTTTGACATGGACCAAACCCGACAAGATGCCCAGGCAGCAGGATTCTCCGCCATCACTGGGATGCCCCAGGTCCAGGGCATATAGATGGCACGCATGTTGCCTTGCGCGCACTGGGCCATCTGTGGTGCCCGACACCAAGAGAAAGGGGTTTCACTCCCTGAACACCCAGCACGTGTGCGACCACCCCCATGAAGATCATGAAAGTGTGTGCATGTTTCCCGGGGAGCGTCCACAACAGATAAATTCTGGGGCAGTCGGACATCCCCGGCATCTTAGAGGACCACCCCAGGATGGCTGGTTCGCTCTTGGGGGATAAGGGGTACCCGCTGAAGACCCGACTAATGATGCCAGAATGGACGCCAGTGACCAATGCAGAGACCTGATACAACGAGGCCCCCTCGGCCACCTGGTCTGTCATTGGGCGGTACATCGGACTCCTCAAGATGCGGTTCTGATGCCTGGACCGTTCTCGTGGTGCACTGCAGTACACCCCCAGAGGGTCGCCCGCTTTGTGGTAATCTGCTGTGTCCTCCACAGCCTGGCACAGCAGCAGGGCGACGTACTGGCGGTGGAGAGCAAGGAATATGTGGCCACCTCCAAGGACGAGAGGGTGCCAGACCAGGAGGGGATGGAGGATGAGCCACGCAGAACCAGCCGGAGGGTGGAGAACAGGCAGGAGTGGCGAGGGTCCGCCACGCCCAGAGGGTCAGGGAGACCCTCATCCCCACCCGTTTCCCACAGCATGTGACCTCGTTCGTCATTCCCCTTCTCCCCGCTTCTTCCTGCCCCTCCCCAATTCACCATCCATCCAACAACACCCCCCAATTCCCCACCCTCCCAGGGTCTGTGTAACATCACTCCAGGCTGATGGGACTGTGTCGGTATTGTCAGCGGGTCACGGTTGAGGGCACGGGGGGTTATTATAACCCACAGAGAGATGAGCGCAGAAGCTCCTCATTCAGTACCACAGTCTGACCCCTGCCTGTCTGCTGAGTGCTTGCTCACACAGATCGGCTGCACATGGTGTGCGTCATATTGAGCAAGATCGAGGTCAAAAGATTTTAATGGTTTACGTAAATGTTACCAACTGCCCCACTCTCCCGATAGTGCCACCCAGTGCCCGCTGATGTGCTCTACCGCTGCGTCTAGGTGTGTCGCCAGGATGCACATAAGAGGTGGAAGAAGCCTACGAGTTACCGCACCCAATGGCCCTGGCGGGCAGGAGTCCTCTGGGGACTCTGGGGCTGGAGGGTCCCTGCAACTTGCTGGCATCAGATGCCCCGCCATGCTGCACTGTACCTGGTGCTGACTGCGAGACACACCATTCTCAGGGGGGGTGGAACTCGGGGGATCTGGTGGCCGCCTTCACCACTACGTCGGATGGCTCCGGATTGACATCCAGCGCCTCTTCCTCCCAGTCGGTGCCCATGGGGCCCGGAGGTGTAACTCGGGACGGAGTGGCAGCTGGGTCGTGTCCCGGTTGCTCCTGCATGACCTGGCTCTGCCAACCCTGGTGACTCCCCAAGGTCTGCAGCTGACAAATGTGATATAAAATAGTTAGTTTAAATATATTAGTTACAGTAATGTAGATGTAGGCCAGTTTAATTCTAGTGAGTTCACAGACAAAGGATTTCAGAAAGCATGGCAAGGAAGGGGGGAGGGGTGTCTGGTGGAGGAGGAGAAAAGGATGCTGGGTGACAAGAGGCCCAAGGTTAAGGAATGAGAAGTGAGCCAATTAGGATGTATGGCCAGGTCAGGAGGGGTATAGGATGACCTATGGGAATCGTGTATGTGAAACTTGATGCCATTTGAATGTATTTGCAGAGATCCCTTTGTCTCGGACCTCATTAGTTTCCAAGGGGCCCAGGAGACTGGTTCTGTGTTCTGTGTCCCTGAAAAGCGAGTCAGACTTGCAAGTTGGTTAAAAATAAATAATACTATGCCTACAAATCCAACTCGAGTTTTATTGAGGCCAGACTGACGGGTAAATAATTCAATGTTTTGTCACAGTGTGGTATCGAAGCCCTCAGCAATGCTCCTCAGTGACTGGGACATACTCTGGAACATCCCGGCAAGGTCCCCCTGTTGCTGGGACACATCCCCCAGCGACTGGGACATGCTCAGCAGCGCCTCGCCTATGCCCACCTGAGACTGGGACATGCCCCACAGCACCTCATCAAGGTCCACCAGGTGCTGGGTCATGTCCCCAGTGACTGGGACATACTGTGAAGGTGCTCAGCCATGGCTGTCACCGACTGAGCCATGCCATGGACTCCTGAACTCATGCTGCTTACGTCTCCACTGCGGTCACCACCCTAGCAGTGTTGGCCTCGGTGCCATGCTTTGCTGGCACCATCTCCTGCACCCATAGCCCCTGGGACTCCTCCAATCAGCTATGGACCTGCTGGAGAGTCATTGACATCTCCCTCTGAATATCACGGCCACACCCTATCAACTGCATCAGCTCTGGGTAAACCTGTTCCAGAGGCTCAGTATCTGACTGGGTCCTGAGATCCAGCAGCCCTCCGACTACTGTCCCCCCCTGGGCGTTCCTGCCTCCTGCATCTGGTGCTCACCAGAATTGCCCCCAGAAGCTTGACCACTATATCCACCCACTGAGGTGTGTGTCTCTGCTCTAATGGAGGGTGGGAAGACAGCTGTGCTGTGACTATTATGGTGGCATCCTCGGAGCTCTTTTCCGAGGTGTTTTCTTGGGAGGTGGGGGGGCCTACTGGCTGCGGGAGAATGGCCATGTGGTCAGTGGGAGGGTCAGTCTGTATGGCATTAACAACTCACGTTTGGCAGGTCATCTGGGTGTGTACCAGTGGATCCTCATTTCTGTGCCCTGCGCCAACCTCTGCGGTGGTCACTGCTCTTTCCTCAGCCACCCCCGTGATCTCCAGGGCCCGTTCCTCATAGGGGGCGAGGACTCTGATGTCCGTCACCTCACCGTCTGTCTGGGCTCTCTCCCATCAGCGGGGACACAGAGTGGGCATCGTTAGCCACACATGTGGTTACTTGCCGGGGGAGGAAAGAGAGTATGCAGGGGGAGGATGTAGTCGTCTGGGCGCGGTCAGGGGTCCGGTACAAACTCACCCACATGGCCCAGTGGAGGTTGTTGACCTTCTTGCGGCACTGGGTGCCGGCCCTCCTGGTCACGCTCCCCAAGCTGACTGCCGCCTGCCACTTACCTGTGGCTGACCCTCCGAGAGCTTCGAGAGAACAAGACAACCTGTCTTGCCTCTACCGCTTCAAGTCGGCTGGCCAGGTCGGCATCACCAAATCATGGGGCTGGGTGTCTCAGCGGCATGGCTGCCAGCTGAGTGGGATTGGCTGTGCAGGAGCGGTTTAAGTGCTGCTCTCCCTTGTTGGCAGGGGGCTAGTGAGCACGGTCCCACCGAATCAACTGTCGGAACCATGATTTGTGGCGAGAAGCCAGTGGGGCCGCATTAAGTGAACCAATTAACGTTTTATTGCAGAGACGGCCTCACCGGGTCAGGCGTCGGGAAGAGCATGACAGTTTTTGCTTGCTGCCTCACTTAGTAACTAGGTGGGGGGATTCTTGTGTCAGGGGGCAGGGAGCTCCCAGGTCTCGGAGGAGAAGGTGCCCCAAATATGAGGGGGCCTTCAGACTGAGGTGCCCTGTCTGATAAGATAATCACTGATAAATCCAATAAAGAATTCAGGGCAAACCTATTTATCCAGAAAATCATTCAAAGTGGAACTCACTACCACATGGAGTAGTTGAAGTGAATAATATAGATGCATTTAAGAGGAAGCTAGAAGATAAAGGAGAGAGGAATAGAAGGTTATGTCGATAGTGTTAATTGGAGAAGACTGGCAGGAAGATTATATGAAGCATGAACAAAAAGCAGAAACCAGTTGGGCCGAGTTGCCTGTTTCTGTGCTATATATTCTACATAATTCTCCATCGTCACAGCCATCTGCAATCAGTCAACAGCCAATTTCCAAAGGAGCATAACTCAGGGAAGAGGAAATACATTGTGGGAGGGCAGGCGGGGAAACGGAAAAATAGCAAACAAGATGGGCAATCTCAAACAGTTTGGACAAATTACACCACTTGGTGATAAGTCCCAAGGAAATAATTTAAATTAAACATCGACCTTGCCAACTGATTAGGAATTTTACTTAGGAAAGTTCTCGGCCATAACAGATTAGCAGGTGTGGTAAATCCAATTGTCCTTCATCCCCTGATTCACCAATTCATCTTCACTAAGAGTAGCGTTGCCTTTTTGCACCTTTAGTGATTTCCTTTTCCACAGAATCACAGAAAATTACAATCATTTGTTCCATTAACAACTGAGGTTGCCAACTCTCCAAGATTGTCTGAGAGTCTCCAGAAATTAAAGATTAATCTTTAGGACACAGCTGTAAACAGTCGTGGAGAAAAATCATAGAGGCAGTAAATTATATTACTTTCATTTCCTTTGAACTGCCATTGTACTCAGTAGAAATGGTAGAACCCTCAAGAGTATTGAAAGTCAGAGAGATCTTGGTGTACAGGTCCACAGCTCACTGAAAGGGGCAACACAGGTGGAGAAGGTAGTCAAGAAGGCATACGGCTTGCTTGCCTTCATTGGCCGGGGCATTGAGTATAAGAATTGGCAAGTCATGTTGCAGCTGTATAGAACCTTAGTTAGGCCACACTTGGAGTATAGTGTTCAATTTTGGTCGCCACACTACCAGAAGGATGTGGAGGCTTTAGAGAGGGTGCAGAAGAGATTTACCAGAATGTTGCCTGGTATGGAGGGCATTAGCTTTGAGGAGCGGTTGAATAAACTCAGTTTGTTCTCACTGGAACGACGGAGGTTGAGGAGCGACCTGATAGAGGTCTACAAAATTATGAGGGGCATAGACAGAGTGGATAGTCAGAGGCTTTTCCCCAGGGTAGAGGGGTCAATTACTAGGGGGCATAGGTTTAAGGTGAGAGGGGCAACGTTTAGAGTAGATGCACGAGGCAAGTTTTTTTACACAGAGGGGAGTGGGTGCCTGGAAGTCGCTACCGGAGGAGGTGGTGGAAGCAGGGACGATAGTGACATTTAAGGGGCATCTTGACAAATACATGAATAGGATGGGAATAGAGGGATACGGACCCAGGAAGTGTAGAAGATTGTAGTTTAGTCGGGCAGCATGGTCGGCACGGGCTTGGAGGGCCGAAGGGCCTGTTCCTGTGCTGTACATTTCTTTGTTCTTTGTTTTTTATACTCCAGTTATTACGGTAAATCCCGGCCTGCTGGCTCCATCCAGCAGGCTCTGTATAAAAGTGTATGCTCTCCTGCACTGCCCCCATTCTGGTTCCAGCTGCAGGAGGCTTAACATCGAGCACAATAAAGCCTCAATAGTTCATCATTCGTCTTGTAGTTATTGATGGTACATCAATTTGTTGTAAAAATACTTGAGATGGTGAATGCAGGTTGCTTTTGACAGTCAAAAGTCACCCAATCAGATAATGAAGAGTATTTTCGATTTAACAATTGGCCAGGATGTTGGACACCAATGGGAAGAGTGTGGGTGCCGGACATTTGGAAGTGGAAGGTCATGTGATGAAATCTCAAGGACTACATCCACCCAAATTGGGAAACCCATATATAACTGTGGTGAATTTTCTAAAGTAACTCTGAAGCATTGTGAGCAATAAACTGAGTCCATGATAAATAAATGTATTAATTTCTTATTGGATGCTGAGAGACAGAAATAGGAGACACTCATCCCATTGTATGCTTGAGTTTTGATCCCAGACCTATTTTCTCTTCACATAATACGACCCAGTTGTCCCATTACAATCACAAGGAAAATCTTTATGGTTAGAATCTGCAATCAATGCACTGCCTGAGGGTGCGGTGGATTTGATCATAGCTTTCAAAAAGGGAATTGGATAAGCACTTAGAGAGAAATAAGTTTCAGAACCATGAAGAGTACGAGGCAATGGGACTACTTGGATTGTTTATGCAGACAAGCCGCATGGTCTCCTGTATTGCAGCCAATATAATATTTTTCACCTGTCCATTTGCTTGGGGAGATGTACTACTTACTGAAAGCTAGGATTCACCAAACAATCAAAGTTGCATCTTATTTTTCTTTCCGTTTTGTGAATTCGAATACTATCTAACTCATCATAGAGTACTGATAAAATCATAAGAATTAGATTGTGCAAGAGTGATTAACTGCCTGGAACACACGGGGTTAATGACTGTAGCTATACATTACTGGTGACAGTATTACTGGCGAGACATTTAGCATGTAACTGTGACATTCCTATGTTCCCTGTTTTAATGTGGACATGAATTCATTTACAAAGAAAGAATTTATATTTCTATAGCCACTTTCATAACCTCAGGATGCCCCCAAAACGCTTTGCAGCCAATAAATAGTTTTTGAAGTAGAGTGTTATGATCCCTGCCAAGACTGACAACTAAGATATTTCAATCTGAGTAACTGACTGACAGAAGATTATGCAAGATTTCAAATTTTGAAACTGTTACTATAATAAACAAAATAAAATCAACACTGACTAAACACTAATTTTGTAGCCAATTTATACTCCCAACTTCAGAAAAGCTTTAAATGACCAAACTCTAACACAACCAAAAATCCCCTGCCATGGTTATATTTTACACAGTCCATTAACTGGACACTTCAATCTCCCAGAACCAGTCCAGAGCTATTCGCTGCTCCCGCTGGTCTGCTTCCTTTTACCTTTCCCAGGCTTGTAATTTCTATCCCAGAACTGACTTTATGTGGGGGTTACTTTAGTGGTCACAAAGGAGTCCAAAACAAGAGGCGCAAAGAAACTTATTTTATTGTGAAGCAAACTATATACACAAAACACACCAGGTCCCAGCCAGGGGCTCCCATTTGGGCGACTTTTATGACAGAGTCATTGACACCGCTGGTGGGACCCCACCCCTCAGCAGGGAAGCTCATATTCTATGAGGCTCATAGGGAGGCTATTTGGTCCATCCCCGTAGGTACTGTGTGGGTTACAACAGTTATGTGGTGTTGGGTGCTCTGGTGCACAGATGAGCCAACACAGTTGTATGTGGTACAACTCTATTTTATTTTAACTCTTATAATACAGTTCGTTCTGGATACTCTGCACGTGCTGTCTCCCTGAGTGTTTCATGTAGCAGGTCTGTCCTGGTCCTCCTCTCCAGCTAATACTGACCACCAGGTGTTGTGTTTGTGCTTTTATATCTTTCTGTGATTGGTTGTGGTGGTGTGTGTTCTGATTTGTCTGTTGGTGTGTCTATCATGATGTGTGTGTTTGAATATCATGACATCCCCCCTTTTTACAAAGATATGTGCCTACGTGGTTATAAATATAATTGTGTCGTGAGTGCATCTAAGAGTGTGTGTGTGTGTTGTGTACAGCGTGTGTATATGACGTAACTATTTACATGGGGCGATGTCGGGTGCGTCACACTAACAAGGTTGTACCATAACAAAACATGAATGCGAGAAAAAAAACCAACTTGAACAGTGGTCCGGTGAGACGATATCTGGAACGATAAACAACAACAGGTTATAATACAGAAGTGTTTGACTTTTTGAACGTATGAACAGCGTTATAAGTCCAGTCTAATGGGTGACCGCCTCAAGAATAGGCTGGTCCTCAAGCCGGTTCAGCTGTGGAGATTTGGGTTCACACTGGTTCACCTTGGACTGTTGGAGGTGATGCTGTTGCCGAAGTCTCTACTTTTCCATTTGTTGTACTTCGTGCAGTGCTTGGTTTTTCATTCATGCAAATATAACATTCAACATCTTTGTTAGTGTTGCCTTGGCTGTGGTTTGGTTCTGGTGGCGATGGAAGGGGCATGATCCGTGGCATCTCCACGAAGTCATCCTTGGGAACCAGTGGAGGATCCGGCGTGTGCGTACGGTTCAGTTGCGAGTGTGGAAGGCGGCGCGAAGCTCGCTGATTGCGCCCACGCACCAATCCATCCGCCCTGCATGCCAGGAACACGGCGGAGTCTTTTTTCTTTTTATGTTTGTGGTGGACGGCATCTTGTAGCCGATGGGTCGTTGCCATCGAAGTAGCACCATCACTAATATCATGCAAGGCGATGACTGTGCCAGATGTGGAAGTTGGCCGAGACCGTGCACGCTGGTTCCGGCCACCTGCTGTGCCGGAAGGGCGACTCCGCAGAGAAACGTCGAAGCATGTCGCCTTGGAGAGAGAATTGTTGCTCGCATCAACGTCTGGCGATGGCGCGAATTGGTGTGTCCGTCTTGGACCGCCGGTGCTGGTCGCCACTGCCGACCCAGTGGGACTGCCACGCGATCCATTCCCTGTCGCCGTGGCATCCGCCGTCACCCTGAGCGTGCCATCACCGAGGCCGCGACACCGCCCGTCCGGAGCAAGGTCTGGCGTGCGCGAATCAGAGTCGGCGCTTGGCTGCTCCCCATCTGGAGTCCGGTCTGCCTTCCGTCGATGCTCCCCGTCCGGAGTCCCAACAGGTTCACTGGAGGCAGCCGAGATTCCCTGAAGCTGCACTTCTGGAGTCGGAACATGCAGGAATGCACCAACCAGTGGAGAGGCTCGAGCCATCGAGGGTGGAAGCGGTGCGCCGCCACCGCAGTCGTCAGTGGTCCCACCGTGATCGTCGAGTGCCTCGGTACGCACTAGGCGAGGTCTGTCACCTTGCACCTTTTGCATGGGAAGTGGGATGCTGTCGTCACTCGTCTCACATCCCGTGGATAGATCCTCATTAGCAACTTGCTGTTCACTAGGGTTGGGTAAATTGTCAGAGTTTTCATCTGGTGGTGCACACCATGTCGGTGGACTGTCATTGTCTTGCCGTTGCCCTTCATTTGGGCTTTTCTTCTTTGGAATTTTAAATCTTCCCCCAGACATTGCAGAACCTTGTTTATTACCCCCAAATTCTCCCATATGTATGGTCTTGAATATAGGATCCAATGTTTCTATCGACATTGTACTATTTTCCAAAGAACATTCCGTTTCACTTTTCTTCTCAGGTACCTCATATGTATCTTTGTCTAATGTACATGCCTTCATGGTCTCTGGGTCTGATTTTGCTGGGACTGGCATGGTCACAGTCTCTCTTTTACTGTTCTCAATTGCCCACATTATACTCCCCATACATAACTGCTTAATCACTGGGGTTAGTGTGGTACAATGGATAATCGGGTCGACCTTATCTGCATCTTCACCATTAGTGGAAAGCACACTTGGTTCACTTGAAACTGCTGCGGGTTTTAAATTCGTTATCTGGCTACTCGATGTCGGTGTCCTCAGGATTCTTGCTCCAATGTTCTGCTCATTTATCAGTGGAGTGTGTATAGGTTCAATGCAATTAATGTTCCCCTCAAGGTTTGAAGAGTCATTACTGACTAACTGCTGGTCTCCGAAGTTGGGACTTTGCGGCGTTGTGTTGAAGGGAGACATTTATCCCTGCTGTAGATATGATTCAGGTTGTGTTATTTCCATTACCTGAGGATCAATGTCTTGTCCATTTTTTCGATCCGTACTAAAACACTGGCAATTCTCAGTCTGCTCCTTGCAAGTTAAACATTCAATTAATTTCTTTAGCAAATCCTCAGCATCCTTCTGTGACCGTGCAGCATTATTAGTCTCTGTTTGGCTATAATGATCCTGAAGGTCAGCGCATAAACCTTTTTTCTTCGGGCTTGGAAGAGGCGATTCCTTTGGCTTATCTTCAGTTGGGCTTGAACAGTCTTCAGCGCTGTGCCCTTCATTGTAGCATGAGAGACCGTGTGGAGCATGGTAGGCTGTTATAGCCTTCTTGCTGTTCACGTGAGCATGGCAGACTTGCATCTTCTGCCGCTGGTTGGTCAGGAGAGGTTGCTAGACCCTCATGGTCTTGTTCCTGCAAGGACCGCACATTGGAGTCTTGCGTTGCTTCTATCGTGGAGGCTGTCCATGAGCTCTCTGTGGAGGCTTGTGACACTGGAGTCACTTCTTGTTCGTGCAAGGACTGCGCTCTGGAGTCTTGCGTTGCTTCTATCGTGGAGGCTGTCCACGAGCTCCCTGTGGAGGCTTGTGACTCTGGAGTCACTTCTTGTTCATGCAAGGACTGCGCTCTGGAGTCTTGCATGTCTTCTTTCATAGAGTCGGGAACGTTGAGCGGGACGTGGACCACGCTCTGTGTGGCAGCAGGGCGCTCTCCGTGTGCTTGCAGCGCTCCCTGTCTGTTAATGTCAGGCTGCAGCATCATCCGGTACTGATAAGTTGGGACGTCATATCTGCTGGATTGAAGATCCTCAAATCCGAAAAATGAATCCGCATCTGCGTCGGATTCAATGTGGGGGCCGCCAATGTGCAACACGAAAGGTTCGTCCGAGTCATAGTCGTATAGGACCACGGAGCTATCATTGGGCTCGCGAGGTCCAGAAACACTGTAAAGATCGTCATCGAAGTATTCAAGGTCGGAATCATCGGCTTGTGCGTAGGTAACTGCTTGTCGGAGGGTTCTTCGGAGGTCAAATTCATCTCCTGGGTCAATTTGCGGCAATGTGCTGTCATTCCAGGTCAGGGAAGTGTTTTACAGCTTTAACAGATTTTTGTTTTTTTGATTTGGGATGTTTCCCTTTTAAATTGGATTTGGGACGTTTCCCCTTTAAATTGGTGCGGTCTGGGGCCTCTGACATCCTGACGCTCGGTATGTAGCACGTAGAAAGCGACTGCGCATGCTCAGATCGCTGTTCCTTTACCGATGGCCGTTTTCTTGACTGCGCATGCGCAGCATCTCGCGCATGCGCAAACGATACTTCCGGTTCTGCGCACTGCTCGCGCAACTGTGCTAGCGTGATACCTTTAGCAAGATGGCCGCCGACCTCGACCCAGCCCTCTCTCAGGCCCGGGATTTCGGCCTCTGGGAATTCGGGCTCCGGGATCCCGGCCACGAGGTGAGTACTGCCGCTTTTCTTACCTTTACTTGCCGATTGGATTGCGTTTTCTTCACAGTATTTGGAGAATTTGTCCAGGACTGCCTGGTAATCGTACCTTTGCTGCCTCCTGAAGAACCTGAACCTTGTGAATATTTCTCTTGCCCTTGCACCGGCGATGGTGAGGAGAAATTCAATTTTTTCGCTATCATCCAGGTCTTGGAGTTCAGCTGCCACCAGGAACAATTCGAACACTTGCTGGAATCGCCGCCAGTTTTCGCGGAGATCGCCGTAGCACTGGAGCGGCTGCGGAACCGGGAGCTCTATCATTTTGCCTGGGCACTGCTGGTTGTCTGTGTACACTGAGGTATGCCGGCAGGTATTGATCCACTCCTGTACCATGTGGTGTTGGGTGCTCTGGTGCACAGATGAGCCAACACAGTTGTATGTGGTACAACTCTATTTTATTTTAACTCTTATAATACAGTTCGTTCTGGATACTCTGCACGTGCTGTCTCCCTGAGTGTTTCATGTAGCAGGTCTGTCCTGGTCCTCCTCTCCAGCTAATACTGACCACCAGGTGTTGTGTTTGCGCTTTTATATCTTTCGGTGATTGGTTGTGGTGGTGTGTGTTCTGATTTGTCTGTTGGTGTGTCTATCATGATGTGTGTGTTTGAATATCATGACAAGTTATACTGAAGATTCTCTCTCTCTCGACTAAGCTAGGCGAATCTTAATAATCTTTATTAGTGTCACAAGTAGGCTTACATTAACACTGCAATGAGCGGGGGCTTTAGGAGGTGGCAGCGGGCAGGGATTGAGAGATTTGGGCATCTCTTCATTGAGGAGAGCTTGCCGAGCCAGGAGGGATTAGAGGAGGAGTTTGAGTTACCGGGTGGGAACAGGTTTTGGTACCAACAGGTACAGGACTTTGTCCAGAGGCAGGTTTCAAGCTTTCCTCGTCTCCCTGTGAGGGAACTACAGGATAAGGTAATGTCTAAAACGGGGGTTGGGGAGGGGAGGGACTCGGAGATATACAAGGAATTGATGGAGTGGGAAGGGGTCCCAATCGGGGAGGTGAAGAAGAAGTGGGAGGAAGGGTTGGGAGGAGAGCTGGAGGTCGGACTATAGGAAAAGGCCCTGAAGAGAGTCAATTCGTCCTCATCGTATGCCAGACTTAGCCTGATCCAGTTCAAGGTGGTTCATCGGGCCCACATGACGGTAGCCCGGATGAGTAGAATTTTCGAGGAAGTAGAGGACCGGTGTGGACGCTGTGGGGAAAGACCGGCGAATCATGTGCATATGTTCTGGGCGTGTCCGAAGTTCAGGGGATTCTGGTGGGATTTGTGGACGTCATGTCAGAGGTCCTGGAAGGGAGGATGACTCCGAGTCCAGATATGGCAATATTTGGGGTGACGGAAGATCTGGGGACCCGGGGGGGAGGGAGGCTGATGTCCTGGCTTTCTCCTCCCTGGTGGCCCGGAGACGGATTTTGCTGGGATGGAGGGACTCAGAGCCCCCGAAATCAGGAGTGTGGGTCAGCGACATGGCAGGGTATCTCAAGCTGGAAAAGATTAAGTTTGCCTTGAGAGGTTCTATTCAGCAGTTCGCCCGGAGGTGGCAGCCGTTCATCGACTTCTTTCAGGAAAACTGAACGTCAGCAGAAAAAGGGGGAGGTCCGAATTCTTTTTAAACTTATTCAATGAATATGGGGGTCTTTGGCTAGACCAGCATTTATTGCTCATCCCGAATCTCCCTTGAGAAGATGGTGGTGAACTGCTTTTGCTCCAGTCCCGGAGGTGTAAATACACCTATAGTGCTGCTAGGAAGGGAGTTCTAGGATTTTGACCCAGCGACAGTGAAGGAACGGCAATAAATTTGCATGTTAGGATGATGAGTGACTTGGAGGGGAACCTCCCGGTGGTGTGCTTCCCAGGTATCTGCTGCCCTTGTTCGAAATGGTAGCGGTTATGGCTTTGAATGGTGCTGCCTAAGAAGCCTTGGTGAGTTCCTGCAGTGCATCTTGTAGATGGTACACATGGCTGCTACTGCTCATTGGTGGTGGAGGGAATTAATGTTTGTGAAGAGACAGCAATCAAGCGGGTTGCTTTGTCCTGGATGGTGTGAAGGTGAGTTACTTTCTACATGATTCCTATCCTCTGACCTGCTCTTGTTGCCACAGTATTTATATGGGTAGTCCATTACAGTTTCTGGCCAATGGTAACTCCCAGGGTGTTGATAGTGGAGGCTCAGTGATGGTAATGCCATTGAATGTGAATGCTGATGGTTAGATTCTCTCTTGTTGGAGTTGGTCATTGTGAATGTTATTTGCCACTTCAGATCAAGACTGGATAATGTACATTCTTCGCTACATTTATACCTGCATTGTTTCAGTATTTGAGACCCCAGGACTGGCTGCCTCTATTTTTCTGCTCTCTTGCTCTGTTTCTCTCTCTTTCAGCTTCTTGCAGACTGCCTTGTGTCTGAAGTTCATGATATCTCAGGAGACCTTGTAACCAAAACTAAAATGTCTTGCTACGGACTCTTCCACTCTCAATAGTCATCTTATGGCAATGTAAATTACATCAGTCTTGTATCCAGGTAGTAATGCTTATTACCTATCCTCAAGGCCCCCAAGTTCCATTCTATTTTGGAATTAAATTGACATTTTAATGTCTAACTATTACTAAAACCTGACATTCCTAACACCTCCCTGTGAGATTTGGAGACGAACAATCTACCCACAGTTAGCACAGATGCTCTTGCCACTGTCTACAAGTCATAGATCATAAGGTCTACAGAACAGAAACAGCCCATCGCGTCTGCGTCAGTCAAAAATAACCAATAGTACCCAAGTATTCTAAACCAATTATCCAGCACTTGGTCCATAACCTTGCATTCCTTGGCAAGTGCACATCTAAATAATACTTAAATGTTATGAGGGTCTCTGCCTCCACCACCCTTTCAGGCAAAGAGTTCCAGACTCCCACCATCCTCTAGTGAAAAGGTTTCCCCTCACATTCCCTCTAAACCTCCTGCCTTCTTACCTTCGTTCTCAGTCTCCCATGTTGCACCTTATCGAAAACCAAGTACCACTACGTCAAATGCATTGACCTCATCTACACACCCGGTCACTTCTTCGAAAAATTCAATCAAGTAGGTCAGATATGACCTCCCCTTAACAAAACTATGTTCACTGTTCTTGATTAATCCCAGTCTTTCCAAATGCAGATTAATTCTGTCCCTCGGAATTGCTTCCAATAGTCATCCCACCACGGAGGTTAGACTGACTGGCCTCTCGTTTCCTGGTTTATGCCTACCTCCCTTCTTGAATAATGGGACCATATTGGCTATCCTCCAGTACCTCTCCTGTGTCCAGAGAGAAATTTAAAATTATTGCCAGCGGCCCTGCTATTTCCTCCCTTGCCTCACTCAACAGCCTGAGATACATTTCATCTGACCCTGGAGTGTGTACTTTTAAGCCTGACAGACCATTCAGAACCTCCTTTCTGTCTATGTTAATTTCTTTAATTTTATCACCGTCCTTCTCCCTGATTTCCCACAATATCCCTCACACTAGTGAACACCAACACAAAGTATTCACTTAGAACCCTTGCTATGTGCTCCAGCTCCACACACAAATTACCACTATGGTCCTCAATGGGCCCTATATTCCTTAGTTATAATTTTACCCTTAATGTACTTGTAAAACAACTTAGGATTTTCCTTTATTTTACCTGCCAGTATCTTTAATGTCCCTTTTTTGCCCTCCTAATTTCCTTTTTAAGTTCCCTTTTGCACATTCTACACATCTCTCGGGCTTCTGCTGTTTTGAGCCCTCGCTATCTGCCATAAACGTCTCTTTTTCACCTTATCCAATGCTGTAAATCCCTCGATATCCAGAGTTCACTGGATTTGTTCGTCCCACCCTTTTTCCTGATTGGAACATGTTGGCCCTGCACTCTCCCTATTTTTTCCTTGAACGCGTCCCACTGTTTGGTCACAGATTTACCTAAAAATGTCTGCTCCCAGTCCATTCGGGCCAAATCATATCTGATCTTATTAAAATCGGCTTTCCCCCAGTTTAGAACTTTGATTTCAAACCCATCCTTGTCCTTTTGCGGCCACAGGGATGCCTGTCTGTTCTTCTTACAATTGAATCCCCTACCACTATAGCCCCGACATTCCTCCTCCCTCTTATGCAGCAGACCCACCCATGGTGCCATGAAGTTGGCTGCCGCTGTTTTCCCCGACACAGTCATCTCCCCCAAAAGTATCCAAAACGGTATATTATAGAAGGATATAATTAAACTGGAGCGGGTGCAGAGAGGATTCACCAGAATGTCGCCCGAGGGGCTTCCGGTTGCGGCTATGCAGAGCTGAGGCGCACGTTCGGCAGCTCCCGCTAGAAACGGACTTTTGGGCTCTTTTTAGAGCCCGTAACGGCGCTTGCTCGACGTTTCCCGGTGTGGGAAGGAGATAGCAACATTCCCCCAATAGTGTTTGGCTTGGACCAGGAGTGGGGCGATCAAAAAAGTGGCAGTGAAGCAAAAGAAGGTGCGAGGGAGGAAGACCAAGATGGCGGCGGGTGGAGACCAGGCAGCGTAGATGCAGTGGCCGCAGGAGCAGCAGGAGTTTTTTCAGCACTGCTTTAGAGAGCTGAAAGCGGATCTCCTGGAGCCAATGAAGGCATCAATCGATAAGCTGCTGGAGACCCAGACGGCCCAAGGGGCGGCGAACAGGAGGTCCGGCAAAAGGTCTCTGAGAATGAAGATTAAATCCTAGGCCTAGCGGTGAAGGTGGAGGCGCGCGAGGCGCTCCATAAAAAATGGCAGGAGAGGTTCGAGGAGATGGAGAACCGGTCGAGGCGGAAGAATCTGCGGATCCTGGGCCTCCCGGAGGGACTGGAGGGATCGGGCGTGGGGGCCTACGTGGTCACCATGCTGAATTCGCTGATGGGAGTGGGGGCCTTTCAGGGGCCCTTGGAGCTGGAGGGGGCCCACCGAGTGCTGGCGAGGAGGCCCAAGCCCAGTGAGCCGCCGCGGGCGGTGCTGATGCTGTTCCACCGGTTTGCTGATCGAGAGTGTGTTAAGGTGGGCCAAGAAGGAGCACAGCAGCAGATGGGAGAACGCGGAGGTCCGGATCTACCAAGATTGGAGCGCGGAGGTGGCGAAGAAGAGGGCCGGGTACAATTGGGCAAAGGCAATGCTGCACAGGAGAGGGGTGAAGTTCGGTATGCTGCAGCCGGCACGTCTGTGGGTCACCTATAAGGACCAACATCATTATTTTGAGTCCCTGGAGGAGGCGTGGGCCTTTTGTCCAGGCTGAAAAATTGGACTCGGACTGAGGGTCAGGGGCGGGGGGTCGCGATGAAGGGATGGTTGGGGATTGTTGTGTTGTATTTTGTGGGGGGGGGTTCTTTGTTCATAGTTGGTTCTTTGTTTTTCGGGGGTTGGTTGGGCACTGTTTCGGTTGGGTCCGTCGGGTGGGATCGTGGTGGGGCCGGTAAACAACTTGGGGGGTTGATGGCCGGCAGGGGGGATGGACCCCACAGGGGGGGGGTGGGGGAGGACTGAGTTGGTGCAAGGGGACTGGGCCTGAAAAGGGAGCTGCGCCAGAAGAGGCGGGGCCGGGCAAGTGGAAAGCGTGGGCTTTTTCCCGTGCTAAGGGCTAAAGAGGGCGGGGCCAGAGCTGGGAGTGGAATGGGGAGGGAGGGAGCCTGATGGTGGGCAATGGGGGGGGGGGAGGAGTTCAACACTGGGAGTGGTCGAGGGAGTGGCGGGAGTGGCCGGGGTCAGCAGGAGTCGGCTGACTTACGGGAGTGCAAAGGGGGGGGCAATGCAGCTAGGGGGGAGAACCTAGCTGGGGAGGGGGGGGACCGGGTTGCTGCTGCAATGGCCAAGGGGAGCTGGAGTCGATAGAGGAGGTCGGGGCGGGGGTCTGCCGCTGTGGGGAACGGGCCGTGCGGGGGGGGGGGGCACGTGGCTGGCCTAGGAGGGGATATGGCTAGTCGGCGGGCGAAGGGGGGGCGGGTAGCCCCCTGATCCGGCTGATAACCTGGAACATAAGAGAACTGAACGGGTCGGTTAAACAGGCCCGGGTGTTCACGCACCTGAAGGGGCTGAAGGCAGATGTGGCCATGCTTCAGGAGACGCACCTGAGGGTGGCGGATCAGGTAAGGTTGAGAAAGGGGTGGGTAGGCCAGGTGTTTCATTCGGGGTTGGATGCAAAAAACCGAGGGGGTGGTGATCTTGGTGGGGAAGAGAGTGTCGTTCGAGGCGTCGAGCATCGTGGCAGACAATGGCGGTAGGTATATGATGGTAAGTGGCAAGCTGCAGGGGGAGCAGGTGGTGTTGGTCAATGTATACGCCCCGAATTGGGACGATGTGGGGTTCATTCGGCATATGTTGGGCCGGATTCCGGACCTGGAGACAGGTGGCCTGATAATGGGGGGGGGGGGGGGGGGATTTCAATACGGTGCTGGACCCAGCACTAGATCGCTCCAGGTCTAGGACGGGTAGGAGGCCGGCGGTGGCCAAGGTGCTGAGGGGGTTCATGGACCAGATGGGAGGGGTGGAGGTTTGTGAGGCCAGGAGCCAGGGAATTTTCATTCTTCTCCCATGTCCACAAGGCCTATTCCCGGATTGACTTCTTTGTTATGAGTAGGGCGCTGATTCCGAGAGTGGAAGATACGGAGTACTCGGCGATAAACATTTCCGATCACGCTCCGCGTTGGGTAGACCTCGAGCTGGGGGAGGAGAGGGACCAGCGCCCACTGTGGCACTTAGAGGTGGGGTTGCTGGCGGACGAGGAGGTGAGCGGGCAGGTCCGAGGTACCTGGAGGCTAATGACAGTGGGGAGGTCCACGTGGGGGTGGTCTGGGAGGCGCTGGTCAGGGGAGAGCTGATCTCCATTAGGGCCCATAAGGAGAGGAGGGAGAAGAGAGAGAGGGAGAGGCTGGTGGGGGAGATGGTGAGGGTGGACAGGAGGTACGCGGAGGTCCCGGAGAATGGATTGCTTGGGGAGCGGCACAGCCTCCAGGCCAAATTCGATCTGTTGACCACCAGGAAGGCAAAGGCACAGAGGAGGAAGGCGCAGTGGGCGGTATATGAATATGGAGAAAAGGCGAGCCGGATGCTGGCGCACCAGCTTCGGAAGCGAGAGGCAGCTAGGGAGATCTGGGGAGTTAAGGATGGGGGAGGGAGCATGGTGCGAAGTGGGGTGGGTATCAATGGGGTCTTCAGGAACTTCTACGAGGAACTGTATCGGTCCGAGCCCCCACTGGAGGAGGGAGGGATGGGTCGCTTTTTGGACCGGTTGAGATTCCCGAGGGTGGAGGAGGGGCAGGTGACGGGGCTGGGGGCGTTGGTTGGGTTGGAGGAGTTGGTCAAAGGGATAAGAAGCATGCAGGCGGGGAAGGAACCGGGACCAGATGGGTTCCTGGTCGAATTTTATAACAAGTATGCGGACTTGCTGGGCCCTCTGGTGGTAAGGACTTTTAACGAGGCAAGGGAAGGAGGGGCTTTGCCCCCGACATGGCTCGGGCGCTGATCTCCTTGATCCTGAAGCGGGACAAGGATCCCCTACAATACAGGCCGATTTCACTCCTAAATGTAGATGCAAAGTTGTTGGCGAAGATTTTAGCCACGAGGATAGAGGACTGTGAGCAGGTCATACACGAGGATCAGACGGGGTTTGTGAAAGGGAGACAGCTGAATACGAATGTACGGAGGCTCTTGAATGTTATAATGATGCCAGCGGTGGAAGGAGATAGTGGCGGCGATGGATGCGGAGAAGGCCTTTGATAGGGTACAAAGAACAAAGAACAAAGAAATGTACAGCACAGGAACAGGCCCTTCGGCCCTCCAAGCCCGTGCCGACCATACTGCCCGACTAAACTACAATCTTCTACACTTTCTGGGTCCGTATCCTTCTATTCCCATCCTATTCATATATTTGTCAAGATGCCCCTTAAATGTCCCTACCGTCCCTGCCTCCACTACCTCCTCCAGTAGTGAGTTCCAGGCACCCACTACCCTCTGCGTAAAAAACTTGCCTCGTACATCTACTCTAAACTTTGCCCCTCTCACCTTAAACCTATGCCCCCTAGTAATTGACCCCTCTACCCTGGGGAAAAGCCTCTGACTATCCACTCTGTCTATGCCCCTCATAATTTTGTATACCTCTATCAGGTCGCCCCTCAACCTCCTTCGTTCCAGTGAGAACAAACCGAGTTTATTCAATCGCTCCTCATAGCTTATGCCCTCCATACCAGGCAACATTCTGGTAAATCTCTTCTGCACCCTCTCTAAAGCCTCCACATCCTTCTGGTAGTGTGGCGACCAGAATTGAACACTATACTCCAAGTGTGGCCTAACTAAGGTTCTATACAGCTGCAACATGACTTGCCAATTCTTATACTCAAGGTAGAGTAGGGTTAAGTTGCTGTATGAGGCCCCGGTGGCGAGTGTGGCCACGAACAGAAGGAGGTCAGAGTATTTTCGGTTACACCGGTTACAGCTCTTTGTGCTGGCAATTGAGCCCCTGGCCATGGCATTGAGGGAGTCGAGGAATTGGAGGGGGCTGGTGCAGGGTGGGGAGGAACATCGGGTGTCGCTCGATGCGGACAATTTACTGTTATATGTGGCGGACCCGGTGGTGGGAATGCCGGAGGCGATGAGGATTCTCAGGGAGTTTGGGGATTTCTCCGGGTATAAGCTCAATATGGGGAAGAGCGAGTTGTTCATTGTGCACCCAGGGGACCAGGAGAGGGGGATTGGTGAGCTCTCACTAAAAAGGGCGAAGAGGAGTTTCAGGTACCTGGGTCCAGGTGGCTAGGAGCTGGGGGGCCCTGCATAAGTTTAACTTCATGAGGCTGGTGGAGCAAATGGAGGAGGAGTTTAAGAGGTGGGACGTGCTGCCACTCTCCCTGGCGGGTAGGGTGCAGTCAGTTAAAATGACGGTACTCCCGAGGTTTTAGTTCCTGTTCCAATGCCTCCCCATCCTGATCCCGAGGGCCTTCTTCAGCCAGGTTAACAGGAGCGTTATGGGGTTTGTGTGGGCGCAGAAGACCCCGAGGGTGAGAAAGGTGTTCCTGGAGCGGTGCAGGGATGGGGGGGGGGGGGGGGGGGGTTTGGCGCTGCCTCACCTCTGTGGGTATTATTGGGCCGCCAACGTGGCGATGGTGCGTAAGTGGGTGATGGAGCGGGAGGGGCGGCATGGAAGAGGCTGGAGATGGTGTCCTGTGTGGGCACGAGCCTGGAGGCGCTGGTGACGGCGCCGCTGCCGCTTCCTCCAATGAGGTATACCACGAGCCCGGTGGTGGCAGCTACCCTCAAAATATGGGGGCAATGGAGACGTCACAGGGGGGAGGTGGGGGCCTCGGTGTGGTCCCCGATACGGGGGAACCACCGGTTTGTCCTAGGGAGGATGGACGGAGGGTTCCTGAGCTGACACAGGGCAGGTATTAGAAGGATGGGGACGGGAGTTTGTGGACGGGAAGTTCGCGAGCCTGGGTGAGCTGGAGGAGAAGTTCGGGCTCCCCCCGGGGAACACCTTCAGATATATGCAGGTTAGGGCGTTTGTTCGGCGGCAGGTGGTGGAGTTCCCACTGCTGCCGCCACGCGGGGTCCAGGACAGGGTGCTTTCGGGGGCGTGGGTTGGAGAGGGGAGGATCTCGGCAACGTATCAGGTGATGCAGGAGGAGGAGGAGGCCTCGGTGGAGAAGCTAAAGGGTAAGTGGGAGGAGGAGTTGGGTGAGGAGATTGATGAGGGAATGTGGGCGGATGCCCTGGGGAGAGTGAACTCTTCCTCCTCAGCCTCATACAATTTAAGGTGCTGCACAGGGCTCACATGACCGGGGCAAGGATAAGTCGGTTCTTTGGGTAGGAGGACTTTTGGAAGGGTGTAGCGAGGACGGTGTCGAGGGTGGTAGGTTCCAGGGTCAAGCCAGGCTGGGGGCTCGCAATATTTGGGGTGGCAGAGGAGCCGGGAGTGCAGGAGGCGAAAGAGGCCGGTATTCTGGCCTTTGCGTCCCTGGTAGCCCGGCGAAGGATTCTTCTTCAGTGGAAGGATGCGAGGCCCCCAAGCGTGGAATCCTGGATCAACGATATGGCGGGGTTTATTAAATTGGAGAGGGTGAAATTTGCCTTAAGGGGATTGGTGCAAGGGTTCTTCAGGCAGTGGCAACCATCCCTAGACTTCCTGGCAGAACGTTAGAAGATGGTCAGCAGCAGCAGCAACCCGGGGAGGGGGAGGGGGGGTGTGCTCGGGGGGATTGGTTCATTTTTCTTGAGTGGGCGTGTATATTTGCTTTTGTGCTGATGATGGCTGTTAATTTATTATTTATGTATACGTGGGGGGGGGTGGGGGGGGTTGTTCTTTTCTTTCTGTATTTTGTTGATATTTTGTGAAAATTTGAATTAAAATTATTTTTTTAAAAAGAATGTAGCCTGAGGTAGAACATTTAAGTTAAGAGAGGTTGGATAGGCTTGGGTTGTTTTCACTGGAGCAGAGAAGACTGAGGGGCGATCTGATTGAGGTGTACAAAATTATGAGGGGCATGACAGGGTGAATAGGGAACAGTTGTTCCCCTTAGTTGAAGGGTCAGTTATGAGGGGTCACAAGTTCAAATCGGGACAAGAGATTTAGAGGGGAGCTGAGGAAAGACATTTTTACCCAGAGGGTGGTGACGGTCTGGGATGCACTGCTTGGGAGGGTGGGAGAGGTGGGTTGCCTCACATCCTTTAAAAATGCACCTGGATGAACAATTGGCACATCATAAGATTCAAGGCTACGGGCCTGGAGTACAGGAGTACAGAGTAAAGTAGGGAGACAGAGAACCTTTTGGAGTAGTGTAATGACAACAATCTCACCCGCAACGTCAACAAAACTAAGGAGCTTGTCATTGACTTCAGGGAGCAAAGTGTCTTACACACCCATGTGCATCAATGTTGCTGAGGTGGAGATAGTTGGCAGCTTCAATTCCTAGGTGTGCACATCACCAACAATCCGTCCTGGTCCACCCACGTCAGTGCTCTGACCAAGAAAGCACAACTACTCCTATTCTTCTTTAGGAAACTAAGGAAATTCGGCATGTTCACATTAACTTACCAATTTTTACAGATGCACCATAGAAAGCATTCTATCTGGCTGCTATACAATCTGGTTTTGCAACTGCTCTGCCCAAGACTGCAAGAAACTACAGAAAGTCGTGAACACAGCCCAGTCCATCACGTGACCTCGTCGTCCATCCATTGACTCTGTCTACACCTCCCGCTGCCTTGGGAAAGCGGGCAGCATAATCAAAGGCCCTTCCCACTCCGGTTATTCTCTCTTCCAACTTTTTCCATCGGGCAAGAGATACAAAAGTCTGAGAGCACAGGTTCAAAAACAGCTTCTTCCCCGCTGTTACCAGACTCCTGAATGACCCTCTTATGGACTGAACTGATTTCTCCACACATATTCTCTACTGTCTAGTACTACGCTCCGTATGCTTCACCCGATGTCTGTCTATGTATTTACATTTTGTATTTATCGTTGTCCTATGTTTTTCATGTATAGAACGATCTGCCTGGACTATACACAGAACAATACTTTTCACTGTACCTCAGTACGCGTGACAATAAACCCAAATCCAAATGCTGGCAAATGGGATTAGGTAGGCAGGTCAGATGTTTTTCATGCATCGGTGCAGACTCGATGGACCGAAGAGCCTCTTCTGCGCTATATTATTCTGTGATATATCTATTAGAAAGGGCGATGGTCACAGGGGATTCCTGCACTACCTGCCTTCCTCTACTCCGCCTGGTGGTCACCCGTGCCCTTTCTGCATGTTCAATCCTCACCTGTGGTGTGACTACCTCACTGAACGTGCTGTCCATGATGCTCCACAGCAAATGCACCCTCAGCTCCAGCTCTGATATACAGTTAATCAGTAGTTGCAGTTGGACACACTTCCTGCACACGTGGTCACCAGGGACAACTAAACGTTGTGCCACATAGTACAGGAGCAGTATATCACAGATGCAAGCTCTCCTGCCAGGACTACCCTTAAGCCCATTATTTACTCCCTTTTAACAAGAAACTGTGACCATCTTACACCTTCTCAGGATGTCTCTTGACTTGGGCCACTCGTGTCCTCAGAGCAAACAGTTTGTGCAGACTTTAGGGCAGTGAACACGACCCTCCTCATTCCTTCATATTACCTTAAATAAAAGACAGTTCCGGGTAGTTAGCACTGGGATTGCGGTGCTGAAGACCCGGGTTCGAATCCCGGCCCTGGGTCACTGTCCGTGTGCCGTTTGCACATTCTCCCCATGTCGACGTGGATTTCATCGCCACAACCCAAAGACGTGCAGGTTAGGTGGATTGGCCAAGCTAAAATTGCTCTTTGAACAAACAAAGAACAAAGAAAAGTACAGCACAGGAACAGGCCCTTCGGCCCTTCAAGCCCGTACCGACCATGCTGCCCGACTAAACTACAATCTTCTACGCTTCCTGGGTCCGTAGCCCTCTATTCCGTCCTATTCATGTATTTGTCAATATGCCCCTTAAATGTCACTATCATCCCTGCTTCCACCACCTCCTCCGGCAGCGGGTTCCAGGCACCCACTACCCTCTGCGTAAAAAACTTGCCTCGTACATCTACTCTAAACCTTGCCCCTCACACCTTAAACCTATGCCCCCTAGTAATTGACCCCTCGACCCTGGGGAAAAGCCTCTGACTATCCAATTGGAAAGAAAATAATTAGGTACTCTAAGTTTACAGTTCCAAAACATAACAATCGCAGTCACGGTTATAACACACATGTTACCGTTCTCTTAGGGGCCAAACCCCTATACTGTATACGGTTTCCCTCCTGCACCTTGGAGTACGAACTCCTCAGGTGATTGGGGGAGGCGGAGCCTCCCCCCTAATTGGGAGGAGCCTCATAGGATATAATCCCTGATCTGGAAGCAGGTCGGGGAGGTGATCCTACAGGGTTTAAGACCATAAGACATAGGAGCAGAATTAGGCCACTCGGCCCATCGGATCTGCTCCGTCATTCAATCATGGCTGATATTTTTCTCATCCCCATTCTCCTGCCTTCGCCCCATGACCCCTGATCCCCTTATTAATCAAGAACCTAACTATCTCTGTCTTAAAGACACTCAGTGATTTGGCCTCCGTAGCCTTCTGCGGCAATGAGTTCCACAGATTCACCACCCTCCGGCTGAAGAAATTCCTCTTCATCTCTGTTTTAAAGGATCGTCCCTTTAGTCTGAGATTGTGTCCTCTGGTTCTAGTTTTTCCTACAAGTGGAAACATCCTCTCCACGTCCACTCTATCGAGGCCTCGCAGTATTCTGTAAGTTTCCTTCCTTAGATATGGGGCCCAAAACTGCTCACAATACTCCAAATGGGGTCTGACCAGAGCCTTATACAGCCTCAGAAGTACATCCCTGGTCTTGTATTCTAGCCCTCTCAACATGAATGCTAACATTGCATTTGCCTTCCGAACTGCCAACTGAACCTGCACGTTAACCTTAAGAGAATCATGAATAAGGACTCCCAAGTCCCTTTGTGCTTCTGATTTCCTAAGCATTTCCCCATTTAGAAAATAGTCTATGCCTAGATTCCTCCTTCCAAAGTGCATAACCTCACACTTTTCCACATTGTGTTTCATTTGCCACTTCATTGCCCACTCTCCTAGCTTGTTCAAATCCTTCTGCAGCCCCATTGCTTGCTCAATACTACCTGTCCCTCTACAGATAATAATAATAATAATCGCTTATTGTCACACATAGGCTTCAGTGAAGTTACTGTGAAAAGTCCCCAGTCGCCACATTCCGGTGCCTGTTCGGGGAGGCCGGTATGGGAATTGAACCCATACGGGTTCAATTTTGCATCATTGCAAACTTAGCAACAATGCCTTCAGTTCCTTCTTCCAGATCATTAATGCATATTGTGAAAAGTTGTGGTCCCAGCACAGACCTCTTGAGGCACACCACTAGTCACCGGCTGCCATCCTGAAAAAGACCCCTTTATACCCACTCTCTGCCTTCTGCCAGTCAGCCAATCCTCTATCCATGCCAGGATCTTACCCATGACACTGTGGGTGGGCTCTTAACTTATTTAACAGACTCCTGAGGCACCTTGTCAAAGGCCTTCTGGAAATCTAAATAAGTCACGTCCACTGGTTCTCCTTTGTCTAACTTCCTTGTTACCTCCTCAAAAGAACTCGAACAGGTTTGTCAGACATGACCTCCCTTTGACAAAGCCATGCTGACTCAGTCCTATTTTGCCATGCCCTTCCAAGTACTCCACAATCTCATCTTTAATAACGGACTCTAAAATCTTACCAATGAATAATTTCCCGTCTTCTGCATCCCTCCCTTCTTAAACAGCGGTGTTACATTAGTCATTTTCCAGTCCTCTGGGACCCTTTCTGCCTCCAGTGATCCCTGAAAGATCACCACCAATGCCTCCACAATCTGGTGGTGTCATGTAATTGTAGTATTGTGAGTAGATTAAATAAACCTACTTGTTATCCTGCCTACCTGGTGTCGTATGAAGTCTTTACCTTTGGCTATCACACTGGTGATGAGGATAAAGTGGAGCTGCCACAGTCTCCTGACGTTTTGCCACTGACCGGCTTTATCAAGGCTTGAGAGGCCCTCATCCCGAGTAGAGCGATGGCGTTCATTGATAATCTGGAACCATTTGACACTGATGATTGGGCCCAATACGTCAGGTGTAACTGTTTCTTCGGCCAAGTGCCATCACCGGTGATGAAAGGCAGACGATCACACTGCTAACCACCGTCGGCAGTCCAACCTAGGCTTTAATTAAAAGCCTCACTTAGCTGAACAGGCCGGACATGCTGCTGTTTGCAACATTGTTTGACTTGGTCGAATGGCACTTAAATCCACAGCCCCTAATCGTGATCCAGAGGTACCGTTTCCACATGGCCTTGCAAGTCCCAACTGAACGCAATGGTGAGTTTTTGGCACGCCTGCAGAAGCTTGCCGCGCCCTCCGAATTTGGGGCTGCCTTGGCTGAATCCATATTGTCTGTGGGCTATGGAACCGAGAGACGCAACACAAATTACTGATGGAAACTCCCCTAACCCTCCAAAGAGCAGTAGACATCGTACTCTCCAGGGAGAGTGCCAAGCGCGGCCTCCAGGAACTTCAAGGCCTAGTGGTCTTCACTATCGGCAGTCGACAGGACTGCCGGCCAGCCACAACTGGAAGTGATCAGCCGGGGTTTCCACGAGGAGGAACCCACCGTAGAACAAAGAACAAAGAAAAGTATAGCACAGGAACAGGCCCTTCGGCCCTCCAAGCCTGCGCCAACCATGCTGCCCGTCTAAGCTAAAATCTTTAACATTTCCGAGGTCCGTATCCTTTCATTCCCATCCTATTCATGCATTTGTCAAGATGCCCCTTAAACGTCACTATTGTACCTGCTTCCATCACCTCCTCCGACAGCGAGTTCCAGGCACCCACTACCCTCTGTGTAAAAAACTTGCCTCGTACATAGAATCATAGAAGTCCACAGCATGGAAACAGGCCCCTCGGCCCAACCAGTCCACGCCGCCCAGCCTCCACCACCAAGCTAGTCCCAGTTGCCCGCACTTGGCCCATAACCCTCTATACCCATCTTACCCATGTAACTATCTAAATGCTTTTTAAAAGACACAATTGTACCCGCCTCTACTACTACCTCTGGCAGCACATTCCAGACACTCACTACCCTCTGAGTGAAAAAATTGCCCCTCTGGGCCCTTCTGAATCTCTCCCCTCTCACCTTAAACCTATGCCCTCTAGTTTTAGACTCCCCTACCTTTGGGAAAAGATGTTGACTATCTACCTTATCTATGCCCCTCATTATTTTATAGACCTCTATAAGATCACCCCTAAGCCTCCTACGCTCCAGGGAAAAAAGTCCCAGTCCATCCAGCCTCTCCTTATAACTCAAACCATCAAGTCCCGGCAACATCCTAGTAAATCTTTTCTGCACTCTTTCTAGTTTAATAATATCCTTTCTATAATAGGGTGACCAGAACTGCACACAGTATTCCAAGTGTGGCCGTACCAATGTCTTGTACAACTTCAACAAGACGTCCCAACTCCTGTATTCAATGTTCTGACCAATGAAACCCTGTCCACCTGCGACTCCACCTTCAAGGAGCTATGAACCTGTACTCCTAGATCTCTTTGTTCTATAACTCTCCCCAACGCCATACCATTAACTGAGTAGGTCCTGGCCTGATTCGATCTGCCAAAATGCATCACCTCACATTTATCTAAATTAAACTCCATCTGCCATTCGTCGGCCCACTGGCCTAATTGATCAAGATCCCGTTGCAATCCTAGATAACCTTCTTCACTATCCACTGTGCCACCAATCTTGGTGTCATCTGCAAAATTACTAACCATGCCTCCTAAATTCTCATCCAAATCATTAATATAAATCACAAATAACAGTGGACCCAGCACCGATCCCTGAGGCACACCACTGGTCACAGGCCTCCAGTTTGAAAAACAACCCTCTACACCCACCCTCTGTATTCTGTCGTCCAGCCAATTTTGAATCCAATTGGCAACCTCACCCTGGATCCCGTGAGCTTTAACCTTCTGCAACAACCTACCATGCAGTACCTTGTCAAAGGCTTTGCTAAAGTCCATGTAGACAACGTCTACTGCACTGCCCTCATCTACCTTCTTGGTCACCCCCTCAAAAAACTCAATCAAATTTGTGAGACATGATTTTCCACGCACAAAGCCATGCTGACTGCCCCGAATCAGTCCTTGCCTCTCTAAATGCTTGTAGATCCTGTCTCTCAGAATACCTTCTAGCAACTTACCTACTACAGACGTTAGGCTCACCGGTCTGTAGTTCCCAGGCTTTTCCCTGCTGCCCTTCTTAAACAAGGGCACAACATTCGCTACTCTCCAATCTTCAGGCACCTCACCTGTGGCTGCCGATGATTCAAATATCTCTGTTAGGGGACCCGCAATTTCCTCCCTAGCCTCCCACAACATCCTGGGATACATTTCATCAGGTCCCGGAGATTTATCTACCTTGATGCGCTTTAAGACTTCCAGCACCTCCTCCTCTGTAATATGCACACTTCTCAAGACATCACTATTTATTTCCCTTAGTTTCCTAACATCCATGCCTTTCTCCACCGTGAATACATCTCCTCTAAACATTGCCCCTCGCACCTTAAATTTATGCTCCCTAGTAATTGACCCCTCTACCCTGGGGAAAAGCCTCTGACTATCCACTCTATGCCCCTCATAATTTTGTAGACCTCTATCAGGTCACCCCTCAACCTCCTTAGTTCCAGTGAAAACAAACCAAATTTATTCAACCTCTCCTCATAGCTAATGCCCTCCATACCAGGAAACATCCTGGTAAATCTCTTCTGCACCCTCTCTAAAGCCTCCACATCCTTCTGGTAGTGTGGCGACCAGAATTGAACACTATACTCTAACATAGGTTCTGTGCCGGCGACATGACTCACCCCGGAACGACCGCGGAGTTTCCCCCAACCCCTATGTGGGCGGCCCAGAAGCAGGGGGCACTCCCCTGCCGCTGCACTGTGTACGGACCCCAGGACCACACCCATCTGATTCATGCTACAGATAAATGGCCACCGCACCAAAATGGAACTCGACACGCAATCCGGACAGGCCTCCAGATGCTGGAACTTCGGGATCCGAAACATTACTTATATAAATGACATAGATGACTATGTGGGGGTAGGATCAGTAAGTTTGCGGATGACACAAAGATTTGCTCAGGGGTTAACAGTGAGGTTGAGATTTTGGGTTACGGGATGGCCAAATTGGCAGAAAAGTTGCCGATGAAATTTAACCCTGAAAAGTGTGAGCTTGGAAGGAGTAATGTGACAAGGAATGGCATGGCACTGGGAAGTTCCGAGGAACAAAGGGACCTTAAGAGTGTTTGTCCATAGATCTCTGAAGACAGAAGGGCAGGTTAATAGGTGGTGAAAAAGGCATTTGGCACATACCTTTATCTATCGGGGTATAGATTACAAATGCAGGGAGGTCATGATGGAGCTGTGTTGAACTTTGGTGAGGGCACAGCTGGAGAACTGTGTGCAGTTCTGGTCACCACATTATAGGAAGGATGTGATTGCACTGGAGGGGGTGCAGATGTGTTTCACCAGGATGTTGCCTGGGATGGAACATTTAAGTTGGATAGGGAGCAGCTGTTCCCCTTAGTTGAAGGGTCAGTTACGAGGCAACACAGGTTCAAGGTGAGGGGCAGGAGGTTCAAGGGGATTTGAGGAAAAATATTTTTACCCAGAAGGAGGAGATGGTCTGGAATGTACTGCCCGAGAGGGTGGCAGAGGCAGGGAATCGGCAGGATCATTTTTTGGCAAATCTGCATTTTAGAGTGAAGCAGTAAGCATTACTTTAATGTGCAGATTCCTGAGGCTCTGGGATTCAATCCTTCACCTCAGCAATCTCGGGCGAGCGCCCTTTGGTACTGGTCCCCACAAATGGGGAGCCGTGCAGGCTCCAAGGGGATCAGAGGACCCCAGCTGCATGTCCTTTGGGCAAAGTGAGCCCTGGCATTGCTGGTGCCACTTGGGTGCCCTGACAGTGCCACCTGGGCACCGGCCTGGCACTGCCAAGTTGGCACTGCCACCTGACAGGAGCACTGCCAAGGTGCCAAGCTGGCATTTTCTGCACACAGGTGATCGGGCTGCGATTGCCGGGGGGGGGGGGGGGGTGAGGGATTCTTTTGTGGACCTCGGAGATCAGTACGCCATTTAAAAATGGCAACCCACTCTCTCGCTACTACGGGGCAGAGCTCCCCATTGTAAAAAACAGGGCTCTGTGCGGCCTCGACCATGCGTCCCCCGTGCAGGGCCCTACGGGAAACATGCGGCTGGACATGCTTGCTCGGGCACTTGATTCCCTTTTGGGAAGATCGCACCTATCATCACAAATGTCACTGCCCATATTCACGCAAATAGAAAATATCCACGCAATGATTACAAACCCTGTGACCTACTTTCATGTTGAAAGGATGAAGGGCATTTGAAAAAGGTGGAAGGAAAAAAGAGAAATAGGAACAGGAAGGGCCATTCAGCCCTTCATTACATTCTACATTACAATTTCACTTCACAAATACCTCATCGAATGTAAAGTGCTGAGGTGTTACGTTGTGAAAAGCGCGATATAAACCATTTTTCTTTCTGATAAAAACCTATCAATCTCAAGTCTCAAAATTTTCAACTGCCCCCTAATCTCAACAGTATAGCGGGGGGAGCGTTTGAGAGCCCCACTTCCTTTCGTGTGAAGAAATGTTTCCTGATGTTACCGGAGCAATCTATTATTAAGGTTCTGCCCCTTTGTTCTTCTTGACTCTCCCACCCAGGGAAATAGGGTTGATGGAGAGAAACTATCAAATTCTTTAATCATCTCAAAAACAAGTGGCATGGCAGAATTTGAACTTCCAGACTAATACCAGTCACATAACCACATTATCCCTAATAGAAAACAATCAGATGTCACAAGCTCTCAGAAACAAGAGGGCATTCAAAAAAAAAAATGTAATTTGGGAATGGAATTGAATTAAAGGTCGGTGTTTAATTATTGCCCTCAGTGCCCCCAAGCTAGTAATTTGTGATATATATTTGCAAGCCAATATCAAATGTTTTAGTTTAGCCAAGGTTCTAGGGATGGGTAATAAATGCTGGCCTAACTAACGACACCTACATCCCATTAATTAATTTTTTTAAAGCTGTGTTTAGATGTGGATGAATCTAATTAAATCTGGGTTTTAGGAGCACTGCAAAGGACAGCACAGGACTGGACAGCGCAGGATAAGTAACTCAGTTCTTATTATTCAAATAAGCTTTCCTTAGGCCATCTCACAGCAACCCTAACAACAACATCCTCTTGCCAGCCCAATTTTAATCAGGAAAGCCTAAAGGCACTTCTAACATATTTTTAAACTTCCATCCGCACGCCCGCTGCCCCGACCTCCTCCTACATACATTCTTTTCTGCAGCAGGATTTCCGTGCTAAATATCAACAAACTTTGACAAACTGGCCTAAATACAAAACTGCACTTTTGTTCCCTAGTGCCAGTGTTTGGAAGCCAGTCGACCATTGTTTAGGGTGGGACACACTCAAACCCTATCCCAGTTCAGCTGGACATGATATAGGCTGACACTCCAGTGCTTCATTGACAGAATCCTGCACTTTCCGAGATGTTATTTTCTAGATAAACCCCCCCTGTCCTCTTGGGTGGGTGTGAAACATCCCGGGCACTTTTAAAAATCCATTTATTGGGATTGATTTATGAAAAATTTTGCAACAAACAAACAAACAAACAAACAAAAACGGAAAGATAGGTATCAATGTACAATTGGGACAGCACAAACAATAGTCATTACTTGGAGGAGGGGGCTGAAGGGTGGGTCAGTAAATTTGCAGATGACACCAAGATTGGTGGAGTAGTGGATGAGGTGGAGGGCTGTTGTAGGCTGCAAAGAGACATTGATAGGATGCAGAGCTGGGCCGAAAAATGGCAGATGGAGTTTAACCCCAATAGGTGCGAGGGGATTCATTTTGGTAGAAAAAATTTGAATGCGGATTACAGGGTCAACGGCAGGGTTCTGAGGAATGTGGAGGAACAGAGAGATCTTGGGGTTCATGTCCACAGGCCTCTGAAGGTTGCCACTCAAGTGGATAGAGCCGTGAAGAAGGCTTATAGTGTGTTAGCGTTTATTAACAGGGGGCTTGAGTTTAAGAGCCGCGGGGTTATGCTGCAACTATACATGACCCTGGTGAGACCACATTTGGAGTATTGTGTGCAGTTCTGGTCACCTCATTATAGGAAGGATGTGGAAGCATTGGAAAGGGTGCAAAGGAGATTTACCAGGATGCTGCCTGGTTTGGAGGGTAGGTCTTATGAGGAAAGGTTGAGGGAGCTAGGGCTTTTCTCTTTGGAGCGGAGGAGGATGAGAGGCGACTTAATAGAGGTTTATAGGATAATGAGGGGGATAGATAGAGTGGACATTCAGAGACTATTTCCTCGGATGGATGTAGCTGTCACAAGGGGGCATAACCATAAGATTCTGGGTGGGAGATATAGGAGGGATGTCCGAGGTAGGTTCTTTACTCAGAGAGTGGTTAGGGTGTGGAATGGACAGCCTGCTGTGATAGTGGAGTCGGACACTTTAGGAACTTTCAAGCGGTTATTGGATAGGCACATGGAGCACACCAGAATGACAGGGAGTGGGATAGCTTGATCTTGGTTTTGGACAATGCTCAGCACAACATCGAGGGCCGAAGGGCCTGTTCTGTGCTGTACTGTTCTATGTTCTATTACATAATTGGGAACAGATAAGACTGGTTGATTCTGGGACAGAATCCCCAACATGTTCCTTCCATGAATAATTGACCCGTCTGCACCCAACCAGGATACAGTCAACATTACAGACCTACATCTCACCCATAGCTACAAAACAAAATGACAGAAGAAAACAATACCCCACGAACTCCAGTGCTGAGGAGAATTGACTAATTCTTACAGCACAGTTTAAACTCTTCTCCAGATCCTATACTTTTGAGATGGCAAAATGACAGAGTACCGGACAAAACCAAACCTTAAGACTCAGCCTGGGGTCTTCCTTAGATGAAGTAAAGAAAGTGTGAGAACAAGAGCAAGAATCTGAACTTCCATAGTCCCAGAGGGGGGCTGACCCTCCACCCTGGAACCACGAGACACCCCATCAGGTCTACCCAGAAGAAGAAAAGATCCGGCCATCCAAAAACTAACATAGATCCGTACTGGAATATCCATGACACCAAAGCTCATCATCCAACACTATCACAGCCAGCCCTCACAGGCATCAATACTAAAGAGAGAAGTAGAAACAACGCCGCCAAAACCTCTCAAAGTCAGAGGAAGAGTGAAGAAGAGCAAGAGCTGTCAGAACTAACCTCTTGGGCCCACAAACCATCTCCTATTACTACTAGGCGAGAATCGGCCAATCAACCACCGAGTTGGCCCCATCCACACCACCAGATAAAGGATATTCAGACCAACTTCACTCACAAGAGCTCTGACAGCAGTTAGAACAGTCAAAGGGGGAGACCCACTTCAGGAGAAACAGCCAGGCGGTACAGTGGATAGCACTTCTGCCTCACAACACTAGACACCCGTGTTCGATTCTGGCCTTGGGTGACTGTGTGCCTGGGCCTGAAGAAGAAAAAGGTGCAACCCAAAAAAAATAAATATATATATATATATAACTTGAACGATATAACCTGAATCGTGAACCGCTCATCCACCCTCCACCCCTCAGGCCCTGCTCATCCACCCCCAAGGATAAAGAAACTGTGTACAAATCCCAACAATATTTAGCCTAACATCAGGATAACCAACGGTTCAAGTCATCACACCCGAAACATTTACTTCCCTGTAAACGGATGAATAGACACAACATGATTATCAATGAGTAAAGTCCAGGATAACAATTGAGAAATGAGACACTCATCAGGATAAATAGTACTCCACTGGTGCATAATGAAAGTAGACATCTAGGATCGGAAATGGAGAGCACTCTTCGGGACTTTCCAAGGATTCTAACGATCGGATCATGAACCTCATTGCTGACTCGACCAAGCCCAAGTGGTCAACCACCTAGGCTCTAGCAGGGGTGGGGAGTGGCCCGATCGGCTCAGGCAACCTCAACCCCTCTCATAGACATAGATAGAACATAGACAACAGGACCACACAGCTCCAGGGGTTGGAAGGTCGCCCCAACCCCAGGGCTTGGAGAAAAGTTAAATGTGCTTCACTGAATCCAAGTTCCCAGTCTTCTGGATCGAGACTCCAAAGACACGGCAGCCATTTCTCAAACTCGGCTGGGAACATTTCTACCACCTCGCCAGAGACACTGGACATGACCAGGCTCCCCTTCGTCTTCATCCAAATTCCTCAGGATGGATGATAGGCCATGCAACAGGAACTCAACCATGTGGAGGTGGGCATCCACCAGAGACTGTGCACTCTCTGCAACCAGAACCTTCTTGTGCACTGCTACCGCCTCCATAAAGACACCTCGCGATTCTTGAAATTGGGCTTTAATGTCCTGCACCTCAGAGCACAGACTCTCATCTGGATCTCCTTCATCGCAAGCAGCCATTATCTGTCAGTGTGCATCATATTGTCAGGGCAAGAGACTTCCGGTTGCGGCGATGCGGAGCTAAGCCGCACGATTCGGCAGCTCCCGCTATTACGGACTTTCGGGCTCTTTAGAGGAGCCCCAACGGGAATTTTTTTGAAGACGTTCCGTGTGGGAAGGGAAGAGTGAGGTCCCCTTTCACCTTTTGTGGACCGGACCAGAAGCAAAATGGCCAAAAAAACGGCATTGGAGCAGCGGGAGAAGCGAGGGAAGAAAAACAAAATGGCGGCGGCTGGGGATAAAGTGGAATGCGGGCCGGAGCTGCAGGAGTTCATCAAGCGCTACTTCGAGGAGCTGCGGAAGGAGATGCTGGCGCCTATGCTGTCGGCGATTGAAGGACTAGGGATGGCCCAGAAGGCCCACGAGATAAAGATCCAGGAGGTGCAGAAAAAAGTCAATGAGAACGAGGACGAGATCTTGGGCTTGGCGGTGAGGGTGGAGGAGCACGAGGCGCTGCACAAGAGGTGGGCGGGAAGATTCGAAGACCTGGAGAACAGGTCGAGGAGAAAGAATCTTCGGATCCTGGGTCTCCCTGAAGGAGTGGAGGGGGCCGATGCCGGGGCATATGCGAGCACGATGCTCGAGTCGATGATGGGCGCGGAGGCCCCTTCCTTTGGAGCTGGATGGGGCGCACCGGGTGCTGGCGAGGAGGCCCAAGGCTAACGAGCCGCCAAGGGCGATTGTGGTGAGGTTTCACCGTTTCACGGACAGAGAGGGGGTCTTGAAATGGGCCAAGAAAGAGCGGAGCAGCAGGTGGGACAGTGCGGAGATCTGAATATACCCGGACTGGAGCACGGAGGTTGCAAAGAGGAGAGCGGGTTTCAACCGGGCCAAGGCGGTGCTGCACCGGAAAGGAGTGAGATTTGGAATGCTGCAGCCAGCATGATTGTGGGTCACACACAAGGATCAGCACCATTATTTCGAAACGCCTGAAGAGGCGTGGACCTTTATTCAAACCGAAAAGTTGGACTCAAACTGAGGGTTTGTGAGGGTGGGGGGGGGGGATGTTTGATGTTTGATGGTTGTTGTATATAGGGTGTTAATCACGCGCAGGAAATGTTACACGGGCTGGGGGAGAGAGGGGGATGGCGATGGGGGAAAGGAGACGAGGCCGCGACAGGAGCTGCGCCAGAGGGGGCGGGGTAGGCTTAGGAAAGCGCGGGGTTTTTTCCCGCGCTAGGGAAGAAAGGCGGGAGGGGGAATGGAGGAACGCACATGGATTGGGAGATTCCCACACGGGGAGGTCAACAGGACGTCGGGGGAAGCCGGGGTCAGCAGGTGTCAGCTGACTTACGGGAGTGTTATGGGGGGAGCAAAAAAGCTAGACACGGGTCTAGCGGGAGAGGGGGGGGGAAGGGGGGGGGGGGAAAGGGTTGCTGCTGCACTGGCCGAAGGGGAATGGGACACAGAAGAGGTGGTCGGGGCGGGGGTCTCCCGTCTGGGGGACTGGAGGGTGAGAGCGGCGCGGACACGGGACTGGCCTAGAAAAGGAGATGGCTAGTCGGCGGGTGGGTGAGGGGGAGCACCCCCCATCCGGCTGATAACGTGGAATGTGAGGGGCCTGAATGGGCCGGTAAAGAGGGCCCTGAGTGTTCGCGCACTTAAAGGGACTGAAGGCAGACGTGGTCATGCTCCAAGAGACACATTTGAAGGTGGCGGATCAGGTCAGGTTAAGAAAGGGGTGGGTAGGACAGGTATTCCATTCGGGGCTGGACGCGAAGAACAGAGGGGTGGCAATATTGGTGGGGAAGCGGGTGTCGTTTGAGGCCAAGAATATTGTAGTGGATAATGGAGGGCGATATGTGATGGTGAGCGGTAAGTTGCAGGGGACGTGGGTGGTATTGGTAAATGTATACACCCCGAACTGGGATGATGCCGGATTCATGAAGCGCATGTTGGGGCGCATTCCGGACCTGGAGGTAGGAAGCTTGATAATGGGTGGGGATTTTAATACGGTGTTGGACCCAGCACTGGATCGCTCCAGATCTAGGACCGGAAAGAGGCCGGCTGCGGCCAAGGTGCTTAGGGGGTTTATGGACCAGACGGGGGGAGTGGACCCGTGGAGGTTTGCCAGGCCGCAGGCCAGAGAATTTTCTTTTTTCTCCCACGTGCACAAAGCCTACTCCCGGATAGATTTTTTTGTTCTGGGCAGGGCGCTGATCCCGAAAGTGGAGGGAACGGAGTATTCGGTCATAGCCATTTCAGATCACGCCCCGCACTGGGTGGAACTGGAGTTGGGAGAGGAGAGGGACCAACGCCCGCTGTGGCGGTTGGATGTGGGACTGCTGGCAGATGAGGTGGTGTGTGGGAGGGTGAGGGGGTGTATCGAAAGGTACTTAGAGGTCAACGACAACGGGGAGGTGCAGGTGGGGGTGGTATGGGAGGCGCTGAAGGCGGTGATCAGGGGAGAGCTAATCTCCATCAGGGCTCATAGGGAGAAGATAGAGGGCATGGAAAGGGAGAGGTTAGTGGGGGAGATTTTAAGAGTGGACAGGAGATACGCAGAGGCCCCTGAGGAGGGATTACTTGGGGAAGGGCGACGTCTCCAGACGGAGTTTGATCTGTTGACCACAGGGAAGGCAGAGGCACAGTGGAGGAAAGCGCAGTGGGCGACGTATGAGTATGGGGAGAAGGTGAGTCGGATGCTGGCACACCAGCTCCGTAAGAGGATGCAGGGAGGGAAATAGGTGGAGTCAAGGATGGAAGGGGAGTTACGGTGCGGAGTGCGACGAAAATAAATGAGGCATTCAAGGCTTTCTATGAGGAGCTGTACAGATCCCAGCCCCCACCGGGGGAAGAGGGGATAGAACAAAGAACAAAGAAATGTACAGCACAGGAACAGGCCCTTCGGCCCTCCAAGCCCGTGCCGACCATGCTGCCCGACTAAACTACAATCTTCTACACTTCCTGGGTCCGTATCCCTCTATTCCCATCCTATTCATGTATTTGTCAAGATGCCCCTTAAATGTCACTATCGTCCCTGCTTCCACCACCTCCTCCGGTAGCGAGTTCCAGGCACCCACTACCCTCTGCGTAAAAAACTTGCCTCGTACATCAACTCTAAACCTTGCCCCTCTCACCTTAAACCTATGCCCCCTAGTAATTGACCCCTCTACCCTGGGGAAAAGCCTCTGACTATCCACTCTGTCTATGCCCCTCACAATTTTGTATACCTCTATCAGGTCTCCCCTCAACCTCCTTCGTTCCAGTGAGAACAAACCGAGTTTATTCAACCGCTCCTCATAGCTAATGCCCTCCATACCAGGCAACATTCTGGTAAATCTCTTCTGCACCCTCTCTAAAGCCTCCACATCCTTCTGGTAGTGTGGCGACCAGAATTGAACACTATACTCCAAGTGTGGCCTAACTAAGGTTCTATACAGCTGCAACATGACTTGCCAATTCTTATACTCAATGCCCCGGCCAATGAAGGCAAGCATGCCGTATGCCTTCTTGACTACCTTCTCCACCTGTGTTGCCCCTTTCAGTGATCTGTGGGCCTGTACTCCTAGATCTCTTTGACTTTCAATACTCTTGAGGGTTCTACCATTCACTGTATATTCCCTACCTGCATCAGACCTTCCAAAATGCATTACCTCACATTTGTCCGGATTAAACTCCATCTGCCATCTCTCCGCCCAAGTTTCCAAACAATCTAAATCCTGCTGTATCCTCCGACAGTCCTCATCGCTATCCGCAATTCCACCAACCTTTGTGTCGTCTGCAAACTTACTAATCAGACCAGACCGGGTGAGACGATTCCTAGACCAATTGAGATTCCCGAGGGTGGAGGAGCAAGAGGTGGCTGGTTTGGGGGCACCAATTGGGTTGGAGGAGCTGAGCAAAGGTTTGGGGAGTATGCAGGCAGGGAAGGCCCCGGGACCGGACGGGTTCCCGGTGGAGTTCTACAGGAAGTACGTAGACCTGTTGTCCCCACTGCTAGTGAGGACCTTTAATGAGGCAAGGGAGGGAGGGACCCTGCCCCCGACAATGTCGGAGGCAACGATTTCTTTGATCCTAAAGCGGGACAAGGACCCACTGCAATGTGGATCGTACAGGCCGATCTCGCTCCTCAACGTGGATGCTAAGTTGCTGGCAAAAGTGCTGGCTACGAGGTTCGAGGACCGTAATCCGGGGGTGATTCACGAGGACCAGACGGGATTTGTAAAGGGCAGGCAATAAAATACTAATGTGCGGCGGCTCTTAAATGTGATAATGATGCCATCGGTGCAGGGAGAGGCGGAGATAGTGGCAGCTATGGACGCGGAGAAGGCCTTTGACCGAGTAGAGTGGGAGTACCTCTGGGAAGTGCTGCGTAGGTTTGGGTTCGGGGGAGGGTTTATTAGCTGGGTTAAGTTCCTTTACAGAGCCTCGGTGGCGAGTGTGGTTACAAATCGGCAGAGGTCGGAGTATTTTCAACTGTACCGTGGGACGAGACCTGTTGTCTGCATTTGTGATTGAACCCTAGGCCATATCATTGAGGGAGTCTAGGAAATGGAGGGGGGTGGTCCGAGGGGGAGAGGAGCATCGAGTGTCGCTTTATGCGGATGACCCGTTGCTGTATGTGGCGGATCCAGTGGAGGTCATGCAGACTCTAAGGGAGTTTGGGGATATCTCGGGCTATAAGCTTAATGTAGGGAAGAGTGAGCTTTTAGTAGTACAGCCAGGGGACCAAGAAAGGGGGATAGGCGATCTACCGCTGAGGAGGGCGGAGGGGAGCTTTCGGTACCTGGGGATCCAGATAGCCAGGAGTTGGGGGGCCCTACATAAACTGAATCTGATGAGACTGGTGGAGCAGATGGAGGAGGACTTCAAAAGATGGGGCATGTTACCGCTCTCGCTAGCGGGTAGAGTGCAGTCGGTCAAAATGGTGGTCCTTCCGAGGTTTCTCTTTGTGTTTCATAGATTTCATAGAATGTACAGTGCAGAAGGAGGCCATTTGGCCCATCGAGTCTGCACCGGCTCTTGGAAAGAGCACCCTACCCAAGGTCCACACCTCCACCCTATCCCCATAACCCAGTAACCCCACCCAACACTAAGGGCAATTTTGGACACTAAGGGCAATTTATCATGGCCAATCCACCTAACCTGCGCCTCTTTGGACTGTGGGAGGAAACCGGAGCACCCGGCGAAAACCCACGCACACACGGGGAGGATGTGCAGACTCCGCACAGACAGTGACCCAAGCCGGAATCGAACCGGGGACCCTGGAGCTGTGAAGCAATTGTACTATCCACAATGCTACCGTGCTGCCCTTTCAGTGCCTTCCCATCATGATCACCAAGGCCTTTTTTAAGAGAGTAGGCAGGAGTATTATGGGGTTTGTGTGGGCGAATAAGACCCCGAGGGTAAGGAGAGGGTTTTTGGAGCGCAGTAGGGACCGAGGAGGGTTGGCGCTGCCGAATCTAGGGAGCTACTACTGGGCAGCAAATGTGGCGATGATCCGTAAGTGGGTGATGGAGGGAGAGGGGGCGGCATGGAAGAGGTTGGAGATGGCGTCCTGCAAAGGAACGAGTCTGGGGGCGCTGGTGACGGCACCACTGCCGCTCTCGCCGTCAAGGTACACCACGAGTCCGGTGGCGGCAACGCCAAAGATCTGGGGCCAGTGGAGACGGCACAGGGGTGCGATGGGAGCCTCGGTGTGGTCCCCGATCAGGGGTAACCATCGGTTTGTCCCAGGGAGGATGGACGGCGGGGTTTCAGAGTGGTAGAAGCGAGTGACCCCCTGGTGGCAGAGGTCCTCGTGGAGGGCTTGGAGGCGGTCCACTTGCGCATTGGCACATGTGCCGCGAGATAGGGCATCGGACGGCTCGTTCAGCTTTCCAGGACGGTACAAGATCTCATAGTTGTAGGTGGAGAGTTCGATCCGCCACCGCAGGATCTTGTCGTTCTTTATCTTGCCCCACTGTGCATTATCGAACATGAAGGCTACCGACTGTTGGTCAGTGAGGAGAGTGAATCTCCTACCGGCCAGGTAATGCCTCCAATGTCGCACAGCTTCCACTATGGCTTGGGCCTCTGTTTCTACTGAGGAGTGGCGAATTTCTGAAGCGTGGAGGGTCCGGGAGAAAAAGGTCACGGGTCTGCCCGCTTGGTTGAGAGTGGCCGCCAGAGCTACGTCGGACGCGTCGCTCTCGACTTGGAAGGGGAGGGACTCGTCGATGGCGCGCATCGTGGCCTTTGCGATATCCGCTTTGATGCGGCTGAAGGAAAGGGGAAAAGTAGTGGACTGGATTAGTGGGCGGGCCTTGTCTGCGTACTGGGGGACCCACTGGGCATAATAAGAAAAGAAGCGCAGGCAGCGTTTCAGGGCTTTGGCACAGTGGGGGAGAGGGAACTCCATGCGTTCAGGGTCGGGGCCTATCACTCCATTACGCAATACGTAGCCCAAGATGGCTAGACGGTCGGTGCTAAACACGCATTTTTCCTCGTTGTAGGTGAGGTTGAGGGCGTTAGCGGTCTGGAGGAATTTGCGGAGGTTGGCGTCGTGGTCCTGCTGGTCGTGGCCGCAGATGGTGACGTTGTCGAGGTACGGGAACGTGGCCCGTAAACCGTGCTGGTCAACCATTCGGTCCATCTCCCGTTGGAAGACCGAGACTCCGTTCGTGACGCCGAATGGAACCCTTAAGAAGTGGTATAGCCGCCCGTCTGCTTCGAAGGCAGTGTACTTGCGGTCAACGGGGCGAATGGGGAGCTGGTGGTAGGCAGACTTAAGGTCCACGGTGGAGAAGACCTTGTACTGTGCAATCCGATTGACCATGTCGGATATGCGGGGATGAGGGTACGCATCTAGCTGCATGTACCTGTTGATGGTCTGACTGTAGTCTACCACCATCCTCTGCTTCTCCCCTGTCTTCACTGCTACCACCTGAGCTCTCCAGGGACTATTGCTGGCCTGGATTATGCCTTCCTTCAGCAGCCGCTGGACTTCGGACCTGATAAACGTCCAGTCCTGGGTGCTCTCCCGTCTGCTCCTAGTGGCGACGGGTTTGCAATCCGGGGTGAGGTTCGCAAACAAGGAGGGCGGTTCGACCTTGAGTGTCGCGAGGCCGCAGATAGTCAGTGGGGGTATAGGGCCGCCAAATTTAAATGTTAAGCTCTGGAGGTTGCATTGGAAGTCCAACCCCAGGAGAGTGGGAGCGCAGAGATGGGGGAAGACATACAGCCGGTAATTTTTGAACTCTCTCCCCTGCACCGTTAGGTTTGCGATGCAGAACCCTTTGATTGCAACGGAATGGAACCCCGCCGCCAGGAAAATTTTTTGGGTGCTTGGCCGAATTACCAGGGAACAGCGCCTTATCGTGTCCGGATGAATAAAACTCTCCGTGCTCCCCGAGTCGATCAAACACGGCGTCTCGTGCCCGTTCACCAGCACCTTTGTCGTTGTCGTCTGGAGCGTCCGGGGCCGCGACTGGTCGAGGGTCACCGATGCCAAACGTGGTTGGTGCATCAGATCGTTGTCTTCAGGCAGTGTAGAGCCGTCCACGCTGGGGTCCTTGCCTGTCAGCCAAGGTGGCTGCGTCCATGGATCGCACACTGCCGGGGGTGGACAAAATGGCCGCTCCCATGGGTCTCACGCGGCCGGGGGTGGACAAAATGGCCGCTCCCATGGATCGCACGCGGCCCGTGGGTAGGAAGATGGCAGCGCCCGTCCCCCCCTCGTGGTGTCCGGGGTCCAAAATGGCGGCGCCCGTTGGCCGCCCATGTGTCACTGGGGGGGTTGAGCCCGTGGTCCCGTTTGTTCCCCGGAGCTAGCGGCGACCCCATGGGACTGGCACACCGTTGCGTAGTGCCCGTTTGCCGCAGCTTTTACAGGTGGCCGAGCGGGCCGGGCAGTGCTGGCGGGGGTGTTTCGGCTGCCCGCAAAAGTAGCAGCGGGGCACCCCCGGGTGGTCTGGGATTCTGGCCGCGCACGCTTGCGGAGGAGTAGGGGTGCCGGGGGGACGGTCGCGGCGGGGGTCCACGGAGCCCAAGGGGCTGTAGTGCCGACCGCATAGGCGCGGGTGTTTTGGGAGGCCACATCGAGGGAGGCTGCAAGGGCCCGTACCTCTGTGAGTCCGAGAGAGTCTTTCTCTAAAAGTCTCTGGTGAATTTGCGACGATGCCAAACCTGCTACGTAAGCGTCTCTGATCAGGAGGTCCGTATGTTCATTCGCCGTTACCGCTGGGCAGTCGCAGTTTCTTCCCAGGATCGTCAGCGCATTGAGGAATTCGTCCAGCGATTTCCCGGGGATTTGTCATCTCGTCGCGAGCTGGTAGCGTGCGTAGACCTGGTTGACGGGCCTAATGTAGGTCTGTTTCAGCAAGTTGATCGCCGCTGGGAATTCTTCCGCGTCCTCGATGAGAGCGTAGATTTCGGGACTCACTCTGGAATGCAGGACCTGCACCTTCTGGTCTTCCGTTGGTCTGCCGGGGGCCGTTCGGAGGTACCCCCCAAAGCACGCCAGCCAGTGTTTAAATGCCGATGTTGCGTTAGCTGCTTGGGGGCCGATTTGCAGGCACTCCGGGGCGATCCGGAGCTCCATATTCCTTTTTAAGTCTGCTCAATAAATTGTACCACCATCGATCACACACAAGGCGAGACGTAGAGAACTTCAATCGAGGCTTTATTGAGCAGACTTGTTCAGACTTGATCCCCAGCAGCTCAGTCACAGAATGCAGCTGCGGCGAGTAAAACGGGTTCTTATCCCCCGCCTATCTGGGTGGAGCCCAGTAGGCGGCAGGTCCAATCGGGACCCAGCATCTGTCCTCCAATAGCCCCTCGGCATTCATGGTGTACCGTATTACCCCTAATCCATACCACCACACTACCCTACCCCGTAACCCGCACATTGATCATGGCCAATATTACCTACGCCCAATCTGCCGGCCTATCGCCATATCCATCTAACTTGCACATCTTTTGACTGTGGGAGGAAACCGGAGCACCCGGAGGAAACCCATGCAGATACTGGAAGAAAGTGCAAACAGTCGCCCAAGGCCGGAGTTGAACCCGGGTCCCAGTGCTGTGAAGCAGCAGTGCTAACCACTGTGTCACCATAGATTGGATTAACACAGGATATCAGTATTTACAGGTCTCAATGCGACTGTCGATTCTGACCATTATTTCAGCTCAGGGTGGATTATACTTTATATGAACAGACTAGTAAATACAGTCTCAAGGTTTCGGCACATTGCCAAACTATAATTAAAGAGAACAGGTAGCGGGAAGTTTTCTAATCAAAGGCTTCAGATCTGGAGAAATGAGAGCAGTTTGTAACAGCTCGAAGATTATAACACGCATTATCCCCATATCTATAAACATTCATTGTTCAGTGCAGAAAAAAGGTCTTATTTTATTGTAGTTTCTAACCAATCCACAAACCATAAATTGTATCAATACGAATAAGCGAAGAAGCATGGGCAGCACGGTAGCATTGTGGATAGCACAATTGCTTCACAGCTCCAGGGTCCCAGGTTCGATACCAGCTTGGGTCACTGTCTGTGCGGAGTCTGCACACCCTCCCCGTGTGTGTGTGGGTTTCCTCCGGGTGCTCTGGTTTCCTCCCACAGTCCAAAGATGTGCAGGTTAGGTGGATTGGCCATGATAAATTGCCCTTAGTGTCCAAAATTGCCCTTAGTGTTGGGTGGGGTTAGTGGGTTATGGGGATAGGGTGGAGGTGTTGACCTTGAGTACGGTGCTCTTTCCAAGAGCCGGTGCAGACTCGATGGGCCGAATGGCCTCCTTCTGCACTGTAAATTCTATGAAGCTAGGATGATGGCAGCCTACATGTGAGAGATTACCTACCCGATATCTAATAGAGAAGGCACAGGTGATTATTAGATGGGAATGGAAAGCACAGGCGATTACAGGACAGGAATAGAGAACACGGGCGATTACAGGACAGGAATAGGTGATTACAGGATAGGAATAGAGAGCACAGGCCATTACAGGACAGGAATAGAGAGCAGAGGCGGTTACAGGACAGAAAGAGAGCGTGGGCGGTTACAGGACAGAAAGAGAGCGCGGGCAATTACAGGGCAGGAATAGAGAGCACGGGCGATTACAGGACAGGAATAGAGAACACGGGCGATTACAGGACAGTAATAGAGAGCACGGGTGATTACAGGACAGGAATAGAGCGCACGGGCAATTAAGAGGTATAGAGAACAAAGCAGGCATAGAGAGCAGTGATGATTACAGAGCAGGCATAGAGAGCATGGGCGAGTGCAGGATAGGTATAGAGAATGCAGGCCATCACAGAACTGGCATAGATAGCGCAGGCGATCACAGAGCAGGAATAGAGAGCGCGGGCGATCACAGAGCAGGAATAAAGAGCGCGGGCGATCACAGAGCAGGAATAAAGAGCACAGGCAAGTACAGGACAGGTATAGAGAGCGTGGGTGATCACAGAGCAGGAATAGAGAGCACGGGCAAGTACAGGACCGATATAGAGAGTATGGGCGATCACAGAACAGGAATAGCAAGCACAGGCAAGTACAGGACATTATTAGATGACATTATTAAATGGAGTCATGTGGAAAAACCCTTTGGTTAGATTCCTGATGTGTTTGCTGATTCACATTGGTTCCAAGCTGTGATATGGATTATAGAGAGTGCGGGTGATCACAGAGCAGGAATAGAGAGCACGGGCAAGTACAGAACTGATATAGAGAGAGTATGGGCGATCACAGAGCAGGAATAGCGAGCACATGCTACAATACAAACAGTTTACTACATCTCCCTTCTCCAACCATACATCCCTAACCCCAGCTGAGTATACAACAGGTCATCGCAATATAAAACACAATTAGATAGCTAGAGTTTTGGATAATATAACAATTATAGCAAATAGCAAGTTGGCTGTTATTGCTAAAACATTGAAGCTATTACCCCCATGCCTCACCAATAACTTACTGGGATAAAAACAGAAAATGCTGGGAAAACTCAGCAGGTCTGGTAATATCTGGGGAGAGAGAAACAGAGTTAGTGTTAAGTTTGTGTGACTCTTCTTTTGAGCTTTGCCTCTTTCTGGGGTATGGATTAATGAGTAACAGGAATACCCAGGATTCAGATAACAGCCCAGTCCTGATCCCAGCTGATACCCACACTTTGGGGCGGTACGGTAGCACAAGTGGTTAGCACTGTGGCTTCACAGCACCAGGGTCCCAGGTTTGATTCCCCGCTGGGTCACTGTGCGGAGTCTGCACGTTCTCCCAGTGTCTGCGTGGGTTTCCTCCGGGTGCTCTGATTTCCTCCCACAGTCCAAAGATGTGCAGGTTAGGTGGATTGGTCATGATAAATTGCCCTTAGTGTCCAAAAAGGTTAGGTTGGGACCATTGGGTTACGGGGATAGGGTGGAAGTGAGGGCTTAAGTGGGTCGGTGCAGACTCGATGAGCCAAATGGCCTCCTTCTGCACTGTAGGTTCGATTTATATTCTATGTTAACAGCAAGTTGTGGGAACTCTGGGTATAGTCCCATCCTGAGTCCAAAAATGTTTAGGCTTGGTGTAGTGCCCCAATGATAGCACCCAATCCTTCACGAGCTTAGTCTCGCTCTGACAGATTAAAAGTCTTGCCCGACAAGGCTGTCAATAAAGCTGGGTAAAAGCTACATTTGTTGGTCCCGATGGACCAGTTTAAATTATTAAATGGAGTCATGTGGAAAAACCCTTTGGTTAGATTCCTGATGTGTTTGCTGATTCACATTGGTTCCAAGCTGTGAAAATCCTTCCCGCAACCTCTTGGTTCCAAGCTGTGAAAATCCTTCCTGCAACCTTTCGGTCTCTCTAATTTTATCTTCCTTCAAAGTCCACCTTAATACCTCTTTGACCAAGTGGTATATTATCTCCTTTTTTGTCTCATGCCAGTTTCTACTTGAGAATCTTCCTGTGAAACACCTTGTCGTGTTGGACTATAGAAATGGAACTATAGAAATGCATAGCTGTGTTGTGTCTGCTGCTCGTCAAGTCACTAGAGGAGTCAGGACTCCAACTTGTGACTGGCATTGTGAGTTAGGTGCTATCATTGGGGCACTACACCAAGCCTTGACATCTTTGGGCTCAGGATGGTGACTTTCAGCTCAGGATGGTGACTACACCCAGAGTTCCCACATTTTGCTGTTAAGTGTGGCTAACAGGATTGGTCTGCGCCCTGAATCCTCCTTTCATTCTGATACTCACCACAAGAGGAGAGAACCAATATTTATTGACCATTTGAGTGAGACGAGCACCTTCACTGAAACACAACAACTTTGTCCAGGCCAGAGCCTATTTGTAAGCAAAAAGATCCAACTGGAATCATTTTACGCTGAACCCACCAACACAAGCAAATGAAGATCAACAAAGACAAAGTACGTACACAAGGACTCCTGCAATCTTTGCCCCTCATACCCCCACAGTTCATGAATGAGTAGGTGAGTGAGTACGTGAGGAATGAATGAGAGTAAGGGAGGAGTGCGAGTGAGTGAGGACGTCATTGAGTGAGTGAGGAGTGAGAGTATGAGTGAGGAGTGAGTGAGTGAGAGTGGTAAGATGGTTAGTCCATTGGAGGGATTTGTCTAGTTGGGTCGGGGGGTGGGGGGCCGATGAGTGTAGGGTTGTTGATTGTTGGGTTCAGATCTGTTACACTAGCTAATCACAGAGTTAGACCAGATTAACCAATGAAGCATTGATGGGTAAATATCCAGGTATATCCTGCACATCTGGCCCCCCCAACTCTCTAACACGGAGATCAGTGTCGGGAGACATCCACGGAGGGTCTGCCTTGGACATTTATACTTCCTGGACAATTTCAGTGTGTGTGTGTGTCGGGACCTCCGCAAGATCCTGACCCACATCTCCCTATTTAAGTTCTCATAATGAATAGCAGACAATTTGGCCCAGTGTTCCCTCAGTACTGCACTCGAGAGCCGGATTTTGGATTCAATTTCTCTGGGAAGTGGGACTTGAACCCATGACCTTCTAAATTAGAGCGAAAATTGATGCACGCTGAGCCATAGCTGACAATGAGCAAAATGCATCAATCACTTCTCTTTTTAAAAAAACTATTTTACATTTTGAGGGGGACAAGTTTTATTCAAACTGTAACGAATCCTCTAACTATCAAATTGCGGAATGTATCAAACCTTTGCCAGTTTGTGCAGTTAGCAAATACTAAGATGGCCATTACTGTATTGCAGCCACAGGTATCAAGCAACTGAAATTGTTTCCTGAAAAACTAGGTATTGTACAACTAAAATTAGCGGTGAATTTACACATCATTTCTTACTGTGCATTGTTTTCTAGATATACCCTGCTTCATCACTGCAACAATCCAGTTCTCGAAAAAAAACCATGAGACATTCAATGCCTTTACTGGGCAATGGAATGTGCTTGGAACTAAGGCAACTATTAAAAAAATCTAGGAAGACCCACCCAAAACCAGCTTCATCAGTAATGTTCATATGAAAACAGCTCAGAAACCAGCAACAAAGAGCTGAAGCATTTCACTCCGTCCGCACAGTTCAAATGAAAATCCCTGATCCAATGGTTACGCACCTTAAGTGAGGCAGATCTGGATGGGCTGTCTGCCAGTCAGACGTAAAATTCTACCTCAAAAGGGAGTTGAACGAGGCGATGCTAAACTAGCACTCAGCAAAAGGAAAATTGGGACAGTTTGTGACAGAAGTCTGCTTCTAGAGAATGAACACTGCATTTGAATGCTGAAATTGTTAAACATACAACTCAGACTTCATTTCAGAGTTTTACGAGTAAAATCCGAATGTCATACGCAAGTTAAGTTTTCTCTTACAGCTGAAGGTGATCTTGTCAAAAATAGTAAATTTTAACATATCAACTTCACAAGCAATTAGCGGATCTGAGGAGAGTAAAAAGAAAGATTTTCCAATTGCTGAGTGCTTTTTGAAGTAGTAAGAGATTTATAACTCCTCAGATGGCAGCTGTTCACTGACAATATCTGTGCTGGATTTTAATGCACTCATTAACCAGCTTAATAAAGGCTTGCTTTTCCAAAGTGTCTTTCAAATCATAGTCATGCAGTCATTAAGCACAGTAGGAGGCTCTTTGGCCCATCGTTTTAATGTCAGCTCTCTGTAAAGCAGTGTTTTTCAAACTTTTTTGTCCGAGACCCATTTTTACTAACCAGCCATCCTTCAGGACCCACGCCGGCCGACCTTCGTGACCCACGCCACCCAAATTCCGTGAACTTCACGACCCACCATTTTCGCTTACTTTTAATGTGACAGGTGAGCCCACTTGATCCTCATAATCTCACTTGCTTTGTTATTCAAAATTGATGATTTAATATCTCACTACATTCTTTGAAAAAAATTAAGAGGTTGATGCGCGATCAATTACACTCAAGACGAAGTGATTCCATAACTGAAGGCTTTAATCGACTAGAACTTGTTCCCCAGCAGCTTCGGTACAGAAAGTGAAGGCTGCTGGGATGGCACCGGTTCTTATACTCCGCCTGTCAGGGCGGAGCTACGTATCAACAGCCAATGGTAAACTCCTAGGTTTAACCAATGGTCATCAGCCTCTTAGGTACCGCAATACCTGATACCACATTCACCCCCTGTTAAAAAAGAGTCCGGCAGGGGTGGTGGCCAGTGGTAACAGTCGCCTTTAACATGGTGTGATACCTCCTTACAGGGCTGTCGAGAATATTTACAAAGTGTTCGTTCACGGTTAAAGTCACAGCGAAGCAATCAGCCGATCGGGTGGCCTGGTCGTCCTTCTGGATTGTCTGGGCTTCGGTGGTGATTCTGGTGGGGGTCCAGGTGGTTACGACTCCAGGAGCGTGATTTTGGCCTCCCTGGCAGCTTTGTCACCCCTAGGCGGCGCTGTTGGGGCAAACGGTTGACACGGGGGGGGGGGCACCTGTAGGGGGCGACGGTGGGTGGGCGGGCCTAGGCAGGAGCGGCGGGAGTACTGACCCTCCAGTGAGGTGCTGGGGGGGGGGGTAATGGTTCGGGTGCGCGAGGGGTTCCAGCGAGCACCAGGTCCCGTAGGGAGACCCCATCTTGCTGGCCGTCAGGGAACGCCACTTAGGCGTACTGGGGGTTAGCGTGCAGCAGGTGAACCCTCTCGACCAACGGGTCCGACTTGTGCGCCCGCACGTGCTTCCGAAGCAGGATGGGTCCGGGTGTCGCTAGCCAGGTTGGGAGCGAGGTCCCGGAGGAGGACTTCCTGAGCATGCGCTCAGGGTCGGGGCCTATAACTCCATTTCGCACTACGTAGCCTAGAATGGCTAGACGGTCGGTGCTAAATACGCATTTATCCTTATTGTACGTTAAGGATTTCCGCGGTCTGGAGAAATTTGCGGAGGTTGGTGTTGTGGTCCTGCTGGTCATGGCCGCAGATGGTGACGTTATCCAGATACGGGAACGTTGCACATAAGCCGTAACGGTCAACCATTCGGTCCATCTCTCGCTGGAAGACCGAGACCCCATTAGTGACACCAAAGGAAACTCTTAAAAATTGATAGAGCCGCCTATCTGCTTCGAAGGCAGTGTACTTGCGGTCACTATTACGGAGGGGTAGCTGGTGGTAGGCGGACTTGAGATCCACCGTGGAGAAGACCTTGTATTGCGCGATCCTGTTTACCAGGTTGGCTATACGGGGAGAGGGTACGCGTCCAGCTGCGTAAACCTGTTGATGGTCTGACTGTAGTCAATGACCATCCTATGTTTCTCCCCGGTCTTTACCACCACTACTTGAGCTCTCCAGGGACTGTTGCTCGCTTCGATGACTCCTTCCCTCAGCAGTCTTTGGACCTCTGACCTGATGAAGGTCCGGTCCTGGGCGCTGTACCGCCTGCTCCTGGTGGCAACAGGTTTGCAATCCGGGGTGAGGTTCACAAACAGGGAAGGCGGGTCGACCTTAAGGGTCGCAAGGCCGCAGACAGTAAGGGCCGCCGAATTTAAAGGTCAGGCTTTGCAAGTTACATTGGAAGTCCAACCCCATTGGGTAGCCGCGCAGAGGTGCGGCAGGATATACAGGCGGAAATTGTTGAATCTCCTGCCTTGGACATTGAGGTTCGCTAGGCAAAACCCCTTTATCTCCACCGAGTGTGACCCGGAGGCCAGGGAGATCCTTTGGTTTACAGGGTGGGTAACAAGTGAACAGCGCCTTACCGTGTCGGGGTGAACAAAGCTTTCCGTGCTCCCAGAGTCAATCAGGCAAGACGTCTCGTGGCCGTTGATGAAGACCGTCGTTGTTGCTGTTGCGAGTGTCCGAGGTCGACTTTGGTCCAGTGTCACCGAGGCCAGATGAAGCAGTTGCGAGTTCTGATCGGGCAGCGTGTAGTCGGCCGTGCTGGGGGCCTGGGGCCCCATCCAAGATGGCGTCTCCCATGGGTCGCACATGGTGGCCGGGGATGGACAAGATGACGGCAGGGATGGACAAAATGGCGGCGTCCAGCATGGTATCCGGGGGGCAAGATGGCCGCGCCCGTGGGTCGCACGTGGCCCTAGGATAGGAGGGTGGCGGTGAGCGCTGGCCGGTCGGGGCTTGAAGGGGGGGTTGCCGCGGCGGTCCGGAGTCGCTGGAGACCGCGGCCACGATGCGGGCCTGGCAGACCCCCACAAAGTGGCCCTTCTTGCCGCACCCTTTGCAGGTGGCGGTGGGGGCCGGGCAGCGCGGGCGGGGATGATTCGCCTGCCCGCAGAAGAAACAGTGGGGCCTGGTGGCGTTAGTGGGCCGTCTCGCCGCGCAGGCCTGCAGGGTCAGGGGGAAGGTCGGTGGGGCTGCCGCTGCGCGGTGCCACACATCCCAGGAGGCCGCCGCGCGGTCGGGCGCATAGGACTGCGCGTTTTGGGAGGCTACGTCCATGGACCCTGCCAGGGCCCGTGCCTCTCCAACTCCCAGGGTGTCCTTTTCTAGGAGTCTTTGGCGGATCACTGAGGAGCTCATACCTGCTACGAAGGCATCCCTGATTAAAAGTTCCATGTGCTTGCTCCCCGAAACTTGCGGGCAGCCACAGTTTCGGCCCAGCACCAGTAGCGCCCGGTAGAAATCCTCTAACGATTCCCCGGGGCTTTGCCGTCTAGTTGCAAGCAGGTGATGTGCGTAGACCTGATTTACAGGGCAGATATAATGTCCTTTTAACAGTTCGATCGCGGCATCATAGTCCTCCGCCTCCTTGATAAGGGTGTAGATCCCAGGGCTGACCCTTGTGCGCAGGAGATGCATTTTCTGTCCTTCTGAGGGGGTGCCTCCGGCTGTCTCGAAGTGCCTTTAAAGCACGCCAGACAGTGTTTAAATATTGCAGCCGAGTTCGCCGCGTGGGGGCAGAGTTATAGGCACTCGGGTTTGATTCGGAGATCCATCCTTCCAGCTTAAGTTCTAGTAGATTAAATTGATGCACGATCAATTACACTCAAGACGAAGTGATTTCATAACTGAAGGCTTTAATTGACTAGAACTTGTTCCCCAGCAGCTTCGGTACAGAAAGTGAAGGCTGCTGGGACGGCACCGGTTCTTATACTCCGCCTGTCACGGCGGAGCTACGTATCAACAGCCAATGGTAAACTCCTAGGTTTAACCAATGGTCATCAGCCTCTTAGGTACCGCAATACCTGATAATACCACAGAGGTTTGTCCTCAAACTCGCCATGCTTAATCTTGAAATGCCTTTGAAGTGAAGGGTTTTAATCTTTCATCCGCCAGTACTTCCCTACATATAACACACACAAACGTTACATCCTGATTTGCAGTGGCACAATTAGTAAACCCATACCTCAAGTAATCATTTTTATGCTGCTTTGTTCCCAGTTTCAGCTTCTTCATGGGTTGTTCACCAGAGGCCCTGGAGCTCACACGAGCAAGTCTGGCAGCTACAAAATGGAGGAATCTCTCTTGCACCCAGAGCACGTGACGTTAGTGTACAGGGCACGTGACCAGCTCTCTGCCGCCGCTGATGGAGAGGAGACTCCATCGATTTTTAAAAAGAACCTGCTCCTGGGTCAGCATACTGACGTCCGGGGGAGGCAGTCTGCCTCGCTGGGCTTCGGGCCTGCGCACTACCGAGAGGGCACACATGTGCGGGATGGCCAGCATTCTGAAAGCCAGTTACGGACGGCATTTTTAAAAGCCAGTCGCAGGAGTTGGGCACTTCTTTCAGTGATCAAGAAAATTGCAACCGATGGCCCCGTGACCCTCCCGACACCCAGCCGCGATCCACCCGCAGGTCGCGACCCTGACTTTAGTCCTATTTCCCCAACAGCGCTGAAAGTTTATTTCCCTCGCATGTCAATTCTGTTTGCTTTTGAAATCATTCACTGTCCCCGATTCCACCACCCTCAGGGCAGCGAGTTCCAGGTCATTACGAGTCACTGTGAAAGAATGTTCTTCCTCACTTTGGGGCAGCACAGGCAGTTAGCACTGCTGCCTCCGCCAGGGACCCAGGTTCAATTCCAGCCTTGGGTGACTGTCTGTGTGGAGTTTGCACTTTCTCCCTGTGATTCTTTAAAAAAAGTCATCCAGACTCGAAATGTTAGCTTCCTTCTCTCTCTCCACAGATGCTGTCAGACCTGCTGAGATTGTCCAGTGTTTTCTGTTTTTGTTTCAGATTCCAGCATCCACAGTAATTTACTTTTATTCTCCCCGTGTCTGCATGGGTTTCCTCCAAGTTTCCTCACACAGTCCAAAGATGTGCAGGTTAAGTGGAGTGGCCGTGTTAAATTGCCCCTTAGTGTCCAAAAGATGTACAGGTGAGGTGGGGTCTATGGCGATTGGCGGGTGAGTGGGCCTACGTAGGGTGCCCTTTCGGAGGGTCGGTGCAGACTCGATGGGCCAAATGGCAATTCCCCTATGTCTGGAACCCTCCGAAACCAGCGGCGGAGCCTTCGGATGGTTCCGACTTAGCAGAATAGTTACCCAGTAAAAATGAAAAGGATTAAAACCACTGACACCCCACAGACTATCTTCCTGACCATGGAGCAAGGATAAGTAAACAGGAATTGAGTGGCAATCCGACGGCAATTGCCAATCCTCAGAAGATTCTGGCCAAAGTCTCTGAAATTCTGAATAACCTTCAATAACATGTCAATCAGCTGGCACTGATCAGGCAGTCAGTCCACAAAATTCTTCAAGCTTTTCTGCTACATCAGTGCTGGCTCCTATCAACCTCGTCAATCCAAAATCACACTGTAAACAGGTCTCCTTTGACAGTGTATCAGCCAACTGGAAACATTATTTGTTGCTTTCTCCTCTTTTGATCCTTTCACCTGTGCTCGTGATTTTTTTATTCTTTCATGGTGAGGTAACCTCAATAATGACACTTAGAGATTAAACTGTAAAGAAGGCTTTATTAGACTAATAACTATGCTAGAGCTAGAGACGAGAGCTGACTGTTACAGACCATGAGGCAGCCCTTATGTATGGCTCCCAGATGGGCGGAGCCAGAGGCGGAGTCCCCAGGGTTACAAGCCCGGTCTTAAAGGGGACATCACCTTACATGATGATAAGGCAGTAACCGTTCATCACATTCACCCCCTGTTTGAAAAGGAGTCCGGCGGGGGAGAAGTGCCATCATAGGTCCATCCGTCTCAGTGGCCGGATCGTCCTCCTTGACCTCCTCAATTCGGGCGGTGGTGCGGCGGGCACGGATGTCCCGGTTGAGGGCACATCCGGGAGCACAGCGGTCGGAGCTTCGATCCGGGTCGGGGCAGGGGAACTAGGCAGGGCCGGGGGTAGCACAGTAGGGGCCGACAGGTCCTACAGGGGAGCAGCGCGGGAAGGGGCGTCTATGGTGGAGGATCCAGCGGGTGCCAGATCCCGGAGGGAAACCGTATCTTGCCTGCCGTCGGAGTACTCCACGTAGGCGTAACTGGGGTTGGCGTGGAGCAGTCGGACCTTTTCAACTAGGGGGTCCGTTTTATGGCTCCTCAGGTGCCTCCGGAGAAGAACAGGTCCCGGAGCCATCAGCCAAGGTGGAAGCGAGACCCCGGAGGTAGACTTCCTGGGGAAGAGAAACAATCGGTTGTGAGGGGTCTCATTCGTGGCCGTGCAGAGGAGTGACCTAATGGAGTGTAGGGCATCGGGTAGGACCTCCTGTCAGCGGGTGGTTGGGAGATTTCTCGACCGCAGGGCCAGAAGGACAGCCTTCCACACTGTTGCGTTCTCCCTCTCCACCTGCCCGTTTCCCCGCGGGTTATAACTGGTCGTTCTGCTCGAAGCGATGCCTTTGCTGAGCAGATACTGACGCAGTTCATCGCTCATGAACGATGTACCCCGGTCGCTGTGGATATAAGCGGGGAAGCCGAACAGGGTGAAGATGCAGTGCAGTGCCTTAATCACCGTGGCTGAGGTCATGTCGGGGCAGGGAATGGCGAATGGGAAACGGGAGAACTCATCGATCACGGTGAGGAAATAGGCATAACGGTTGATGGACGGGAGGGGCCCCTTGAAGTCCACGCTCAGTCGCTCAAAGGGGCCCGAGGCCTTCACGAGCCAAACCTTGTCTGGCCGGTAGAAATGCGGTTTGCACTCCGCACATACTTGGCAGGCCCTGATCATGGCCTTGACCTCCTTGGTCGTGTATGGTAGGTTGCGGGACTTGATGAAATGGATGAGCCGGGTAACCCCCGGGTGGCAGAGGTCATTGTGGATGGCTTGCAGGCGGCCCTCCTGCGTGTTGGCGCATGTGCCGCGGGACAGGGCATCTGGGGGCTCGTTGAGCTCCCCTGGACGATACTTGATATCGTACGAGTAGGTGGAGAGTTCGATCCTCCACCTCAAAATTTTATCGTTTTTTATTTTGCCCCGTTGCATGTTATCGAACATATAGGCGACCGACCGTTGGTCGGTGACGAGGGTAAACCTCCTACCGGCTAGGTAGTGTCTCCAGCGCCGTACAGCCTCCACAATGGCTTGTGCCTCCTTTTCGACTGCAGAGTGTCGAATCTCGGAGGCGGTGAGGGTTCGGGAGAAGAACGCTACTGGTCTGCCTGCCTGATTGAGGGTAGCAGCCAGGGCGATGTCTGATGCATCGCTCTCTACCTGGAAAGGGATGGTTTCATCCACCGCGCATGGCGGCCTTGATGATGTCGACCTTGATGCGGTTGAAGGCCAATTGAGCCTCAGCCGAGAGGGGAAAAGTGGTGGTCTTTAGGAGTGGGCGGGCTTTGTCCGCATACTTGGGGACCCACTGGGCGTAATAGGAGAAAAGCCCCAAGAACCGTTTGAGGGCCTTGAGGCTGCGGGGGGGAGGGCCTTGAGGCTGCGGGGGGGGGGGGGGGGGGGGGGGGGGGAGTTCCTTAAGGGGGCGCATGCGGTCGGGGTCGGGACCCAGGACCCCGTCTTCCACGACATAGCTGAGGATGGCCACTGGTGTGGAAAATGCATTTGCCCTCGTTATAGGTCAGGTTAAGGGCTCGGGCGGTCTGGAGGAACTTTTTGAGGATAGTGTCATGGTCCTGCTGATCATGGCCGCAGATGGTGACATTGTCCAAGTATGGGTATGTAGCCCGCAAACCGTACTGGTCCACCATTTGGTCCATCGCCCTTTGAAAGGCGGAGACCCCATTTTGTGACACCAAAGGGGACCCTGAGGAAGTGGAAGAGCCGGCCGGCTGCTTCGCAGGCAGTATAGGGGCGGTCTTTTGGTCGGATGGGGAGCTGGTGGTAGGCAGATTTGAGGTTGACCGTGGAAAAGACTCGGTATTGGACAATCCGATTTACCATTTCCGCGATGCAAGGAAGGGGGTACGCATCAAGCTGCGTGAATCGGTTTATGGTCTGGCTATAATCCACGACCATCCGTTTCTTCTCCCCGGACCGGACTACCACCACTTGCGCTCTCCAAGGGCTGTTGCTAGCCTCGATGGCCCCCTCTCCCAGTAAACGCTGGACCTCTGACTTGATAAAAGCCATATCTTGGGCACTGTAGCGCCGGCTCCTGGTGGCGACGGGCTTACAGTCAGGAGTGAGGTTAGCGAATAGCGAGGGGAGTGCGACTTTCAGTGTCGCAAGGCAGCACACCGTGAGGGGGGACAAGGGTCCGCCGAACTTCAGTGTCAGGCTTCGGTGGCTGCACTGGAAATCCAGTCCGAGCAGCAGGGGGGCACACAGGTGAGGGAGGATATAAAATTTGATACTGGTGTATTTGGCACCCTGGATCGAGAGATCCGCAATACAGTACCCCGTGATTTGTACCGAGTGGGACCCAAATGCAAGGGCTATGGTTTGGGATGTGGGATGGGTGCGTAGGGAGCAGCGCCTTACCGTTTCAGGGTGGATAAAGCTCTCCGTGCTCCCGGAGTCGAAGAGGCATGCAGTGTCGTGCCCGTTGACCTGAACCTGCATCATGGCGTTCTGCAGGTGTTTTGGCCGAGTTTGATCGAGGGTGATCGCACCTAGTCGCGGGTAGTCGGAGTCGTCAGCCGAGTCGGACTCGCAAAATGGCCGCCGCCGCCGGCTGCGCGTGTCGGGTCGAGAAGATGGCCGCCGACAAAATGGCTGCTCCCATGATTCGCACGAGGCTGATGACGCGTCAGAAGAGGGCGTGTCGGGTCGGTGCGCAGCAGCATTGCGAGGCCTGCGGGCCCGAGAGCCTGATTTTCGGGACGGCTGTTCTTTGTTTTTCTGGCCCCTGCGTCTGGCCAGGCAGACCCTCGCAAAGTGCCCTTTGTTCCCGCAGTCGCTGCAGATCGCGGAGTGGGCTGGGCAGCGTGGGCCTGGGTGCTGGCCCTTCACGACGGCGCAAAACGGCCCTGGTTCCGACCGATTCAGGCCCTGACAATGGGCCAGGATCGGGGCCGCGTCATCTACACGTGCCAGGCCTGTCGCCCGCGCATGCGTGGTTGCCGTCCTCTCGAAGTCCGCCCCGCAAGAAGATGGCGGACGGATCTTGCGGGGCCGCAGAAGGAGGTCCTCCTTCAGAGAGGACAGCCCGACGATCGGTGGGCACTGATCGCGGGCCACCCCACATTCCAGGTGAAGCCCGGTGCAGGATCCCCCCTCGCCCCCCCACAGGCCGCTCCCCCCAGCGTTCACGCACCGCTCACGATGGCAGCGACCAGGTGTGGACGGCGCCGGGGGGAACCCGCCGTTTTGGCCTGGCCGCTCGGCCCATCCGGGCCTGAGAATAGCAGGGGTGCCGGAGAATCGCCATTTTGGGTGTCCGGCGATTCTCCAGCCTGTGGCCTGCAAAACTCGACCGGGCCGTTCCTGCCGCTTGGGAGAATCGCGGGAGGGCGTTGGACCAGCGTCCTGGGAAATTTTGGTGGCCCAGGCGATTCTCCCAACCGGCGCGGGAGTGGAGAATCGCGCCCTCTGTTCCAGAATTCCCTTTTAGATTTTATACTTAGTTTATATTGCTTCTCCTCATACCCGTACCAGCCTCCCCGAACAGGCGCCGGAATGTGGCTTTTCACAGTAACTTCATTTGAAGCCTACTTGTGGCAATAAGTAGGCTATGGCGACTTTACTTTACTTACTCCTACCAAAATGTATCACTTCACATTTGTCTATATTAAATAACTGAGTTATGTACATTAATCTAATTCTGGACTCTTTGAGAAACCCCACTACACTACTGACGGCCGCCTTCAGCTGCCAAGTTCCCAAGCTCTGGCATTCTCTCCCTAAATCTCACTGCTTCTCTTCCACACTTTTCCCCACTATAATAGTGCTTAAAAATCTACTTCTTTGATTTAACATCTGACCTAACATCTCTTAAATGGCTCAGTGTTCCATTTTGTCTTATAATGCTCCCGAGAAGTGCCTTGTGTTGTATTAGCATCCCAAAGGTTGGTGTCACAGAATTGTTATTAATATTTATAATATTTATCAAACAGCAGTGTTCCTAACATCTCTGCACACTAACATCTCTGCACACTCTCCTCCAGTCCCAAAACAACTGTCCACCTCTACTCTCTGTTCCTTGACCAGTTCCATCTCCACCCTGCCAGTGTCCCTCTTAAATTTACTCAATCAAAAACACAGGAACAAATGTTTGCTTAAAGACTGATGCACAATGGCGATGTGGGTGAGTTTCAAACCACAAAAGTTGGGCATTAACCACACAGCTGGTAAGTGTGTGCAGGGAATAAACACTGGTGGATCTCTCACATCTTCCACTAGTCCCAGCACTGAGTCCTTTACAATTTGTGAAACTACAGGAAAATCAAAATCTGACTTTGCAAACACAACTCAATAGCTAGAATCATTTCTAAAGACACCTTCAGGCATGATCCATACACAGAGTAATCTCTTCAGGTAAAATCTAAAATAGACTACATTCAATCATTTACAATATTTTCATTGTCTTCCTTATCTCCTCATTGCAAACAAGTTTGTAGAAATGACATTCCATTTACAATCTTACAACTTCTCTCTCTCAAGGTCCTCACTTGAAATAACAAGAATGGCGCTGATTTGGAGTAAACAAGTTAACATTACACACATTTTTAATACAAAGATAATACTTACAGAGGAGACTGATATTAATGCCAATATCTGGACAGTAACCAGAGACAGTGAAACCTTCATTATCTCTCAGAGCTGGCTGAGAAGGAGAAATACACAGAATCTGCACAAACTGATCCTGGTGCATTGGCAGAGAGCAAGGAAAGTTTCACACATACACTTGCAGCTTGATGTGAGCCTCACTGCCCCATACACACTGCGCTGTGCCTCCTGTCCTGGGGCTGACTGAGCCGCCCTGCTGTTGGCGGAGGGAGCTCCCGGTTATACGGTCCAGCGGAAGGCGCTTTCTGGAGTTCGGGTGATGCGGTCGCTTTCTACCCTCCTCTCACCGGAAGTCGCTCCAATTGAGGTTTTGCTGCGGTGGAGAGAGGATAGAGGGAGCGAGGCAAACAGACAGAGTGGAAAGCAGAGATCGACGGACATGAGAGGGGAGGAGAGAGTGAGAGATAGAGGAGAGGATAGAAGGAGAGATAGACAAACAGAGACAGAGGGGAGTAGAGATAGAGAAGAGGAGAAAAGCGGAAGAGATAGGGTGATAGATGGGAGGACAGAGAGGGAAGATGGAAGGAGAGATAGAGGGGGAGGATATAGGGAGAGGGGAGGATAGAGAAAGGGAGAGGATAGTGGAAGGGAGATGGAAGGATAGAGGAATGAAGAGAATGGGGAGGATAGAGGAAGGGACAGAGGGGAGGATAGAGAGAGGGGAGGATAGAGAGTGAGTGGGGACGATGGGGAGAGAGGGGAGGATAGAGAGGTGTGGAGAGAGGGAGGGAAGGATAGAGGGATGGAGGTAGAGTTTAAAATTACATATGCAAAAGCAAGCTCAGTTTGAACTACTACAGACTGTGGAAATGAACACTGATACCTACGTGGAGGGTATAGAAAAGAGCACTGATACATGTGGAGGGTATGGAAAAAAGCACTGATATATGTGGAGGGTACGGAAAAGAGCACTGATATCATGTGGAGATGTGGGCAAGAGTACTGATATGTGGAGGGTATGGAAAAGAGCACTGATATAATGTGGAGGGTATGAAAAAGAGCATGGACATCATGTGGGGGATATGGAAAAGAGCACTGATATCATGTGGAGGGTATGGACCTTGGAAAGGGTCCCGAGGAGGTTGACAAGAATGATCTCTGGAATAAAGAGCTTGTCGTGGGAGGACAGGTTGGGGACTCTGGGTCTGTACTCGTTGGAGTTTAGAAAGATGAGGGGGGATCTTATTGAAACTTACAGGATACTGCGTGGCCTGGATAGAGTGGACGTGGAGAGGATGTTTCAACTTGTAGGAAAAACTAGAGCCAGAGGACACCATCTCAGACTAAAGGGACGATTCTTTAAAACAGAGATGAGGAGGAATTTCTTCAGCCACAGGGTGGTGAATCTGTGGAACACTTTGCCGCAGAAGGCAGTGGAGGCCAAATCACTGAGTGTCTTTAAGACAGAGATAGATAGGTTCTTGATTAATATGGGGAGAAGGCAGGAGAATGGGGATGAGAAAATATCAGCCATGATTGAATGGCGGAGCAGACTCGATTGGCCGAGTGATCTTAATTCTGCTCCTATGCCTTATGGTCTAAAAGAGCACTGATATCATGTGGAAGTTATGGAAAAGAGAACTGGTATCATGTGGAGGGCATGGGAAAGAGCACTGGTATGTGGAGGGCATAGAAAGAGCACTGATATCATGTGGAGGGCATGGAATAGAGCACTGATATGTGCAGGGTATGGTAAAAAGCACTGACATCATGTGGAGGGTACAGAAAAGAGCACTGATATCATGTGGACGGTATGGAAAACAGCACTGATATGTGGACGGTATGGAAAATAGCACTGATATCATGTGAAGCAACTGTTAAAATACATTTTTAAAATGCACAAACATGGAAGGAGCCTAGTCGCCGTGTGGTGGGTATCTGAAATATAAAATAAAATCTTGCAACATGAAAGGACTCCATTCGGCCTATCATGTCTCTGCTAGCTATTTGTTGGAACCATACAATTAGTACATATTTTCTGCACTTTCCCCATAAATAAAAATAAATATTTTCCTGTCAAATATTATGTCAACTTCTCTTATAATAATTACTGTCCAATCTGTTTCCAAACTCCAAAATAACATTTTACAGATTACAACATCTAGCTAAGTAAAAACATTTCCCCTCACCTCTGGTGCTTTTGACAGTTACAGATTTCATAGAATTTACAGTGCAGAAGGAGGCCATTAGGTCCATCAAGTCTGCACCAGCCCTTGGAATGAGCAGCTAGACTTTGAGGACGGTCTTTTCTCATTTAGTTTCTTTGTTCCGAATTTCCTTGGCAGTTTGATCCATAACTGAAGTGGTAACAACCCTGCCGGTGGGCACAGGCCAAAGCGGTACATGTGGGTTTGGACTATGGATTCGTACTGAGTATACATTCCATAGAATTAATTACCGCTAGTAGATTTGGATGATTGCAAGCATGTTGTGAATCATGCCTGCGAAGCTGAAATGACAATGTGTCTGCTTTCTTATCACTGAGTTCTGTCGATGAAGTATCATTTCCGCTTATTCTCTAAATTTGGCGAGGGCTGGCTATCATGGACCACTTCACTTCTCTACAGGTGTCAGCAGTTACTCATTGGGTTGCCCTCTCATTTCTGGGTCACCAGGTATTGGGTTCAAGACATACTCCAGGACTTAAAGGATTGTGGCCACTCCAGTGCAGTATTGAGGGTATGCTTTCCGGTGAGATGTCAAACTGAGGCCCATCTACAGGCTTCAGTGTAAAAGAGCCCATGGCACTATTTTGAAAATAGAGCTGGAGAGCGATCCCAGTATCCTGGCCAATACTTGTCTCTCAACCAGCATCTCAACAACAAATCATCTGAGTTACCACATTGCTGTTTCTGGGGGTTTGCTGCACATATTGGCTGTCGCACTCCCTACACTACAGCAGTGACCACATTTCAAAAGAACTTCATTGGCTGTAAAGTGCTTCAGGATGTTGGTATTTGTGAAAAGTTTAGGAATGGGGTGAAGGGTTGCCTGGTCCAATCTATGTCAAACACGCAAATATCTTCTACAATTGACTATCTTTTATTTATATATTCTCACCACCCTCAAGACCAGTGCCAAATCGTCAGCTAAAACTGATGGGGCAGGTTTACATAAGCAGTTCCTACAATTTCTAGTGACTACTGAGGTTCCTGAATACCACTCCGATTACTTCCAGGATATTCACTCCCATCAAGGAATTGAGTCTAATTTCAGTCTCCAGATGCTAACTTGGTTGAGGTCAAGGATTAACCCCATCTGTTATGTCATACTCTGTCAGATTCTTCCTTTACTCACTAGGCCAGTCAATAGGATTGCCAAGTCAAGTTGATGATATACTCTTGGAGATTTAATCACATTTAGGCCAGACCAGGTAAGGATGGCAGATTTCCTTCCTAAATTACTAGTTAATCAGAAGTGTTTTTTAACAATGATCCAGAGGGGATCACGTGCTGCAGACATGGGAATAGCAGAGCTTCTGTGGGCTCTGGCTCTACTCATCTTTTAATCCTTCATTTCTCCTGTTTACATGGCACATACTTACCCAATCTGGGAGTGAATACTCCATAGTGTCCTGAGAAGATTTCTGACTGAGGCTTGGCGAAAATATGCAGAGGAGCCCCGGGATAATTGTTGATAAAAGGGAGCAGTCAGATGCAACCGGGGTGGAGCCGACTCCTCAATATGGCGACTTGATCGTCAAGCGGGCTCTTGATCTGTGACTCTCGAAGGCACTGCAGATGATGACTGCGAACATCATTAGAGCTATAGGTGACAACTTGGCACAGAATATTTATCCTCATGAGACTGAGCAGCAGAATACTAGTAAAATAATAATAAAATACTAATATTGCTGCAATTGTATAAGGTGTTAGTGAGGCCACACCTGGAGTATTGTGTTCAGTTTTGGTATCCTTACCTGAGAAAGGCTGTACTGGCGCTAGAGGGTGTGCAGAGGAGATTCACTAGGTTAATCCCAGAGTTGAAGTGGTTGGATTACGAGGAGAGGTTGAGTAGACTGGGACTGTACTCATTGGAATTTAGAAGGGTGAGGGGGAATCTTATAGAAACATATAAAATTATGAAGGGAAATTATGATAGGATAGATGCGGGCAGGTTGTTTCCACTGGCGGGTGAAAGCAGAACTAGGGGGCATAGCCTCAAAATAAGGGGAAGTAGATTTAGGACTGAGTTTAGGAGGAACTTCTTCACCCAAAGGGTTGTGAATCTATGGAATTCCTTGCCCAGTGAAGCAGTAGAGGCTACTTCATTAAATGTTTTTAAGATAAAGATAGATAGTTTTTTGAAGAATAAAGGGATTAGGGGTTATGGTGTTCGGGCCGGAAAGTGGAGCTGAGTCCATAAAAGATCAGCCATGATCTCATTGAATGGTGGAGCAGGCTCAAGGGACCAGATGGCCTACTCCTGCTCCTAGTTCTTATAGAACATCGAACATTACAGTGTAGTAAAGGCCCTTCGGCCCTCGATGTTGCGCCGACCTGTGAAACCACTCTAAAGCCCATCTACACTATTCCCTTAGCGTCCATATGTCTATCCAATGACCATTTGAATACCCTTAGTGTTGGCGAGTCCACTACAGTTGCAGGCAGGGCATTCCACACCCTTACCACTCTCTGAGTAAAGAACCTACCTCTGACATCTGTCTTATATCTATCTCCCCTCAATTTAAAGCTATATCCCCTCGTGCTAGACATCACCATCCGAGGAAAAAGGCTCTCACTGTCCACCAATCCTCTGATCATCTTGTATGCCTCAATTAAGTCACCTCTTAACCTTCTTCTCGCTAACAAAAACAGCCTCAAGTCCCTCAGCCTTTCCTCATAAGATCTTCCCTCCATACCAGGCAACATTCTGGTAAATCTCCTCTGCACCCTTTCCAATGCTTCCATATCCTTCCTATAATGCGGCGACCAGAATTGCACGCAATACTCCAAGTGCGGCCGCACCAGAGTTTTGTACAGCTGCAACATGACCTCATGGCTCCGAAACTCAATCGCTCTACCAATAAAAGCTAACACACCGTACGCCTTCTTAACAACCCTCTCAACCTGAGTGGCAACTTTCAGGGATCTATGTACATGGACACCGAGATCTCTCTGCTCATCCACACTGCCAACAATCTTACCATTAGCCCAGTACTCTGTCTTCCTGTTATTCCTTACAAAATGAATCGCCTCACACTTTTCTGCATTAAACTCCATTTGCCACCTCTCAGCCCAGCGCTGCAGCTTATCTATGTCCCTCTGTAACTTGTAACATCCTTCCGCACTGTCCACAACTCCACCGACTTTAGTGTCATCTGCAAATTTATTCACCCATCCTTCTACGCCCTCCTCCAGGTCATTTATAAAAATGACAAACAGCAGTGGCCCCAAAACAGATCCTTGTGGCACACTACTAGTAACTGGACTCCAGTCTGAACACATCCCATCCACCACCACTGTTTGTCTTCTTCCAGCTAGCCAATTTCTGATCCAAACTGCTAAATCTCCCTGAATCCCGTGCTTCCGTATTTTCTGCAGTAGCCTACCGTGGGGAACCTTATCAAACGCTTTACTGAAATCCATATACACCACATCAACTGCTTTACCCTCATCCACATGTTTGGTCACCTTCTCAAAGAACTCAATAAGGTTTGTGAGGCACGACCTACCCTTCACGAAACCGTGTTGACTATGTCTAATCAAATTATTCCTTTCCAGATGATTATACACCCTATCTCTTATAAACCTTTCCAAGATTTTGCCCACAACAGAAATAAGGCTCACTTATTATAAGGTCTATAGTTACCGGGGTTGTCTCCACTCCCCTTCTTGAACAAGGGGACAACATTTGCTATCCTCCAGTCTTCTGGCACTATTCCTGTTGACAAAGATGACTTAAAGATCAAAGCCAAAGGCTCAGCAATCTCTTCCCTAGCTTCCCAGAGAATCCTAGGATAAATCCCATCCGGCCCAGGGGACTTATCTATTTTCACCCTTTCCAAAATTGTTAACACCTCCTCCTTATGAACCTCAAGCCCTTCTAGTCTAGTAGCCTGAATCTCAGTATTCTCCTCAACAACATTGTCTTTTTCCTGTGTAAATACTGACGAAAAATATTCATTTAGCACCTCTCCTATCTCCTCGGACTCCAAGCACAACTTCCCACTACTGTCCTTGATAAAAGCCTCAATGAAATGGAGGAGAGAATCCTGAATGTCGGAAATGTAACATTGTCAGCTGAGGCCCGTATGCAATCTTTAGAAAACCAGCTACATATTGTGTCACAAATCCTGGAGGTTCTAGTAAACCAAAGCCAGTAGAAAAGTGTCCAGGTTGCCGGTTTGCCAGGAGCAGAGGGTAAGATCCCTGATCAATCTTTTGAGAGCTGGCTGCCACGTTTTCTTAAGCTGGATGTGAAAGCTGGACGTATCAAATTGGAAAGGGCATTTTTTATCCTATTTTCGAGGCCTAGGGACAACCAGCATCCCCCCTCTGTATTGTTCATTTTCACTACCTCATGGATCACCAGAGAGTACTGGAGGTGGCGAGCCATGGTGGGACCTGGATCCGTGAAGAGTAGAGGGTCTCTTTCTTCCAAGATTTATCAGCAGCGATACAACAAAAGCATGGAGGCTTCAATAAAGTTAGAAAGCAACTCAAGGCTGTTGGTGTAAATTATACCTTGCTTTAGCCTCCGACATTGAGAATGGTATCCGACAACTCTGTAAAGTCATTCAATAATCCGGCTATTGCCTCAGTGTAATGTGAAGGTACCTTTAAGACATGGATGTTTAAGCAATGTACCTTTAAGAAAACAGTGATGTCAGAGAGTGGGTGGAGCTGAGGTCAGGTCAGACATTTTGCAGTTTAGTTTTGCAGTTTGGAGGGAAAGAGCTGTGTGTGCCTGTGTTTTTGCAGTGAGCTGGATCTCTGACATGAAAGACTATCTTTGGATCATTTGGGTGATTTAAAGTAAAGCCTTTAACCTGATGTGATTTTGTTTAAAGGTTTTAAGTCTCTTGGAAGTTTGAAGGAACATTTTAGGGAATTATTTACTGTTGCAATATTTTCTGACTTTGACCCCTTTGAAGTAAGGGGTGTTAAGAGATCCAATGTTTATTTAAGATGTTAAGTTGAGTTCATGGAATAAACAGTGTTTTGTGTTTAAAAACCCACGTGTCCATAATTGTAATCCCACACCTAGGGAAAAAGCCGTGTGCTCGGAAAAGCAACAAATACATTAAAGGGAGAGGTTGGTTGAACTCCATGATACATTTTGGGGTTCTGAAAACGCCTCGCCCATAACACTTGGCCTTTGTGAACTGTTACACCACCTTGGACAAGTGTGCAGTCAATTTTAGCCCCATGTGCCCTGGAGTCACAACACAAGTGAATTAACTAATAATTCTTATAAAAATATGCAAAGTCACCTATTCATTGAGGTCAGCTTTTTGAGCTTGGAGGGGCTGGTAGAGGAGTATGAGCTGCCCAGTGGGAATGGGTTCAGGTACTTGCAGCCGAGGGACTGTCTGAGGAATCAGGTGTCATCCTTTCCCAACTTGCCTCCCCCGAGATTGCAGGACAAAACGGTGTCGAAAACAGGGGTTGGTGAGGGCGAGTGTTGGAGATTTATAAAGAGCTAATGGACTGGGAGGACATCCCGATAGGAGAAGTCACGCACAAGTGGGAGGAAGAGCTGAGGAGGCAGTTGGAGGCTGAGCTGTGGGGGGAAGCTCTGGGGGGAGTGAACGCATCCTCTTCGTGTGCGAAGATTATTCAATTCAAGGTAGTCCACAGGGCACATATGACGGTGGCCAGGATGAGTAGGTTTTTTGAGGGGGTGGAGGACAGGTGTGGCCGGTGCGTAGGTGGGCCCGTGAACCATGTCCACATGTTTTGTGGCTGTCCGAAGCTGAAGGGATTCTGGCGGGGGTCTGCTGACGTTATGACTGAGCTGCTGAGGGTGAAGATGGTCCCGAGTCCAGAAGGTCAAATGTTGGAGTTTCGGAAGACCCGGAATCCATGGAGGTGAGAGAGGCCGATGTGCTGGCCTTTGCCTCCTTGGTAGCCTGGAGATGGATCTTGCTGGAGTGGAGGGACTCACGGCTGCCGAAACTGGGGTGGGGGGTATGGGTGAGCGACCTCACGGAATTGCTCAGGTTGGAAAAGATCAAGTTCGCCTTGAAGGACTGTGGACGGGTTTGCCTGGAGATGGAAACCGTTGTTTGACTTCTTCAAGAATAGTTAAGAAGTCAGCGGGGGAGGGGTGTTGGGGTTAAACAGGAGGTATGGGAAGTGGAGGATAGCAGCAGAGTGAGTGGACGGTGAAATGTTAGTTATTTATTTTATGTGAATTCCTGTTTGTTCTCTTTTTGGTTGTGGTTGTGTTTGATGTATATATACAAATGCCTTAATAAAAACATTTATGATAAAACTACCTGGAGTCTTTGGCCCTTGGCTGCCAATAATTACAGTCCCAAGTTTGTAAATATAAGCACGATTACTTTATTTATAACAAGAACTATAAAGACATATGCAGTAAACACATCTGGTTAACAACAGGCCAATGCCACTTTAACTGTCCCCACTCTGTCCCCACAGACACAAGACAGACAAGCACAGAGGGGTGGAAAGGGGTAAAAGTCATCAGTGGAGGGAAGAAAGAGTCTTTGTTCCAAATGATGGTTTTAGCACACTTTTTTTCACTGCAAGCTGGCAGATTAAAGTCTTTGGTTTACAGCCTGTAAAGATGTTCTTCTGTCACTGATGGCAGCACTGATGGAGTCTGCAGCTTCTGTTTAAACCAGCACAGCCTTCCAGATTCTTCCTGCTTGAATTGACGATACAGGCTTCTTGCCTTAAACAGACATGTCCACTAATCATCCATGGATCAAAATGTAACGGCAAAAATAAAAGAAAAGGGAAATAAGGGAACAAGCAGGGAATAAACAGGAAGGATTCTTACAGAACATCATTGAAGGAGTAACATTCTGTAGCTCAGGCCGCTTCGTGCAGGGGTACCAGCTTGGCAGTCCTGGTTACAGCGCCCCTGCCGTTCCCACCGGCATGGTACTCCACCGGCCCTATAGAGGTGGCGACCTTGCGGATCTGGGGCCAATGGAGAAGGCACGTGGGGGAGTGAGAGCATTGATTTGGTCCCCAATCTGCGACAATCACCGGTTTGCCCCGGGGAATATAGACGGTGGGTTCCAAACATGGCAGAGGACTGGGATTGAGAGGATGGGAGATCTGTTCTTGGAAGGGAGCTTCCCGAGCATTAGGGCGCTAGAGGAGAAATTTGGGTTGGCGAGAGGGAATGAGTTCAGATACTTGCAGGTGCGGGACTTTCTATGCAGACAGATTCCATCCTTCCCACATCTGTCACTTAGGGGGATCCAGGACAGGGTAGTGTCCAGTGGATGGGTGGGGCAGAGGAGGGTCTCCGATATATATAAAGAACTTATGCGAGACGCAGACCGAGGAGATGAAGCTCAAGTGGGAAGAGGAGCTCGGAGGTGAGATAGAAGAGGGCTTATGGGCGGAGGCGTTGAGTAGGGTAAACGCGACCGCAACATGCGCGAGGCTCAGCCTGATTCAATTCAAGGTCATTCACCGGGCCCACATGACAGTGGCCCGGATGAGTAAATTCTTTGGATTGGAGGACAGGTGCGCCAGATGTTTGGGAGGACCAGTGAACCATGTCCACATGTTCTGGGCATGTCCAAAACTCAGGGGATACTGGCAGGAATTCACGGATGTTATGTCCTGGGAATTGAAAAGAAGGGTGGTGATGAGTCCAGAGGTGGCTATATTTGGGGCTTCGGAGGACCCGGGAGTCCAGGAGGAGAGAGAGGCTGACGTTTTGGCCTTTGCTTCCCTGGTAGCCCGGCGACGAATTCTGCTGGCATGGAGGGACTCAAAGCCCCCGAAGTCAGCGGCCTGGCTATCGGATATGGCGAGCTTTCTTGGTCTGGAGAGAATTAAGTTTGCTCACTGTCAGGGTTGGCCCGGAGGTGGCAACCATTTATCGACTTCTTTGCGGAAAATTAATCATCAGCGGGGAGAGGGGAGGGGATAGGGTAACGTAGATTAGGGGGGTAGTTAAGTTGGTCCTTGTAGGAGGGGAGCTGGTTTTTGCACTATGTTGATTGTTCTTTGCACACTTTTGTATTATTCCAAAATGCCTCAATAAAATTGTTTATCAAAAAAAAACATTCTGTAGCTCATTGAAATATTCGGACTCTCTTCCTGCTATAATGCTTCCTGCCTGATCTTTTGTTTATCATGTTAGCAGGGAGATGTTAAAAATTGAGCACCAAACTGAATGTTTTACCCATAACAATCTCAGGGAGTTACATTTATCTTAATGGAAAACACCCTTTTGTGTGCTCTTTCTAACTAAGGGGTGTGCTCTGTAAGTGACATGGTGGTTGGACCACGTGATAGTTATCTGTCGTTTCTTCTTTAATGCACATTTATGATGGTTATGTAGAGTTTTTAGTCTCCTTACTTTAATCATGACACATGTGAGCAGTGCCATTGCCAGGAGGTGGCTGAGAGGTTTAGGTCTTCATGGGTGGGGTCAAAATGTGGAGGGCATTTTGCTTCAAAGAACAAAACAGCACAGGAACAAACCCTTCGACCCACCAAGCCTGCATCGACCATGGTACTTGCCTAAACTAAAACCGTATGCACTTATGGAGTCCGTATCCTTCCATTCCCACCCTATTCATATATTTGTCTAGATGCCCCTTAAATGCCGCTATCGTATCTGCTCCCACCACCTTCCCAGGCAGCGCGTACTGTATATTTACCACCCTCTGTGTAAAAAAAACCTGCCTTGCACATCTGTTCTAAACTTTCCCCCATGCACTTTAAATCTATGTCCCCTAGTACTTGACTCTCCTACCCTAGGAAAGAGCATCTGACTATCCACTCTGTCCATGCCACTCCTAATCTTGTAGACCTCTATCAGGTCGCCTCTCAACCTCCGTCGTTCCAATGAAAATAGACTGAGTTTATCTAACCGTTCCTCATAGCTAATGCACTCCATACCGGGCAACATCCTAGTAAACCGCTTCTGTACCCTCTCCAAAGCATCCACATCCTTCAGGTAGTGTGGCAACCAGAATTGTACACAATATTCCAAATGAGGCCTAACTAAGGTTCTATACAGCTGCAACATGACTTGCCAATTTTTATATTCAATGCCCCGACCGATGAAGGCCAGCATGCCGTATGCCTTCTTGACCACCTTATCCACACGCGTTGCCACTTTCAGTGATCGGTGAACATGTACGTCCAGATCTTTCTGCCTGTCAGTACGCACAAGAGTTCTATAATGTGTGTAATTCCTACATGCATTGGACCTTCCAAAGTGCATTACCTCACATTTGGCTGGATTAAACTCCATCTGTCATTTCTCCGCCCAAGACTCCAACCAGTTTATATCCTGCTGTATCCTCTTACAATCCTCTTCACTATCCGCTACTCCACCAATTTCTGTGTGTCTGCGAACTTACTAATCAGACCAGCTACATTTTCTTCCAAATCATTTATATACACCACGAACAACAAAGGCCCCAGAACTGATCCCTGTGGAACGCCGCTAGTCATAGCCTTCCATTCAGAAAAGCACCCCCCTTCTACTATTATCCTCTGTCTTCTGTGCCCAAGCCAGTTCTGTGTTCAACTTGCCAGATCTCCTCAGATCCCATGTGACTTCACCTTTTATACCAGTCTACCATGAGGTACCTTGTATACAACATCTACTGCCTGGACTTCAGTAATCATGATCATTCTGGCTTATCTTTTCTCCTCTTATCTGAGGAGTATATCTCCTGAGTGTAATGACGGTATGGCCATAGGATTAGCCCTATGGGTCCTCACACATAGATTACATAGAACATACTGTGCAGAAGGAGGCCATTCTGCCCATCGAGTCTGCACCGACCCACTTAAGCCCTCACTTCCACCCCATCCCCATAACCCCTCCTAAACGATTTGGATACTAAGGGCAATTTAGCATGGCCAAACCACCTAACCATCACGTCTTTGGACTGTGGGAGGAAACCAGAGCACCCGGAGGAAACCCACGCAGACACGGGGAGAACGTGCAGACTCCGCACAGACATTGACCCAGCGGGGAATCGAACCTGGGATCCTGGCACTGTGAAGCCACAATGCTTGCTACCGTGCTGCCCTTAAACCACATGTTGAGGTATGTTCCCCTAGAGCTAATGTTTTCTTGCTTTTCCTGAATATTTTTCATGTTGGGGTTAAGGAATTCTTGACTGAATCCTGCAATGGTACAGACAGGTCTCATATCTGAGAAAAAGACATAAATGGAGTCCATAGTGTCTCTGATACAGCAGGAGAAGAGGAATATGCGTTTTGGTGCACACTCAAACGTGGCACAGCAATCCTATCCTATATGTTTTCTGGATGATTGATCAATGCCGGCAGCTAAATTAAAATTGTGCTCCTGGAATGTGAAGGGAGTGCATCATCCTATTAAAAGAAAAAAGATCTTGGGCTGGATTCCCCCCTCCCCCACATTGGGGGAACTCATGATCCCCAAGATGCATGGAGCAACCAATTGTTCCCAGCCAATAGGATCCGGGCAGGTTATAACAACCCTCCCCAAAGTCCAAGGAATCCACCGAAGATCTGGTGAAGGAGGGCGCCGGACTCTTGACATCAGGCTGGACGTCATGCGCATGAGGCACTGGATCAGGTGGCACATAACGAGATGACAAACGGTGCTTCCAAGATCAACGCTGTAATGGCTGCTGTGGACCCGAAGGATCTCCCTCAGAGGCATCCTGCTTGTCCATCTCGGAGTTGAGAACCTTGTCATCTCGGTGTCCCCATTTTTGTGGGGTTCTGTGGCGACCCAAGCAGGCCAGGCTGTAAGCGCAGTGCCAGAGACTGATCTTGACAATGGGCATTCACTGTAGCTGGATCCTGTAGCTGCTGTAGGAATGTGCTGCTGAAGAAGCGGCCTCCTGGACCTAATGTGGTCTAGATGCTTACGCTGAACATGACCTTGGGTTTGCACCTGGTATGCAGACACCAAGTTTCCGGGTGCAAACTGCTGGACTGGCCGATGTTGAGAAGGGCAATATCCCCGCTGTTCCTGATTGTGGTGCACTTTCACACCAATCTCTGGAAAACCCATGTTGAGGCGGGTACGAAGTCTCTGGCTCATTAGGAGTTCCATGGGATCTACCCCAGTCACTGCATGTGGAGTGGTCCTATACAAAACAAAATGAGCCAGTCTAGTGTCCAACGGACCCTGGAAACTGTTTCATGAGGCCCCGCTTAAATGTCTGCACATGCGCTCTGCCTATCCATTGGATGTAGGTGGTATGGGACGGTGTTAATGTGCCAGACAACGTTCATCTTCATGAAACCAGTGAACTCCTCACTCATGAAAGCAGTTCCATTGTCAGTGACAAGCACCTCGGGGAGGCCATGCGTGCAAAATGAAAAACACATCTTCTCTATGGTTGCGTGGGATGTTGTTCCCGCCATCCTATGTACCTTGAGCCATTTCAAATGGGCATCAATCAATAAGAGGAACATGGATCCTTGAAAAGGACCAGCAGAATCAGCATGTATCCGTGCGCAAGGCCAGCCCGGCCATTCCCAGTGATGCAGGCGCATGGCTGGCGGGAGCTCCTGATGCGCCTGGCAAACAGAGCAGTGCTGGGTCATCTTCTCAATGTCAGCATCGAGGCCCGGCCACCAGACATAGCTCCGCTCTGGATGCCGGACAGACTGTACACAGTTATAAACAACAACGAATCAGAACACCCGGAAATCATCGTGGTCGGTGACTTCGACAAGGCCAACCTCAAGAGTGTACTGCCAAAATTCCACCAGACAATCTCCTATCCCACCAGGGGCGACAACACTCCTTGACAACTGCTACACAAAAATCAAGGGCGCCTACCATTCCATCCCCCGACCGCACTTTTGGAAAATCAGACCATAAGACTCCCGGCATACAAGCAGAAACTTAAGCGGAGAATCCGGCTAAGAAGGTCATGCAATGCTGGTCCGAGGAAACAGAAGAGCTCCTACGTCACTGCTTGGAGACAGTGGACTGGTCCATATTTAAGAACTTAAATGAGTATGCCACCACCGTCACAGACTTCATCAGCAAATGTGTGGTCGACTGCGTGTCAAAGAAAGCAGTACGTACGTTCCCCAACCGGAAACCATGGCTCAATCGTTAGATTGACTCCGTACTGAAGGACAAGTCTGAGGCTTTCAAGTCAGGCGACCCTGGCCTATACAAGAACTCCAGGTACGACCTCCGCAAAGCCACCTGAGATGCCAAGAGAGAATATGAGACCAAGCTAGAGTCACTGATTAGCGTTACAGACTCTCATCAGTTGTGGCAAGGTCTAACCAACATAACGGGCTACAAAGCGAAGCTGAGCAGGATCTCCGACAGCAGTGCACCCCTCCCCGATGAACTCAATGCAGTCTATGCTCGTTTCGAGCAGGAAACCATCGCTGTTGAGTGCCCCAGCAGCCCCAAACCCACCATCACAGCTTCCAAAGTCAGATCGGCCTTCCTGAAAGTGAACCATTGGACAGGATCCCTGGTTGTGCACTCAGAGCCTGCGCGGACCAGTTGACAGATGTGTTTGCGGACATCTTTAACCTGTCCCTACTCCGCTCCGAGGTCCACACCTGCTTCAAGAAGACCACCATCATACGGGTGCCAAAGAAGAACCAGGCAACGTGCCTCAATGACTATTATCCGGTGGCCCTGACTTCACTCGTAATGAAGTGCTTCGCGAAGTTGGTCATGAAGCACATCAACTCCATACTCCCAGAACGCCTAGATCCACTGCAATTTGCATACCGCTGCAAACGGTCCACAGTAGACGCCATCTTCCTGGCCCCACACTCATACCTAGAGCTTCTCGACAACAAGTATTCCTACATCAGACTCCTATTTATTGACTACAGCTCCGCCTTCAACACCATAATCCCAGCCAAGCTCATATCAAAGCTCCAAAACCTAGGACTTGGCTCCTCTCTCTGCAATGGATCCTCGACTTTCTAACCCACAGACCACGATCAGTAAGAATGAACAACAACACCTCCTCCACGATAGTCCTCAAAACCAGGGCCCCGCAAGGCTGCGTACTTTGCCCCCTACTATACTCCCTGTACGCACACCATTGCGTGGCAAAATTTGGTTCCAACTCCATCTACAAGTTTGCTGACGATACGACCATAGTGGGTCGGATCTCGAACAACGACGAGTTGGAATACAGGAGAGAGATAGAGCACCTAGTGGAGTGGTGCAGCGACAACAATCTATCCCTCAATGCCAGCAAAACCAAAGAGCTGGTCATTGACTTCAGGACACACCCCTGTCTGCATCAACGGAGATGGTTGACAGCTTCAAATTCCTGGGGGTGCACATCACTAAAAATCTGTCCTGGTCCACCCACGTTGCCGCTACCACCAAGAAAGCACAACAACGCCTATACTTCCTCAGGAAACTAAGGAAATTCAGCATGTCCACACTGACTCTTACCAACTTTCACAGATGCACCATACAAAGCAATCTATTTGGCTGCATCACAGCCTGGTATGGCAACTGCTCGGCCCAAGACCGCAAGAACCTTCAGAGAGTCGTGAACACAGCCCAGTCCTTCACACGAACCTGCCTCCCATCCATTGACTCTATCTACACCGTTCGCTGCCTGGGGAAAGCGGGCAGTATAATCAAAGACCCTTCCCACCCGGCTTCCTCGCTCTTCCAACTTCTTCCATCGGGCAGGAGATACAAAAGCCTGAGAACACGCACGAACAGACTGATAAACAGCTTCTTCACCGCTGTTACCAACCCTAAACAACCCTCTTATGAACTGACCTGATTAATACTATACTTCTGTGTGCTTCACCCGATGCCAGTGTTCATGTAGTTACATTGTGTACCTTGTGTTGCCCTATTACGTATTTTCTTTTTCTTTTCTTTTCTTTTCATGTACTAAATAATCTGTTTGAGCTGCTCGCAGAAAAATACTTTTCACTGTACCTCGGTACACATGACAATAAACAAATCCAATCCAAGCCCCGACACCTTCATTTTGGTTGCACCTAGATTACCATTGTGGAGGTCCTTTAGGATCAGCTCCTGCCCTTTATCTGGGATGACCACACATGTCTCCCACCATCTTCGACACTGAATTCTTGGCGGAAAAGATCCAACACTCGCCTGGGAGCTGTCTATGCTGCCCACCATATAAGACACCTTGACGAACCTTGGAGAGGACTGGGTCTGTCTGGGTTCACTCATGGATCTGCGATGCCGTGATTGATAATGAGTCCATAAAATTTAGAGTCGCGGCCGCCTCTACCGTCGTGGGGGTCGACAAGGAGTTGGTTGACAAAGGCATTTGGCATTCATGTCCCTGGCTTATGCTCCAAAGAATATGTGTAGGCAGCGAGCAGCAAAGCCCAGCACCGAATCCACGCGGAAGCAATGGGCGGAACTGGTTTAACTTCTCTAAAAAGTCCAGCAGTGGTTTATATTCAGTCACGATAGTGAAGTGGCGACCATAAACATATTAGTGGAAACGTTTCACCGCAAAGACCACCACCAGGCCCTCCTTTTCAATCTGCGCGTACTTCTTTTCCACTGAAGTTAATGTGCAGGAGGAGAAAGCTATCGGCTGTTCTGCTCCGTTCTCCATCTTGTGGGAATGGACCGATACCATAGGAGGAGCCATCACGTGATTAGCAAAAGCTTTGCAGGATCATAATGGGTTAGTAAGACGGACGACGATAATTGTTGCTTTACCTGCTGTAAAGTGATTTCTTGTGGCCGATCCAAAATCCAGACACGATTCTTCTGCAACAGAAGGTGTAATGGGGCCAACGTGGTTGCCTTATTTGGGAGAAACCTCCCATAGTAATTTACGAAGATGAGAAAAGAACAAAGCCCGAAGTGTCCATTGGGGTGGGGGCCTGCTGGATTGCGCGCACCTTTTCCACGATGGGGTTAATAAAAATGTTCCTTTTAAGGTAGAGAACTGTGTGAAGGATAGGGGGTAGATATGTATTGTTATAGGTCTTTTACATGGTTAATCGGTCTCAATAATACAGAGAAAATAGAAGCAGAAGGAGGCCATTCGGTCCTTCGAGCCTGCCCCACCATTTATGATCATGGCTGATCATCAGGTTCAATACCCTGATCCCGCCTTCCCCCCATTTCCCTTGGTCCCTTCATCCCCAAGAGCTATATCTAATTCCTTCTTGCAATTACACAATGTTTTTGTCTCAACTATTTTCTGTGGTAGTGAATTCCACAGATTCACCACTCTCTGGGTGAAGAAATTTCTCTTCACCTCAGTCCTAAAACTATGACGCCTAGTTCTGGACTCCCCCACCCTCGGGAACATTCTATCTGAATCTACCCTGTCTAATCCTGTTAGAATTGTATAAGTTTCTGTGAGATCCCCTCTCACTCTTCTAAACTCCAATGAATATATTCCTAACCGACTTAGTTTCTCCTCATATGACAGTCCCGCCATCCCGGGAATTAGCCTGGTAAACCTTCGCAGCACTCCTTCCATAGCAAGAACATCCTTCCTCAGATAAGGACACCAAAACTGTACACAATACTCCTCACTAATACCCTATACAATTGCAGTAAAACTTCCCTATTCCTATACTCAATCTCCCTTTCGTAAATCCATGCTGACTTTGTCTGATTACACCACTGCTTTCCAAATGCTGTGCTATGAAATCCTTGATAATGGACTCCAGCAACTTCCCTACTACTGACATTAGGCTCACTGATCCTTGTTTTCTCTCTACATCCCTTTTTGAATTGCAGGGTTGTATTAGCTACCCTCAAATCTTTAGGAACCATTCCAGAGTCCAAAGAACTTTGGAAAATGACCACCAACAGATCTACTATTTCTCGGGTCACTTCCTTAAATACTCTGGGATGAAGATTATCAAGCCCTGGAGATTTGTCCGCCTTCAATCCCATTAACTTCCCTCAAACCATTTCTATACTAACATTAATTTCCTTCAGCTCCTCACTAAAACTTGTGTTTCTCAAAACTTCCGGTACATTATTCATGTCTTCCTTTGTGAAGACAGAAGCAAAGTATGAATTTAGTTCCTCAGCCATTTCATTGTTTCCCGCTTTGAATTCCCCCATTTCTGACTGTAAGGGGCCTACATTAGATTTTATCAATCTTTTTCTCTTTACAAACCTATAGAAACTTTTACAGTCAGTTTTTATGTTTCCCGTTAGTTTACTTTCATATTGTATTTTCCCTTTCTTAATCAATCCCTTGGTCTGCCTTTGCTGAATTGTAACCTGTTCCCAAACCTTAGGTCTATTGCTTTTTCTTGCTAATTTCTTGCTAATATGTATACCTCTTCTTTACCTCTAATGCTATCTCTAATTTCCCTTGTCAGCCATAGTTTGGCCACAGTTCCCTTTGTACTCTTGGGCCAAAACGGAACTTTTGGAGTTCACCTATTCATTTCTTGAATACCTGCCATTGCCTGCCCTTCCTTTCAGTAATGTTTCCCAGTCCGCATATGTAAATGAGTAGAGCCCACCAAGCCATTTCCCTGATTTTGTCACAAAAGTCTTCATGGACTTCGGTGAGCTGGCATCGGCTAATTCCTTTGTTGGTGGGGACTTCAATTGTCACCTTAACCTCTGAATGGACAAACTCCCAGTAACCAGAAATCCTCCCACCCAACAGGTTAGGACTCAAGAGTTTGTGAGGAGGTGGGGTATTTGGTCTTGTGGAGAACACTTCATCCTGAGGATAAAGAATTCACTTTTTCTCTGCTCCTCATCAATGTTGACTGGAGCAATCCTGCACTTGGTGACCTCCTGCTCTATGAAATGAAATGAAAATCACTTATTGTCACAAGTAGGCTTCAAATTAAGCTACTGTGACAAGCCCCTAGTCGCCACATTCCAGCGTCTGTTCAGGGAGACTGTGACGGGAATTGAACCGTGCTGCTGGCCTGCCTTGGTCTGCTTTCAAAGCCAGCGATTTAGCCCTGTGCTAACCAGCCTCTGTGGTAGTATGCATTAGGGGCCATGTGGGACTGTGAAGCCGTGATGTCATTGGCTGACAGATCCCGGGTCCTGGTTGGCCGTTGACCTCTAGCTCCGCCCTGAAGGTGGAGTATAAGAACCAGGAGTCCTCCCCCGCAGGCCAGTCTACTACTGAACTGCGGGGGAACAGTCACGCTTAATAAAGCCTCATCGACTTCACTCTATTCGTCTCTCAGAGTCTTTGTGTGCTACAATTTATTAAGCGTGACTAAAGGACTATGGAGCTCAGGATCATCCCGGAATGCCTGAGGATCAGCCCCCACGCAGTGAACGCAGCAGCAGCTTTCAAGCACTGGCAGACTTGTTTCGAGGCCTACCTCAGAACGGCCCCCGGCCGGGTCACAGAAGACCAAAAACTACAGGTCCTGCACTCGAGGTTAAGCACGGAGATTTTCTCTCTCATCGAAGACGCAGAGGATTTCCAGACGGCGTTCGCAGCACTAAAAAGTCTCTATGTGCGCCCAGTAAACCAGATCTACGCTCGCTATCAACTCGCAACGAGACGACAAAGTCCCGGAGAATCGATAGATGAATTCTATGCCGCGCTACTAATTTTGGGACGGGCCTGCAGCTGCCCGCCGGTGAACGCAAATGAACACACGGACATGTTAATGCGCGATGCTTTTGTGGCAGGTATGAACTCCTCCCAAATCCGCCAAAGACTTTTAGAAAAAGAGTCGCTAGGACTCTCAGAGGCATGGGCCCTAGCAGCCTCCCTGGACGTGGCCGCGCGAAATGCCCACGCCTACGGCCCTGACCGCGCGGCAGCCCATTGGGCTCCGTACGCACTCGTCGCGACAAACCCACCCCACCCCCGGACACCCCACAGGCTTGCGCGGTTCAAACGCCAAGTCTCACCGGGGAGCCCGCTGCTATTTCTGCGGGCAGGCGAAACACCCCCGGCAGCGCTGCCCGGCCCGCGCAGCGATCTGTAAGAGCTGCGGGAAAAAGGGCCATTTCGCGGCTGTGTGCCGGTCCCGGGAGGTCGCCGCTGTCCCAGGAGAACAGAGAGCCCTGCACGCCTTTTACGCTCCCCAACCCCCCCAGCGCCCCATGTACGACCCGCAGGCGCAACCACTTTGGGTCCCGACCACCGCTCTCCCCGGAGAAGAGGGAGTTCTGCGCGTCTCTAACGCTCCCCAACCACCCCCCCCCCCCCCCGCGCCCCATGTATGACCCGCCGGCGCTACCACTTTGGGTCCCGGCCACCGCTGTCCCCAGAGAAGAGGGAGTCCTGCGTGTTCCTAACGCTCCCCAACCCCCCCAGCGCCCCATGTGCGACCCGCAGGCGCCGCCATTTTGGGTCCCGGCCACCACGAGGGGAGGAGGGGCGCCACCATCTTGGACCACCCCAGACCTGTGCGACGCATGGGGGCGGCCATTTTGTCCACCCCCGCCGCCATCTTGTGACCCCCAGCCATTAGCCATGCACGGGGGCAGCCATCTTGTTCACCCCCGACGCCATCTTGGACGGCAACAACGGACCCCAGTGCCGACGGCTCCACGGGGTTCGAAGAAGACGCTCAACCATTACGACCACGTCTGGCTTCAATGCCGCTGGACCAAGCATGGCCCCGGACGCTCCAGACGACGACGACAACGGTGCTGATAAACGGGCACGAGACACCATGCCTGGTCGACTCCGGGAGCACGGAGAGCTTTATCCACCCCGACATGGTAAGACGCTGTTCTTTGACCATCCGTCCCAGCACACAAAAGATTTCCCTAGCTGCAGGATCCCACTCCGTACAGATCAAAGGCTTCTGCATAGTTACCCTAACGGTGCAAGGGAGGGAGTTCAAAAACTACAGGCTCTACGTCCTTCCCCAACTCTGCGCCCCCACATTACTGGGATTAGACTTCCAGTGCAATCTACAGAGCCTAACCTTCAAATTCGGCGGCCCAATACCCCCACTCACTATCTGCGGCCTCGCAACCCTCAAGGTTCAACCCCCAACCTTGTTTGCAAACCTCACCCCGGATTGCAAACCCGTCGCCACTAGGAGCAGACGGTACAGCGCCCAGGACCGGACCTTCATTCGGTCTGAAGTCCAGCGGCTACTAAAGGAAGGCATAATCCAGGCCAGCAATAGTCCCTGGAGAGCACAGGTGGTAGTAGTAAAGACAGGGGAGAAGCAAAGGATGGTCATAGACTATAGCCAGACCATCAACAGGTACACACAACTAGACGCATACCCTCTCCCCCGCATATCCGACATGGTCAATCGGATTGCCCAATATAAGGTCTTCTCCACCGTGGACCTCAAGTCCGCCTACCATCAGCTCCCCATCCGCCCAAGTGACCGCAAGTACACAGCCTTCGAGGCAGACGGGCGATTATACCACTTCCTAAGGGTCCCATTTGGCGTCACAAACGGGGTCTTGGTCTTCCAACGAGAGATGGACCGAATGGTTGATCAACACGGGTTGCGGGCCACGTTCCCGTATCTCGACAACGTAACCATCTGCGGCCACGATCAGCAGGACCACGACGCCAACCTCCAAAAATTCCTCCAGACCGCTAAAGCCTTGAACCTCACATACAACGAGGACAAGTGCGTTTTTAGCACCAACTGGCTAGCCATCCTGGGCTACGTAGTGCGCAATGGGATAATAGGCCCCGACCCCGAACGTATGCGCTCCCTCATGGAATTTCCCCTCCCGCACTGCTCAAAAGCCCTAAAACGCTGCCTGGGGTTCTTTTCATACTACGCCCAGTGGGTCCCCCAGTACGCAGACAAGGCCCGCCCCCTAATACAGACCACGACCTTCCCTCTGTCGACAGAGGCTTGCCAGGCCTTCAGCCGCATCAAAGCGGATATCGCAAAGGCCACGATGCGCGCCATCGATGAGTCCCTCCCCTTCCAGGTCGAGAGCGACGCCTCCGACGTAGCTCTAGCGGCCACCCTTAACCAAGCGGGCAGACCCGTGGCCTTTTTCTCCCGAACCCTCCACGCTTCAGAAATCCGCCACTCCTCAGTGGAAAAGGAAGCCCAAGCCATAGTGGAAGCGGTGCGACATTGGAGGCATTACCTGGCCGGCAGGAGATTCACTCTCCTCACGGACCAACGGTCGGTAGCCTTCATGTTCGATAATGCACAGCGGGGCAAAATCAAAAACGACAAGATCTTAAGGTGGAGGATCGAGCTCTCCACCTTCAACTACGAGATCTTGTATCGTCCCGGAAAGCTGAACGAGCCGTCCGATGCCCTATCCCGCGGCACATGTGCCAACGCACAAATTAACCTCCTCCAAACCCTCCACGAGGACCTCTGCCACCCGGGGGTCACTCGGTTCTACCACTTTATTAAGTCCCGCAACCTCCCATACTCTTTGGAGGAGGTCCGTACAGTCACAAGGAACTGCCACATCTGCGCAGAGTGCAAACCGCATTTTTTCAGGCCGGATGGTGCGCACCTGATTAAGGCTTCCCGCTCCTTTGAACGCCTTAGTCTGGATTTCAAAGGACCCCTCCCCTCCACCGACCGCAACACATACTTCCTTAATGTGGTGGACGAGTACTCCCGCTTCCCATTCGCCATCCCCTGCCCTGACATGACCGCAGCCATAGTCATTAAAGCCCTGAACACCATATTCACACTGTTCGGTTGCCCCGCATACGTCCACAGCGACAGGGGGTCCTCCTTCATGAGTGACGAGCTGCGCCAGTTCCTGCTCAGCAACGGTATAGCCTCGAGCAGGGCGACCAGCTACAACCCCCGGGGGAACGGGCAAGTAGAGAGGGAGAACGGCACGGTCTGGAAGACCGTCCTACTGGCCCTACGGTCCAGGGACCTCCCAGTTTCACGGTGGCAGGAGGTCCTCCCGGACGCCCTCCACTCCATCCGGTCACTACTGTGTACTAGCACTAACCAAACGCCTCATGAGCGCCTCCTTGTCTTCCCCAGGAAGTCCTCCTCTGGAACGTCGCTGCCGACTTGGCTGGCGGTCCCAGGACCCATCTTGCTCCGGAAACATGTGCGGGCGCACAAGTCGGACCCGTTGGTCGAAAGGGTTCACCTCCTTCACGCGAACCCGCAGTACGCTTACGTGGAGTACCCCGACGGCCGACAGGACACGGTCTCCCTGCGAGATCTGGCGCCCGCCGGCAACACACACACACCCCCGACACCAATCACCCCCTCCCTGCCACCGCCGCACCCCGCGACCGCCCCCTTCCCAGAAGGATCGGTCCTCCTCCCAGGCCCGACCAGGAGTGAAGCCCAAGCTGAAACCGTAAGGCTCCCGGAGATGACAACACCGGAACAAGCACCACCACGGGGGCCGAGGCGAACGACACGGACGACCAGGCCGCCCGACCGACTCGTGGCGTTGATCTAACACTACAATATGTGGACTTTTAACGAGAACATTTTGTCTTTTTCTCCTGACGATTACTGTAAATAGTTCGAAACAAAAAAAACCTTGTACATACTGTAATAACATGCGAAAGTTTTCCTCCCAGGACCAGCCTTGTAAACCCTTACCACCATGCGAAGCATCACCCCGCCGGGTTCATTTTTAACAAGGGGTGAATGTGGTAGTATGCATTAGGAGTCATGTGGGACTGTGAAGCCATGATGTCATTGGCTGACAGATCCCGGGTCCTGGTTGGCCGTTGACCTCTAGCTCCGCCCTGAAGGCGGAGTATAAGAACCAGGAGTCCTCCCCCGCAGGCCAGTCTACTACTGAACTGCGGGGGAACAGTCACGCTTAATAAAGCCTCATCGACTTCACTCTATTCGTCTCTCGGAGTCTTTGTGCGCTACAGCCTCTTAGTATTGTGATCTCTGACAATGTTCCTATTATTCTGGAGTTTTTGTTTGAGAGGCCTCTCACCCCGATCTAGGTAATACGATTTGCTGTGTCTTTGCTCAGGGACAAATCCATTGCCACATTCTTTAAGAAGGAATTTGATCACTTTTATCCAGTCAATGCCCACTCTGATGTAAGTGCCTCCATCATCCAGCAAGGCTTATGCTAGGGGGCTAGTTATTTCTTATCTGGCCAACAAAAGGCATGAAATGCTGGAGCAGCAACATTGGTTGGAAGTAAAATTGGCCGAGACAGAGAGGGAGTATGGTAGGAATCCTAACTCACTTGTTGTTTAGGGGGATTAATGCAGTTCATACATTGTTGGACTCCTTGCTGACTCAGTAGGCCTAGAGGAGTTTAAAGTTTGCAAAAAAAAGTTGTATGAATTCGGGAACAGAGTAGATCCTTGGCCTTTTTATTAGGAAGAGGGCGGACTCCAGGACTATCTTCTCAGTGCTAGATTCCAAGGGTAACAAAATGATTAAAACACAGGATATCAACAAAGCATTTAAGGGTTTTTATGCCAAGTTATACAAAATAGGCCACTCTGGGAAGGCATTGATATTTATGGAGTATTTATTTTCTTCCCCTAAGCTCCCAGCAATCTCTGAAGACCAAGGGTTGGTCCTGAACGCTCGTATCTCTAAAGGGGAAGTGGTTTTGCCCATGAGGGACCTTCAACCTGATAAGGCCCCAGTGCCTGATGGTTTTGGATGTGACTTGGCAGCAGTGCTTATAAACGATTATAGAAACTTTAGCCTCCAGTGAGGAATTAGACAGGGTGCCCCTTTTCCCTGATACTGTTTACATTAGCTATCGAGACTTTGGCAGAGGTAATTAGATAAGATCCTTCAATTTTTGGGCTACACAGTGGGGGAAGCAGCATAAGGGATGGGATTCTCCGTTGGCTGATGGTGAAATCGGGAAACGTGATTGGGCGAAGAATGGTTTCCAACTCCAAAATTGCAACAATGTCGATTTGACGCCAAATTGCATTTCTCCGTCACCTCGACAGCAGTACGCATGTACAGTGACACTGTTTGCGTATCATTTTAACAGGCCTGACCCTGTACTCTCCAGGCCTCCGCAGTTCTCCACCTCTAATGAGCCACGTTCCCGAGGGCTCGGTTCACTTGTGCTTTTAAAAAGTGTGAAACCGGTGTTGTGGCTGATGAGGGCAGAGAGGAGGTAGGACACAAAGAGGCGTGACCGTGGGCTGCCGGTCCAGATACTGACTAGGCTGGCTGGGGTGGGGGGGGGGGGGCCCTGCCAGGGCTGGAGGAGAGGGAGATTGATGGGGGAACAGGCCGAGTGACTGGGGTGCCCCCCCTCCCCCCCCCACGGGACTGGGGAGGTGTCAGCCATGGACCGCCATCGCCGCGGCCTGCAAGACAGCCATATTGCTACGCACTCCACTGACCACCCACCTTGGCTCCTGGTTCTGCAGAATGACACCGGCCTTATGGGTGCCTCACCCCCACACCCCACCCTCCACCATACCTCCCAACCGAGCCGCCATCTACCGGCGGGGCTTCAGGCAACTCACCCATAGCAACTGTAGCCCCTGAAGGAGGCACCGGGCGTGTGCCATGGAGCATACTGCTTGCAAGGGCAGTGCCAGCCAACAGGTGCCAGGGCCAGCTGCCCCCAAGGTGCAGGCACTGACGGGACTGGGTGTGTGGGAATGGAGGGGGGAACATGCAGGAGCAGAGCCCACAGTGCCAACCAGAACATAGAACATAACAGCGCAGTACAGGCCCTTCGGCCCTCGATGTTGCGCCGACCTGTGAAACCACTCTAAAGCTCATCTTCACTATACCCTTATCGCCCATATGTCTATCCAATGACCATTTGAATGCCCTTAGTCATCTGTAGGTGCTCATAGGGGGACATGCATCCCGTCGATCACACCCTGGACCAGGGCCACCATGTACCCCATTGGACATGTTTGGGCATGGGGGTATGCACCATGCTAACATGTCGGCCTTTCATCCCCTGCAGACAATGGATATTGGAATTCAAACAGCAATGGCGGCCTTCCACCTTGTCATCCCTGGAGGATGACCTGTGGCTGTACGAGTTGGAGCTGCTCAAGGAAGAGGAAGGTGCACCAGCAGAGGGTGCAGCAGCGGGACGTCCCACAGGGGAACAGGAGCCAGCCATCCAGGATGGGGAGCGAGCTGCCCAACAGGCCGAGAAGGAGGAAGCGCCAAGGAGGCGCCCCATGAAGCCTCATGTGCATTGGCACCGCCTGTTATTGGAGGACCTGCCGGACCGGGCATGCCGTCGAAGACTCCGGCTGAGCAGGGGACAGTGCGACATATCTGCCAGATCATGGTGCACCTGGCAGTGCCGGGGTATGTGGAGGACACCCGCTCCCAGTGGCTGTGAAGGTGACAGTCGCCCTGAACGTTTACACCACGGGGTCCTTCTAGGCGCCTAGTGGGGATCTATCCAGGATCTCACAGACCCCGATGAACAGGTGTATCCGCATCGTTATGGTGGCCCTAAATGCCCAGGTGGCTCAATACATCTATTTCAATGTGGACGGAGCCCACCAGGATGCTGGGTAGTGGGGTTCGCTGCCATGACCCGGGTCCAGGGTGTGATCGACGGGATGCATGTCCTCCTACGAGCACCTACAGATGACAGGGCGCTCTACACAAACCAAAAGGGGTTCAACTCGATGAGCCTGCAGCTGACATATGACCATCAGGTGCGCATCGACACCCGGGCGTGTGCACGACTCCTTCATCTCGGCACACTTGACGATTCCTGACATGTTCGAGATGCACACGGGATGCTCTGATCGCCTCCAGGTTCATCGACTATGGCACGGGGTGGTGCCACCATGTTCTGCCTGTTGCCCAGGGACAGGAGGGGGGAGTTTGAGATGCTGCAGTATTCCAGCATCTCACCGCAGGAGCCACCGGCACGGGCCCCACCACCTCCTCCTTCCTTGGGGAGCCCGGTGGCCCCGGGTTACTCAATGGGAAGAGGCTGCGAGCGGAGCTTTCTCCTGAGACTCTTCTGCCACCTGGCGTTGCCAGGCCTGGAGGCCCGCTCTGGTCTCGACCAAGGTCTGCACATTCGCAGCCATGGAGCACAGGAGTGGATTATCACCTTCTGGGACTGTGTCACATCAGCCAGTGACTGCACCATCTCCCCACATCGGCTAGCTCCTGGACAAAACCGCGGACGTTCCCAGCCATGGCCTGCTGTGACTGGGCCACGCTCAGTTTCCAGGTGGCTCTGACACAGGCTCTGACCTGTGAGGCAGCAACCCTTTCCTGGGCCTCCAGCAGCGCCTGGGCAGAATGCCCCAGGCCTTGAACATGCTGATCCAAAGCCAAAACCTTTGCCCCCCAATGCCTTCACCGCAGACACCACCCATGCAGTGTTGGGCAGGGTGGCACGCATGGTCAGCACCACGTCCTGCTCCTACACGCGGTTGGGCTCTGCCAACTGCACCTACAGGTGCTGGATGCTCGCCGACAACCCCTCATGTCGTCCCTGGCTCTGCAACTGCATCACCATGATTGATGGGACTGTCCGTTCCAGAAGCCCAAATCCCATCTGGATAGCAGCTAGTCCCTGGGATCGGCCTGCCCTCTGACCATCCGCCCTCTCGGGTATCCCAAACTTCACCTGCTGTACCAGATCAGCTGTGTGGTGAGCATCAGATAGTGCCCCAGGAGTCTCTTCACGAAAGTGCCCAACCAAGGTGCGTGTCTCTGGGATGGTGGAGGTGTTGGAGACAGCTGTGATGGGAAATCCGTGCCATTCTCAGACTCGAGCTCCGGGGTCTCCTGAGTCTCGGAGGAGGGCTGGTGTCCGAGCTGCTCTCAGCGTCCCTGCTCGGCTCACGGGGGAGCTCCGGCTGGGCACTGGCTGGGAGCCACCGGATGGAACCGCCCCATCTCCAGCAGGTCCTGCAAGACACAAGACAACACATGATTGTCTGTACTGGGTAAAGTCTTGTAGTGGGTAAAGTCTTGGAGGGGATTATAAGAGACAAGATTTATAATCATCTAGATAGGAATAATATGATCAGGGATAGTCAGCATGGCTTTGTGAAGGGTAGGTCATGCCTCACAAACCTTATTGAGTTCTTTGAGAAGGTGACTGAACAGGTAGACGAGGGTAGGGCAGTTGATGTGGTGTATATGGATTTCAGCAAAGCGTTTGATAAGGTTCGCCACGGTAGGCTATTGCAAAAAATACAGAGGCTGGGGATTGAGGGTGATTTAGAGATGTGGATCAGAAATTGGCTAGCTGAAAGAAGACAGAGGGTGGTGATTGATGGGAAATGTTCAGAATGGAGTACAGTCACAAGTGGAGTACCACAAGGATCTGTTCTGGGGCCGTTGCTGTTTGTCATTTTTATCAATGACCTAGAGGAAGGCGCAGAAGGGTGGGTGAGTAAATTTGCAGACGATACTAAAGTCGGTGGTGTTGTCGATAGTGTGGAAGGATGTAGCAGATTACAGAGGGATATAGATAAGCTGCAGAGCTGGGCCGAGAGGTGGCAAATGGAGTTTAATGTAGAGAAGTGTGAGGTGATTCACTTTGGAAGGAATAACAGGAATGCGGAATATTTGGCTAATGGTAAAGTTCTTGAAAGTGTGGATGAGCAGAGGGATCTAGGTGTCCATGTACATAGATCCCTGAAAGTTGCCACCCAGGTTGATAGGGTTGTGAAGAAGGCCTATGGAGTGTTGGCCTTTATTGGTAGAGGGATTGAGTTCCGGAGTCGGGAGGTCATGTTGCAGCTGTACAGAACTCTGGTACGGCCGCATTTGGAGTATTGCGTACAGTTCTGGTCACCGCATTATAGGAAGGACGTGGAGGCTTTGGAGCGGGTGCAGAGGAGATTTACCAGGATGTTGCCTGGTATGGAGGGAAAATCTTATGAGGAAAGGCTGATGGACTTGAGGTTGTTTTCGTTGGAGAGAAGAAGGTTAAGAGGAGACTTAATAGAGGCATACAAAATGATCAGGGGGTTGGATAGGGTGGACAGTGAGAGCCTTCTCCCGCGGATGGATATGGCTGGCACGAGGGGACATAACTTTAAACTGAGGGGTAATAGATATAGGACAGAGGTCAGAGGTAGGTTCTTTACGCAAAGAGTAGTGAGGCCGTGGAATGCCCTACCTGCTACAGTGGTGAACTCGCCAACATTGAGGGCATTTAAAAGTTTATTGGATAAACATATGGATGATAATGGCATAGTGTAGGTTGGATGGCTTTTGTTTCGGTGCAACATCGTGGGCCGAAGGGCCTGTACTGCGCTGTATTGTTCTATGTTCTATGTTCTGTGTTCTATGTTCTATGATTAGACCGTCGTCCAGGATGGAGTGGGGGTGAGGGTGGGGTGAGAGTGGTGTGGAGGTGAGAGTGGTATGGGGGTGAGGGTGGTGTGGTGTGGTGCTGGGGGGTGAGTGGTGTTGACACGTGTCATGGGGAACTGCAATTCAGCCGGGTCTCACTTCCTTGCCCGCGGCCGAACTCCACTCCGGCGACGTCCCTTTCCTCCGGCCACCGACCACATCCAGGACGCTCTTCTCTCCCATGGTCAGGGGTCGCATGTCCAGCGATCCCCTCCAGTTTTCTCCCACTCTGGCAGTAATGGACAGCCTTCTCCTAGAGGGGAAGGGCAAACGGAAAATGAGTGTCAAACAGTCCAACGCATGAAGCCCAGAGTTGGATAGCTGACCTCCTCTGCCACCTGGGCCCAGCCACCTGGCGGCGGCTGGCAGCCTTCTTCCCGGGCCAGGGTACTGGGTGGCCCACCTCTCCTCCACCACGTCCAGGAGGGTCTCCAGCTTGGTGCCAGTGCTGGAATGCTGCTGTCCTTGCTGCCACCTTGTTGGCTGGGATGGTGTGTGTGGGGAGTGAAGTGTGTATATGCGGCTACAGTTTGTCAGCGTCCTGAGTTTCAATCGCGAATTAGGCGAATCCTGCACCATTTCTCATTGGAATAGCCCCTTAACAGTAGCAGAATCCGTCCAGTTTTGCTGTCATGGAAGTCCAGGCATCCTGCACCGGCAGTCAACACAGTCTCAGAAACGGAGAATCCTGCCCAAGATCACGCTTTAGAACAAAGGACAATTCAGCACAGGAACAGGCCCTTCGGCCCTCCAAGCCTGTACCGGTCGCGATACCAACCTCGGCCAAAACCCTCAGCACTTCCTAGTGCCGTATCCCACTATACCCATCCCATCCATATATTTGTCGAGATGCCTTTTGAACGCCGTTAATGTATCTGCTTTCACAACCTCCCCTGGCATTGCGTTTCAGGTACTCACCACTCTCTGTATAAAAAACCTGCCTCGCACATCTCCTCTAAAATTTGCCCCATGGATCTTTAACCTATGCCCCTGGTAACTGACCCCTCTACCCTGGGAAAGTGTGCCTGCCCATCCACTCTATCCGTGCCCCTCATAATCCTGTAGACCTCTATCACGTTACCCCTCAACCTCCATCGTTCTAATGAAAACAGTCCGAGTCTATTCAGCCTCTCCACATAGCTAACACCCTCCAGACCAGGCAACGTCCTGGTAAACCTCCTCTGCACCCTCTCCAAAACCTTATATAGATGACTTGCTGCTGTTAGTACCTAAGCCGGACGTTTCATTTCCTGCTGTTCTTGAATTAGTCTTTTTTCGGGTTACAATATCATCTTTACAAAGTCTGAGGCTATGCCAGTCAGTGGACTTCGAGGGAGACCACCCCACTTTGCTAATTTCCCATTTAGGTGGTCCCTTGCATTGATTACCTATTTGGATACTGTGGTTACCTTCTCCTTTAAGCATTTGTATGGGGCAAACATTCCCCAATTAATTGAGGCTATTGGGGCGATCTGCTCTGTTAGTCCTCCCTGCTGAAATCGTAGCTGGTAGGATAGCATCGATTAAGATGAATATGTTGCCTAGGTTATTATATCCTTTGCCAATCTTCTTGTCTGCTCAGGTCCGAAAGGAAATTCATGCGATGTTTAGTTTGTTCATATGGAAGAAAAAGAAACATTGTTTGAAGTTGGTAAGTTGCAGTTCCCAGGTTCTAAGGGGGGATTGAGGGTACCAAACATTAAAATGTACCAATTAGCGTCTCATCTTAGGTTTATAAGGGACTGGGTCAGAGAGGACCTCTCTATTGGGAAATAAAATTAACTTCTGCTCTCTCCCATTCAGGGCAACCTGGATTTCTCACCAGGTTTTATGGACCTTGGATTCAATATTTGGAGAGACAGATGCATTTATAGGTTGGGAGGCATGTTCTGTGGTACTTCCCTGTCACCTTTTGAGCAGCTATGTCAGCAATATGATAGCCTGAGATACTTCTATTTTAAATTTCATAGAATTTCATAGAATTTACAGTGCAGAAGGAGGCCATTCGGCCCATCGAGTCTGCACCAGCTCTTGGAAAGAGCACCCTACCCAAGGTCAACACCGCCACCCTATCCCCATAACCCAGTAACCCCACCCAACACTAAGGGCAATTTTGGACACTAAGGGCAATTTATCATGGCCAATCCACCTAACCCGCACATCTTTGGACTGTGGGAGGAAACCGGAGCACCCGGAGGAAACCCACGCACACACGGGGAGGATGTGCAGACTCCGCACAGACAGTGACCCAAGCTGGAATCGAACCTGGGACCCTGGAGCTGTGAAGCAATTGTGCTATCCACAAGGCTACCGTGCTGCCCGCAACTAAGAGACTTTATCCTCGATAAGACAACTATGCATCTTTGGTATCCGCGGTGGAAATAAATCCTGATTTGTGTGGAACCTGAATCATTAATTAGCAAGTTTTATGACATTTTGTGCTGTAGAGGTTGTGTGAGGATATTGTGAGCATTGTGGTTTGAGGAAACTAGCAGTCAATATTGATGAGGAGACCTGGGGCAATATATTGGAATATACCAATAACATTTTAGTCTGTAGTAGAGGAAACATACAAAATAGGAGCAGGAGGAGGCCATTGGGCCCATCAAGCCTGCTGCGCCATTCATTATGATCATGGCTGATCATCCAATTCAGTAGCCTAAACCTGCTTCCCCTCCCCCCCCCCCCCCCCTCTGCCATTTCCTTTGATCCCCTTTGCCCTAAGTGCTATATCTAACTGCTTCTTGAACCCATGTTTTGGCCTCAACTTCTTCCTGTGGTAACAAATTCCACAGGCTCACCACACTCTGGGTGAAGAAATTTCTCCTCATCTCTGTCCTAAATGGTTTACCCCATATTTTCACATTGTAACCCCTGGTTCTGGCCACCCCCACCTCCAGGAACATCCTTCTTGCATCTATCCTGTCTAGTCCTGTTAGAATTTTATAGGTTTCTATGAGATCTTCCCTCATTCCTCTGAACTCCAGCAAATACAATCCTAATCAACTCGATCTCTTCTCATACGTCACTCAGTTCAAAATATTACACTTTGCATATCACGTCGAGCTTGAGACATAGGTTTGATCCTGCTATATCCTTGATGTGCCTAAAGTGACAAGTAGTCGAGGGTGAATACATACACTGTGTGTGGTCCTGTGTCAAAATTCAATCTTACTGGGCTGATGTAGTTAAAGAGCTTGAGAGGATATTCAACATAGCCTTAGAAGTTGATCCATTGTTCCTAAATCTGGGGTTCCAAGACAGGGAAATTATCAACGTTAATGAAACGAGGTTGTATAATATCCTAACTTTTATGGCATGGAAGAATATCCTCTACTCATGGATTAGTGACAAGTATCGTTTGATTCATAATGGCATAAAATTATTATGGAATATACCCTAATGGAGTTCCTGATTTCTGTAATCTGTACTAAATTGGGCACATTCCGAAAGGTTTGGGATTCCTACCTCAAATTTATAGGTCCGCTGTGCCTGACTTGCCCCTACAAGGTTTTTCACAGGCAAGATTCTTCAACCCCCGCCGCCGGTAGCAGAGTTCCTGATGTGGCGGAGAATCTCGCAATGGGGGAAAAATGGGATTGCTGCCTGGTACTGATCCTGTCGTAATGCTCCGGTCCCCACTGGTGGCGGCATCGAGGTACCTTTAGAAGTTAAGCGTTTTCACTTCCTCTTTTTCTCAACAGAAAGCACTTAACTGCTTTTTATGTGGCCAGGAGCTGTCAGTCATAGGTGTTTGTAAACATTGTGGTTATGTTCAAACCAGGGTAGTGAGATGCATTCAAGCATGAAGGGAAATTAAAATAAACAATCCATATACCTGGCTGTCTGGAAGCTATTACCTTGTCAATTACAGTCTACTAAAGGCTATTTCTCTTTGAAAGTGAATAGAAGCCTTGCAGATAGAATCATAGAAGAATCATAGAAGTTTACAGCATGGAAACAGGCCCTTCGGCCCAACCAGTCCATGCCGCCCAGTTTTTACCATTAAGCTAGTCCCAGTTGCCCGCACTTGGCCCATAACCCTCTATACCCATCTTACCCATGTAACTATCTCAATGCTTTTTAAAAAACACAATTGTACCCGCCTCTACTACTACCTCTGGCAGCCCATTCCAGACACTCACTACCCTCTGAGTGAAGAAATTGCCCCTCTGGGCCCTTCTGAATCTCTCCCCTCTCACCTTAAACCTATGCCCTCTAGTTTTAGACTCCCCTACCTTTGGGAAAAGATGTTGACTATCTACCTTATCTATGCCCCTCATTATTTTATAGACCTCTATAAGATCACCCCTAAGCCTCCTACGCTCCAGGGAAAAAAAGTCCCAGTCTATCCAGCCTCTCCTTATAACTCAAACCATCAAGTCCCGGCAACATCCTAGTAAATCTTTTCTGCACTCTTTCTAGTTTAATAATATCCTTTCTATAATAGGGTGACCAGAACTGCACACAGTATTCCAAGTGTGGCCGTACCAATGTCTTGTACAACTTCAACAAGACGTCCCAACTCCTGTATTCAATGTTCTGACCAATGAAACCAAGCATGCCGAATGCCTTCTTCACCACCCTGTCCACCTGCGACTCCACCTTCAAGGAGCTATGAACCTGTACTCCTAGATCTCTTTGTTCTATAACTCTCCCCAACGCCATACCATTAACTGAGTAGGTCCTGGCCTGATTCGATCTGCCAAAATGCATCACCTCACATTTATCTAAATTAAACTCCATCTGCCATTCGTTGGCCCACTGGCCTAATTGATCAAGATCCCGTTGCAATCCTAGATAACCTTCTTCACTATCCACTGTGCCACCAATCTTGGTGTCATCTGCAAACTTACTAACCATGCCTCCTAAATTCTCATCCAAATCATTAATATAAATCACAAATAACAGTGGACCCAGCACCGATCCCTGAGGCACACCACTGGTCACAGGCCTCCAGTTTGAAAAACAACCCTCTACAACCACCCTCTGCCTTCTGTCGTCCAGCCAATTTTGAATCCAATTGGCAACCTCACCCTGGATCCCGTGAGCTTTAACCTTCTGCAACAACCTACCATGCGGTACCTTGTCAAAGGCTTTGCTAAAGTCCATGTAGACAACGTCTACTGCACTGCCCTCATCTACCTTCTTGGTCACTCCCTCAAAAAACTCAATCAAATTTGTGAGACATGATTTTCCACGCACAAAGCCATGCTGACTGCCCCGAATCAGTCCTTGCCTCTCTAAATGCTTGTAGATCCTGTCTCTCAGAATACCTTCTAGCAACTTACCTACTACAGACGTTAGGCTCACCGGTCTGTAGTTCCCAGGCTTTTCCCTGCTGCCCTTCTTAAACAAGGGCACAACATTCGCCACTCTCCAATCTTCAGGCACCTCACCTGTGGCTGCCGATGATTCAAATATCTCGGTTAGGGGACCCGCAATTTCCTCCCTAGCCTCACACAACATCCTGGGATACATTTCATCAGGTCCCGGGGATTTATCTACCTTGATGCGCTTTAAGACTTCCAGCACCTCCTCCTCTGTAATATGCACACTTCTCAAGACATCACTATTTATTTCCCTTAGTTTCCTAGCATCCATGCCTTTCTCCACCGTGAATACCGATGAGAAATATTCATTCAGGATCTCACCCAACTCTTGTGGCTCTGCACATAGATGTCCTTGTTGATCCTTAAGAGGCCCGACTCTGTCCCGAGTTACTCTTTTCCCCTTTCTGTATCTGTAGAATCTCTTTGGATTCTCCCTTGCATTATTTGCCAAAGCAATTTCATGTCCCCTTTTTGCCCTCCTGATTTCCTTCTTAACTCTATTTCGACAATCTCTATACTCTTCAAGGGATCCACTTGATCCCAGTTGCTTATGTACATATGAATGCCTCCTTCTTCTTTTTGACCAGAGTCTCAATATCTCGAGTCATCCAGGGTTCCCTACTTCTACCAGCCTTGCCCTTCACTCTAAAGGGAATGTGCTTACCCTGCACCCTGGTTAACACATTTTTAAAAGCCTCCCATTTACCAGCCGTCCCTTTGCCTGCCAATAGTCTCCCCCAATCTACCTCTGCAAGTTCCTGTCTGATACCATCAAAATTGGCCTTGCCCCAATTAAGAATTTTAACTCTTGGGCCAGACCTATCATTCTCCATAGCCATCTTAAAACTAATGGAATTATGGTCACTTGTCCCAAAGTGATCCCTCACTAGCACTTCTGCCACTTGCCCTTCCTTATTTCCCAAGACGAGGTCAAGTTATGCCCCCTCTCTAGTCGGTCCAAATGATCTGAGAGAGTTAAAGCCTTACGGTGTGTTTTTACTTCCTGAAAGCTGCTGCTTTCTAGACATCTGACTGAGGCAACACTGTTTCTGGTAGAGATGACTGATAGGGGGGGGTCTCTGACACAGGGGATCTATGATATAGGGGTCTGATGGGATCTCTGGTGGGGGGGGTTTGTTGGGGGACACTGGGGGATCTGCTGGGGGTCTCTGGTGGGAGGGTCTGTCGAGGAGTCTGATGCGAGTGTCTGTTGGGGTCTCTGGTGGGGTGGTCTGTTAAGAGTCTCTGTTGGGAGTCTGGTGGTAGTCACTGGTGGGGTGGTCTGATGGGGGTCTCTGTTGGTGGGGTCTGATGTTGGTCTCTGATGGGGATCTGGTGGTAGTCTCTGGTGGGGGTGAAATGGGATGTCTAATGGGGTCTCTGATGGCGGTCTCTGCTGGGGGGGTCTAATGTGGGTCTTGTGTAGGTCTCTGATAGGGTCCTTTTGGGGGCCTCTGACGAGGTGTCTGGTGGGGGCCTGATGTTGGTCTCTGGTAGGGGATCTGATGGAGGTCTCTGGGGGGAGGGTCTGATGGGGGTCTCTAATGGAAGGTCTGATGGGAGTTTCCAGTGGGGGTCTCAAATGGGTAGGTCTAATGGGGGTCTTCAGTGCATGTCTCTTCTGGAGGTCTCTTGTGGGAGGGATCTGGTTGGGGGGCGGGGGCGGGGGGGGGGGGGTCTGATGGAGGTCTCTGATGCAGGTCATGAACATAGAACATTACAGTGCAGTACAGGCCCTTCGGCCCTCGATGTTGCGCCGACCTGTGAAACCACTCTAAAGCCCATCTACACTATTCCCTTATCGTCCATATGTCTATCCAATGACCATTTGAATGCCCTTAGTGTTGGCGAATCCACTACTGTTGCAGGCAGGGCATTCCATGCCCTTACAACTCTCTGAGTAAAGGACCTACCTCTGACATCTGTCCTATATCTATCTCCCCTCAATTTAAAGCTATGTCCCCTCGTGCTAGACATCACCATCAGAGGAAAAAGGGTCTCACTGTCCACCCTATCTAATCCTCTGATCCTCTTGTATGCCTCAATTAAGTCACCCCTTAACCTTCTTCTCTCTAACGAAAACAGCCTCAAGTCCATCAGCCTTCCCTCATAAGATCTTCCCTCCATACCAGGCAACATTCTGGTAAATCTCCTCTGCATCCTTTCCAATGCTTCCACATCCTTCCTATAATGCGGCGACCAGAATTGCACACAATACTCCACATGCGGCCGCGCCAGAGTTTTGTACAGCTGCAACATGACCTCATGGCTCCGAAACTCAATCCCTCTACCAATAAAAGCTAACACACCGTACACCTTCTTAACAACCCTCTCAACCTGTGTTAAACTCCATTTGCCACCTCTCAGCCCAGCGCTGCAGCTTATCTATGTCCCTCTTTAACTTGTAACATCCATCCGCACTGTCCACAACTCCACCGACTTTCGTGTCATCTGCAAATTTACTCACCCATCCTTCTACGCCCCCCTCCAGGTCATTTATAAAAATGACAAACAGCAGTGGCCCCAAAACAGATCCTTGTGGTACACCACTAGTAACTGGACTCCAGTCTGAACATTTCCCATCAACCACCACCCTTTGTCTTCTTCCAGCTAGCCAATTACTGATCCAAACTGCTAAATCACCCTGAATCCCATGCCTCCGTATTTTCTGCAGTAGCCTACCGTGGGGAACCTTATCAAACGCTTTACTGAAATCCATATACACCACATCAACTGCTTTACCCTCATCCACCTGTTTGGTCACCTTCTCAAAGAACTCAGTAAGGTTTGTGAGGCACGACCTACCCTTCACAAAACCGTGTTGACTATCTCTAATCAAATTATTCCTTTCCAGATGATTATACATCCTATCTCTTATAAACCTTTTCAAGACTTTGCCCACAACAGAAGTAACGCTCACTGGTCTATAGTTACCGGGGTTGTCTCTACTCCCCTTCTTGAACAAGGGGACAACATTTACTATCCTCCAGTCTTCTGGCACTATTCCTGTAGACAAAGATGACTTAAAGATCAAAGCCAAAGGCTCAGCAATCTCCTCCCTGGCTTCCCAGAGAATCCTAGGATAAATCCCATCCGGCCCAGGGGACTTATCTATTTTCACACTTTCCAGAATTGCTAACACCTCCTCCTTATGAACCTCAAGCCCTTCTAGTCTAGTAGCCTGAATCTCAGTATTCTCTTCGACAACATTGTCTTTTTCCTGTGTGAATACTGACGAAAAATATTCATTTAGCACCTCTCCTATCTCCTCGGACTCCCCGCACAACTTCTGGTGCGGGCATCTGGATGGGGGTCTGGTGGGGCCTCTGATGGGGGTCTCTGATGGAGGGAGCTGATGGGGGTTTCCAGTGGGGTCTTTGGTGGGTGGGTGTAATGGGGGATCTGTTTGGGGGGTCTGAAGGGGATCTCATGGTGGTCTGGTAGGGGTCTCAAAGGGGGTCTGCTAGGAGTCTGTGGTGGGGTTTCTGATGGGGGTCTCTGGTGGGAAGGTTTGATGGGGTGTCTGGTGGGGGGGACCGATAGGGGTCTCTGATGGAGGGTCTGATGGTGGGGTCTGATGAGGATCTCTGATGGGGGTCTCTGATGGGGACTCTGTTGGGGGGGTCGTGGTGGTCTCTGTTGGTGTCCATGGGGGACTGGTGGGAGGGTCGTGTCACCCTCCTATGTGAACGCTGTGGGAGAGGTGACCCAGCACTTTCTCTGTAGAGGGGTGGGGTGGTGGTGGAGGAAGCCCCTACTTTTCAGCAGGAGGGTGCAGGATTTGCATTGTGGAGGGGGGAGGGGCCAGTCTCTCGATATTGGCCCGTCTACTCAAAATGGCGACCCAATATCAGGATTCGGAGCTGATTCCCTCAATCTCTCCGTCTTGCATATATTAGCATGCGTGTGGAGAGTGAATCGCTCCTGAACGACACTCCTCACATCAGCACAAACCAGAAGCAATTCACTTCCGGCGGGAGAAGGGGATTCTCTGTTACCCAACGCCGATATCGTAATCGACGTTCGGGTGGAGAATCCCTTCTGACGCTCAAATTGAAGGCAGCGTCGGTTTAACGCCGGCTTTTGAGGCTCCGCCCCCCCCCAAAATAGCACGATCGTGTTGCGCACTGCACGCCGTTGTAACAGCGTTGGCGCGTCATCAGAAGGACCTATCCTGATGGTCCGCCCCCGATGGTCCGAGTTCCTGACCCCGCGGTTGATGTGTGGTCTGAGCGGTCGGGAACCCGGTGTGGAGCTGCACACTGTCCAGCGCCGCCACAGTCGGCCGGGAGGTGTGCCGCTGGCTGGGGGGGGGGGGGGGGGGGTGGGGGTGGGGGGGTCTTCCACGAGGACTGGGGGGGACTGGTGGAGGGTAGCCAGGGGGTGGCCTGTGGAGCTCTATTTGGCAGGTCTGGTCCGTGCACAGCCGGCGACTTGTTGTACAACGCCACCACTGCAGGTCATTGCCGTGGCCACGGAGCCTGCAATTTCCGGCCGTTTCTGCCGGGAACGCCGGAGATTTTACGTGGCACGGATGCTAGCCCCTCCCACCAGACGGAGTATTGGTGCGTGAGCGGTGCCGACTTTTGCATCGCAAAACTAGACACTGTACCCCCCTTGCCACCCCCGGACCACCCCCCACCAGTCCCCGCCGAAGGCACCCCTGCCAGCGGAATGGCTTCCCCCCCACCCCCCGAATGTGGCGGAGTTGGACACAGTCCGCAACAGCCACGTGAGGTTGACGAAAACTCAGAGCACACGCGCCCCATGTCATCGGGAAGTCGACCCATCAGGGGCGGAGCATCGGGGAAGGGCCTTCTGGTGGCGTCTTGAGGCCGTCCCAAAGGTGTGCGGCATACTCACCAATGACGCTCTTTTGGAGGGTGCAGAGCACGGAAAACAGGTTCCGCCACTAATTTTGGTGTCAAAAGGGATTCTCCGCCCAATCGGCAAATACGATTTTGGCGTCGGGCAACGGAGAATCCCATCCATAGTCTTATCCTCTTCCCCTATTCTCTCTCTGTTGTATAGTTAGAAGCACTGGGGTGGATACTCTGATCCTGCGGCTTTGTCCGCAGGGTCTGTCTGGCCTTCCGACCAGAAAGTTGGCACTGGCCCCTCACCGATGCTCTGCCCGGTGGGGGGCTAGCAGCCGTGCAACGTAAAGCCCCCGGCCATGGCTACGCATGCGCACGGTGATGGTCGCGCGATGCAACATTTAAAATAAGAATATTTTTATTGGCATTTCTCATATTTATAAACAGTTGTGTAGATATACATCTCATTTTTCTTGCCCGCGCTAATTTGCGCTGTGCAACATGGCGCTGGCCGTGGCACGGGCACGGCCTGCCAAAAACGTTCCCCCCTGTAACCAGCCTCGCCACCCCCGGACCACCCTCCGCCAGCCTCTCCAGCTCCGCCGAAGCCACCCCTGCCAGTGGAACGGCTCCCCCCTGCCCCCTCCCGACTGTGAGGGTGCTGGACTCAGACCGCAGCCGCCATGCAAGGTCCCAGAAGACTGTGAGCACATGTGTCCCACGCCATCGGGGACTCAGCCCATTGGGGCAGAGCCTCGGGAGGGCCTCAGGTGATGTCCTGAGGTCGTCCATATACGCCATTTTTCGAGGGGGCGAAGCATCGATTCCTGCAAAAAAGGGGATTCTTCGGCCGATCACTGAATGCGATTTCACATCAGCGATCGGAGAATCCTGTCCACTGAGTTTAAGAACCAATGTTATGGTGTTTTCCTTTTCTGTATTCATGTCTGCAGAAGTAATTATTCTGCACTGTACCAGTTTGAAAGTTTGTTTTGTTATTCGTAAAACTGATAAAACGCGAAGAAAAAATATATACTTAAAAAAAAGATGATCATGATCACTTTAACTGATTTGAGCTTTTATTCCAGATTCATCTAATTAATTGAATTTGAATTACCCAGCTGTCATTGTGGGATTGAATTTATACCCAGATAATTAGTCCAGGTCACTGGATTACTAGCCCAGTCACATAATCACTAGCCTACCATTACTGTCGTATTTCCCTTAGTTGAATAGCTAGTTTTGCAAGTGATGCCCTTCATGGTCAAATGGACTCACTACTCCTATTGTAAAGACTTACCTGGACATTAGCCTTAATGCAGAAAGAATTAGTGTAGTTGAAAGAGTAGAGTAGGGGAGAAAGTGAGTCAGTTCTTTAGTAAAGATGTTTATAAAAAATATACACATTACAAAATCTTTCCAGCAAGTTCTTTCTTGAAAAACTCCTGCCCTCTTTTGAATGTTCTGTTTTATGATTACTATCTCTCACAGCAGCTATTAAACTGGGCGTTGGCCCTTTCAAAGCTCTTTTTGTCCCACCCAGGTTCAGCTGGTTCTGCACTCGGCACACTCAATTTTTCATACAACAACCTGTAATCCCTGAGCTTCAGTCTGCCCAACACTGAACTGGAGGACATTTCTGCTGTTCCAGAGCTGCGTGTTGGATAAGCACTCTGATAGTCTAGAGACGGTGAATGGGTCAAGCTGCTGAGCTAGAGCTAGGTGTCATCAGTACACTTGTGAAAGCTAACTCTGTACTTTCACATAATGCTGCATGAGGACAGCATGTAGGAGTGGCCAAGGAATCATGCTTGGGGGACACCAGAGTAATGGTATGGAAGCAGGAAGAGAAGCCACTGCAAGGTATCCCTGCCCAGGAAGAAAAACCACCTTGGGCTAGTATTTTATTTCCCCGTTTTACTGCTGTTCCGTTTTCAAGTATACAAGACCATTTCAGACCAGTATTCTTATTTCCCTGTTTTCTGTTCTTTTTCCTTTTGAGTGGCAATGATTAGATAGATAAGAATGGAACCCATTGGACTACAGTGGAGAGGGGTGGCCAAATGTGAGAAATGCTATAGCAAAGAAGAGAAGGACACGGAGGGAAAGTTTACCTCTGTCGTAGTCATTTGAAAATTTGAGAGTACAGTGAAATCCACAGAGAAGATAGAGGGCAGCAGCACCCTGTGAGTGCAGAATGAAACAGTCCAGAGGATAAAATGTGGTGACTGCAGCACTGAGAGTGCGAGCACAATAAGAAGAGTGAGGAGGATGAAGTGTGTTGACAGCAGCACTGAGAATAAATGCGACCTGAAATGAAATGAAATGAGGATATAGGTGTTGTGGGCGCAGTACTGACAGTGAACCGACAGTGAAACCATTGAGCAGGATAAACTGTGGTGAGAGATTTACGGAGAGTGCCCAGTGAGAGCAGTGAGGAGGATAAACTGTGGTGACAGCAGCACTGAGCGTGAGAGCACAGTGAGAGCAGTAGTGTCATGTGAGAGTCCCTTTAAAAAAAGTGTGGTTTATCAAATGGCTGGGTGGAGCTGGAATGTGATTTTCTCTTTTACTTTCATTTTGAGCGGGGAGCTGCTGTGTGTCTTAGTTTCATGTTCAGTTGGAGAGCTGCATTCAAAGCAAAAAGGTGTATTGATCTCTCTCCCTGCCTACTAAAGAATGTCTCCAGATCACTTGATGATTTCAAAGTAATACCTGTTTCTGTAAGGAATGCAAACCTATTGTCTTTGTTACAAAAGGTTTTTAACTCATGGATGTTGTTAGGAAAGTTATTAAGGGTTACCTATAGAGTATTGTATCTGTGGGGATTATCAGTGTTGGTAGTTGATAAACTGTTTACTGTGTGTTTATAAAGTGTTAACTAAATTTATAGAATAAACATTGTTTTGTTTTTAAAATACTTAAGGTCCCTGTTGCATAACACCTGGAGAGTGGACCCTTGTGCTCCCCATAACCAAAATCTATTAAAAGGTGTAGGTCCAGGTGAGCTCCATGATATACTTTGGTGTTCTCTAAACCCTGGCCTATAATAGTAGTGAGGACAAATTGCGGTGACAGCAACACTGAGAGTGAATGCGGCATGAGAGCAGTGAAGATGATAAAAATGTGGTGACCGCAGCACTGAGAATGCGGGCAGAGTGAGAGCAGTGAGGAGAATATAATGGGGTACAGCAGCACTGAGTGAGAGCTTTGACGAGGATAAATTCTGGTATTATGATTCCAGACCAGATGCCAATAGTTGATTGGATACCAGACAGAAACACCAATATTTAATTTAATTTGAAAGACTGTGTGAATACTTTGTTCCAGGAGTGATTCCACGCACAAATGGGAATATGGTATATTAAAACAAACTTGATTACGAATGCAGTATTACTAACTTCAACATCATAAAAAATAGCTTACAATTGCCAGTTAAACAATCCTTAATAATGACAATGAAACACTAACCCTGAACTGCTATCTTTTATCTCTACTCAAGCAAAACCCATCTGAAATGAAATGAAAATCACTTATTGTCACAAGTAGGCTTCAAATGAAGTTACTGTGAAAAACCCCTAGTCGCCACATTCCAGCGCCTGTTCGGGGAGGCTGGTACGGGAATTGAACGGTGCTGCTGGCCTGCCTTGGTCTGCTTTCAAAGCCAGCGATTTAGCCCTGTGCTAGTCAAAATCCACTTTTAAATACAATTAGCCCACCAGGAATACTTGCTGTAGAGAAATGTCTTGGATAAACTACTTTGAGAGAGAGAAATCCTTGAGGAACCAACTTGCAGATTCTTGTCTGTGGCTGACTATTGTTTAACCTGTGAGCCTTTTCAGGAATTGCTGATTTGTTCCCAGGCAAACTCTTTTTAAAATATCTTTTTATTGAAAACATTTTTCATTTTAATAAAATAACACAATAACATAATATAATACAAAATTGATGCTTATCCACCTCCACCCACTTGTCCACCTCCACCACCTCTGCCCATTTATCCACCTCACTCAGTTATCCATCCATCCACTTATCCACCCCTCCCACATCCACCTCCATCCACTTATCCCCCAACCCACATCCACCTCCTCCCACTTAACCCTCTACCCACTTATCTCCCCCACCCATTTATCTCCCCCAACCACTTATCTCCCCCACCCACTTATCCCTACTTATCCACTTCCACCCACTCATCCACCCCACCCATTTATCCATCTCCACTCACTTATCCACCTCACTCAGTTTTGCACCCACCCTCTTATCCACCTCCACTCACTTATTCATCTCCGCTCACTTAACCACGATTTCTTGACAAACACATGGATAGCATGGGTATAGAGGGTTACGGCACAAGGAAGTGCTGAGGGTTTTGACCAAGGTTGGTATCATGACAGGTACAGGTTTGAAGGGCTGAAGGGCCTGTTCCTGTGCTGTATCGTTCTTTGTTCTCTATTCACCTCCACTCACTTATCCATCTCCACTTACTTATCCATCTCACCCCACTTAATCACCTCCACCCACTTAATCACCTCCACCCACTTAATCACCTCCACTCACTTAATCACCTCCACCCACTTAATCACCTCCACCCACATAATCACTTCCACCCACTTAATCACCTCCACCCACTTTTTTTTATTATAAATGTTTTTATTAAGGATTTTTGAAGTTATACAAACAAAGACAATTGTGAACATACATTGAAAACAACAGAAAAGAAACAGAATGTGTACATATATATATATAAACACATCGGCTGTTCCCCCCCCCCCCCCCCCCTCCTCCCTCTTCAGCTCCTATATCTTGTTCCTGTTTCGGTTGACGTGATTTTGTTGTTTGCTGAGTCTGGTTGGGCTCCATGATTCTTAGTTCTCCCCCCCTCAACTCTTTAGTTTGCATTAGTTTTTGTGTCGTAGCTTTCAGCTTCCTCTGGTTTACTGGCTGTTGGCTGCTGTGGAAGGGAAATTAACATAAACTAACTTAGAAGCATGCTGGGAAATGCTTGACTATAGTTCAACACTGCTTTTGGACTAAAATAAGTAGGTCAGGTAACATAAACGAAATACTGCTTAATATTCTGGTCTCGGCCTTATTATGAAAACACATTGTCCTCCGAAAGATAACAAAATGTGTACTCGAGTTGTTTTTAGCCAAGGGCAAGAACATACATACTACGTATTTCATGTTGCGTACTTTCCAAGGTCTATTTAATATAAACATGGCTGTTTACTTCAAGCTGTTATTTCAGACTATAAAGATATGCTTTCTTCAATTGAATCTCAGAGTGCAGTGCACTGGCTTTTGCAGCTGGAACACTCTCTCTCCGCAAATATATTTGTGTAAATAAATTTCCTTAAATCGAACCTCGAGGAATTTGTCTTTATTATGATTTCCACGACAAATTGGCAGCAGGATGAGTCCCTCGAACACTGGTTAGCAAAACAGGTCTTGGAAACTGGGTGAATGGCTCCCATGCTTTGTAGAAGCCTTCTTCCGACCCCCTGATGGCGAATTTGATTTTCTCCATCTGGAGAAATTCCGATAGGTCGGACAGCCAGTCTGTAGCTTTGGGTGGTGCTGCTGACCGTCAGCCGAGCAGGATTCTCCGGTGGGAGATTAGGGAGGCAAAGGCGTCGGCCCTCCGCCCCATGGAGAGATCTGGCTGTTCTGAGACTCTGAAGACTGCCACTCTCGGGCATGGCTCCACCTTCATCCCCACAACCTTGGACATTGCCTCGAAGAAGGTTGTCCAGAATCCAAGAAGTCTGGGGCAAGACCAGAACATGTGGGCGTGGTTGGCCGGGCCTCCTTGGGATCGTTCACATCTGTCCTCCACCTCTGGGAAGGACCTGCTCATTTGGGTTCTTGTTAAGTGGGCTCTATGCACCACTTTTAGCTGCAGTAGGCTTAGCCTTGAGCATGTGGAGGTAGAGTTGATTCTATGCAGTGCTCCGCTCCAGAGTCCTCACCCTATCTCAAACCCTAAGTGCTCTTCCCATTTTTCTCTTGTCTTATCAGGTGGTGTGGCTGCCCTTCCCAGTAGTCGCCCATACAGGTTGCCGTAGTTTCCCTTCACGAAGATCTCCGCGTCCAGTGGGTCCTCTAAGAACGACTGTTGCGATGGTCATGGTTATGTCCTTGATTCCCTACGTAAGAAGTTTTTGACCTGCATATATCTTAGCTTGTTCCATAAGACCATAAGGCATAGGTGCAGAGGTGCTCCCCTGCAGGAGCCCTCCTCCATATGCACTCACTCAGCTTCTGGCCCCTTTGTCCACCCTTTTAACTTCTCCGCAGTTGCAGCCCAGTGGCAATATTGCAGGTTTGGGAATGCTAGTCCCCTCATGGCTCTCGCTCTCTGCAGCATCTTTTTGGAGATCCTCGAGTCCGCATCCCCCCACCTCCCCCCCCCTTCCGTCAACCCCGTCCACCCCCACACAAACGCCATGGTCAGTATTTCTAATGAGTTGAAGAAGGCCTTGGAGATGTAGATCGGTATGGATCTGAACAGGAAGAGGAACCTGGGCAGTACGTTCATCTTGATCGTCTGCACTCTCCCTGCCAGGGAGAGTGGGAGTGTGTTCCATCTCTGCAGGTCCTTTTTTACTTCCTCCACCAGGCTGGCAGATTCCATTTGTGGATCCCTGTCCAGACATGGCCGATTTGGATCCCCAGGTAGCGGAATTTGTGTTGGGCCTGTTTAAATGGCAGTCCCTCCAGCTCTGCCCCTCCCGCTTGTGGGTTCACCAGGATGATCTCACTTATGCCCAGGTTGAGTTTGTAGCCCAAGAAGGCTCCAAACTCTCTCAATATTGTTTTGTGGGGTCCGAAATGTAGAGGAGCAGGTCATCGAATTGGGCGAGACTCTATGCTCTCTGCCCCTTCTCCGGATCCCCTTCCAATTCTTTGCCACCCTGAGCGTGATCGCTAGTTGTTCAATCGCTAATGCGAACAGCAGCGGGGACAGTGTGCATCCCTGTCTTTTGCCTCTGTGCAGTTGGAAATACTTAGATCTGGTGGTATTTGTCCATACCCTCGCTGTGGGAGCTTTTTACAGGAGTTTCACCGAGGTGGTGAAACCTGCTCCAAGCCCGAACTGCTCCAGTATCTCTTTGAGGTACTTCCATTTGACTCTGTCGAAGGTCTTTTCTGCGTCCAGGGAGATGACCACGTCAAGTGTTCTCCCCCCGGATTGGGTCATGATCACATTCAGCAGGTGCCTGATGATGTTCGATGTTAGCTGTCTACCCTTGACAAAGCCCGCCTTGTCATGCCTGGTGGAGTTGGTGCACTTCTTTCCTCCTGGAGAGCAGGTCGAAGTCCATTTGTAGCTTTTTCCTCTCCACCAGGAGCTCTACAGTCGGGGCCTCGGAGTATCGCCCGTCTACCTCCAGGATTGAGTTAACTAGCTCTTGCCTAGCCACCCTCTCTCTTTGTGCTTTATAAGCAATAATTTCACCCCTGATGACAGCCCTTCAGCGTCTCCCAGAACATGGAGGACGAGACCTCCACATTCCAATTATTAGTAATGTTCTCGTCTATGGCCTGTAATATTTTCTCGCAGAAAGCCTTATCGGCTAGAAGGGCTGTGCCCAAGCTCCATGGGGGGCGTTTAGACATGGCCCATCTTCAACCACACATCCATGTAATATGGAGCGGTGTTCGGAAATTACAATCGCGGAATATTCCTCTCTTACTAGCCCTGGAAGCACTGATTTCCCCACTACAAAGAAGTCAATCCGTGTACATACATGTGTACCTGGGAGAAGAAGGAGAACTGCTTCATATAAAGCCAAGTTCATTCACCATGTTGGAGGTTTCTCTGATTTGGGATTCGACCTGTCTGACCGTGAGTTCTGTACACAGTTAGAGTGCCCCGCCCCCGATCGGTGTGTCTATATCAGGGATTTCCGCCACGGTATTTTTTATAAACTCTGCGTTGTCCCAGTTGGGAACGTACACATTAACCAGTACTACCGGTGCCCCGTCCCCCATCCAGGACACCACTGACCATGACGTACCATCCCCTGGGTCCACAACTATCCTTGTTGCCGTGGACATCATTGTCTTATTTAGCTGAATGTCTAACCCCCTGGCTCTCGTCCCGTAGCAGGAATGATAGGTCTGTCCCACCCAGCCCTTCCTTACCAGCAGTCGATTCTTTTCTCTCAGGTGTGTCTCTTGGAAGACTGTCAGTTTACATGCTTTTCAGGTGGGCGAAGACTCTGGACCTTTTCACTGGGCCGTTAAGTCCCCTGATATTCCAGGTGACTATCCTGATTGGGGGGCGGTGGGGTTTTGTCCCCTCTCCTGCGAGATCAGCCATACTTACCTGGTAGATGTGCCCCTGCACCCCAGGGTTTCCCTTTGTTAGGGGGCTATCCAAGATGGGCAGCACGGTAGCAAAGTGGTTAGCACAGTTGCTTCACAGTGCCAGGGTCCCAGGTTCAATTCCCGGCTTGGGTCACTGTCTGTGCGGAGTCTGCACATTCTCTCTGTGTCTGCGTGGGTTTCCTCCGGATGCTCCGGTTTCCTCCCACAAGTCCAGTAATACCAGTTAGATGAATTGGACATTTTGAATTCTCCCTCTGTGTACCCGAACAGGCGCCGGGGTGTGGCGACTAGGGGCTTTTCACAGTAACTTCATTGCAGTGTTAATGTAAGCCTACTTGTGACAATAAAGATTATTATTATTATTAAGGTGGCCGCGGCTACCTTTTTCACCATGGGGGTGAGCCCCTGTTCTCCAGGGTCTCCCTTTGTTCAGGGATTCTCCAAAGTGTTCCAAATTGCCACTTGTGGTCTGTTGTTGCCAGCCTAATGCCCTTGCTATCTTTCTTCCTATGTTCCCACTATGGTACTTTGTCTCCCCCCCCCCCCCAACTTGGAGCTGTCCCATCCCCAGGTTCCCTTCTATCTGTTTCTTCCCCTAGTCATCTCTCTGTTGCTGATGTTTACCCCACTTCCTTTGCCAGGCGCTCTTTCCCTTGCAGGAGATGCGCCATGGCCTCTCATTCCTTCAGGCTTCCCGGTGCTAGCTTCCCGGTGCTAGCTTCCATGCTCGTATGGTGCTGATCCAGTGACCTACCCAGCTACAATTTTTCGTTTATCTTGCCCAGCGCAGGATTCTTTCCCGGTCTTGATACCGGTGCATTTTAGCGATTATTGCCCTCAGTTGTTTCCCAGCCTTGGGTTTTGGACGAAGTGACCGGTGGGCTCTGTCTATTTCTGGTGGGCTGGGGAAGAACATAGAACATAGAAAATACAGCACAGAACAGGCCCTTCGGCCCACGATGCTGTGCCGAACTTTTGTCCTAGATTAAGAACAAATTAATCTACACCCCATCATTCTACCGTAATCCATGTACCTATCCAATAGCCGCTTGAAGGTCCCTAATGTTTCTGACTCAACTACTTCCACAGGCAGTGCATTCCATGGGAAGCTATCCCTTCCCAACAATTCGGTGACGTTTACGTTAGTGATGGAAAGGGATAAGTATACACCGCAGAGCAAGAGTTATAGCTGGGGGAAGGGCAATTATGATGCCATTAGACATGACTTGGGGGGGATAGGTTGGAGAAGTAGGATCCAGTTGGGCACACTGGATAAGTGGAGCTTGATAAGTACGTACCGATCAGGCAGGGAGGAAGGCGTCGAGCGAGGGAACCGTGGTTTACCAAAGAAGTGGAATCTCTTGTTAAGAGGAAGAAGGAGGTCTATGTGAAGATGAGGTGTGAAGTTTCAGTTGGGGCGATTGATAGTTACAAGGTAGCGAGGAAGGATCTAAAGAGAGAGCTAAGACGAGCAAGGAGGGGACATGAGAAATATTTGGCAGGTAGGATCAAGGAAAACCCAAAAGCTTTCTATAGGTATGTCAGGAATAAAAGAATGACTAGGGTAAGAGTAGGGCCAGTCAAGGACAGGGATGGGAAGTTGTGTGTGGAGTCTGAAGAGATAGGCGAGATACTAAATTAATATTTTTCGACAGTATTCACTCAGGAAAAAGATAATGTTGTGGAGGAGAATGCTGAGACTCAGGCTATTAGAATAGGTGGCATTTAGGTACGTAGTGAAGAGGTGTTGGCAATTCTGGACAGGCTGAAAATAGATAAGTCCCGGGGGCCTGATGGGATTTATCCTAGGATTCTCTGGGAAGCCAGGGAAGAGATTGCTGGGCCTTTGGCTTTGATTTTTATGTCATCATTGGCTACAAGAATAGTGCCAGAGGACTGGAGGGTAGCAAATGTGGTCCCTTTGTTCAAGAAGGGGAGTAGAGACAACCCCGGCAACTATAGACCGGTGAGCCTCACGTCTGTAGTGGGTAAAGTCTTGGAGGGGATTATAAGAGACAAGATTTATAATCATCTAGATAGGAATAATATGATCAGGGATAGTCAGCATGGCTTTGTGAAGGGTAGGTCATGCCTCACAAACCTTATTGAGTTCTTTGAGAAGGTGACTGAACAGGTAGACGAGGGTAGAGCAGTTGATGTGGTGTATATGGATTTCAGTAAAGCGTTTGATAAGGTTCCCCACAGTAGGCTATTGCAGAAAATACGGAGGCTGGGGATTGAGGGTGATTTAGAGATGTGGATCAGAAATTGGCTAGCTGAAAGAAGACAGAGGGTGGTGGTTGATGGGAAATGTTCAGAATGGAGTTCAGTTACAAGTGGCGTACCACTAGGATCTGTTCTGGGGCCGTTGCTGTTTGTCATTTTTATCAATGACCTAGAGGAGGGCGCAGAAGGGTGGGTGAGTAAATTTGCAGACGACACTAAAGTCGGTGGTGTTCTCGACAGTGCGGAAGGATATAGCAGGTTACAGAGGGACATAGATAAGCTGCAGAGCTGGGCTGAGAGGTGGAAAATGGAGTTTAATGTAGAGAAGTGTGAGGTGATTCATTTTGGAAGGAATAACAGGAATGTGGAATATTTGGCAAATGGTAAAGTTCTTGGAAGTGTGGATGAGCAGAGGGATCTAGGTGTCCATGTACATAGATCCCTGAAAGTTGCCACCCAGGTTGATAGGGCTGTGAAGAAGGCCTATGGAGTGTTGGCCTTTATTGGTAGAGGGATTGAGTTCCGGAGTCATGAGGTCATGTTGCAGCTGTACAAAACTCTGGTACGGCCGCATTTGGAGTATTGCGTACAGTTCTGGTCACCGCATTATAGGAAGGACGTGGAAGCTTTGGAGCGGGTGCAGAGGAGATTTACCAGGAGGTTGCCTGGTATGGAGGGAAAATCTTATGAGGAAAGGCTGATGGACTTGAGGTTGTTTTCGTCAGAGAGAAGAAGGTTAAGAGGAGACTTAATAGAGGCATACAAAATGATCAGGGGGTTAGATAGGGTGGACAGTGAGAGCCTTCTCCCGCGGATGGAAATGGCTAGCACGAGGGGACATAGCTTTAAACTGAGGGGTAATAGATATAGGACAGAGGTCAGAGGTAGGTTCTTCACGCAAAGAGTGGTGAGGCCGTGGAATGCCCTACCTGCAACAGTAGTGAACTCGCCAACATTGAGGGCATTTAAAAGTTTATTGGATAAGCATATGGATGATAATGGCATAGTGTAGGTTAGATGGCTTTTGTTTCGGTGCAACATCGTGGGCCGAAGGGCCTGTACTGCGCTGTATCGTTCTATGTTTTATGTTCTAACAGATTGCCCAGCATTTGGGCCGCATAGTCTTGGGGTCCATGCCTTTGATCCCCTCCGGCAGGCCTTTCCTTTCAGACTCCTCTTATGTCGCGATTAACCTTGATATTTCCTTCTCTAGGGCGGTGATCTGGTCGCCGTGGTTTGTTGCAGCCTTTTTAAGCTCCTTTATGGTGCTTCCTTGGGCTTCCAATTGCCTCTACGCCTTGTCTAGGCCCACCTGCATAGTCACCGGAGCTTCCGTGACCTCCACCCTGACCGCCGCCTGGATGTCGGTTTTCGTCTCCTCTCGATGTTCTCTCCGTTCCCTTGAGAGAAACATCCTCCACTTAGCCACTTCCACCCATGTATCCACCTCACTCATTCACTCTTTCATTTATTCATCTCTGGATTGACATTCAAACTTGACCTTTAAATTTACCATACAGCAGCTAGTGCAGTATAAAGGGAGATTGTCTCCTTCAGGTCAGTGTGGATTCGTCCACCGAGCAGGGTCTTCCGGATACTGCATCAATGTAACCAGCTAAACACACAGTTTGCTGACTGATCTGTGTCTGACACAGCGGCGGGATTCTCCCTTTCTGCTCTAAGGTCAGGAACACCATCATGGGACCTGTGCCGTTCTACGATGCCAAAATCCAAATCGGGGACCGATGAGGGCCTAGCAGCTGCCAAAACTGGGAAAACTCCCAGCTCCCGCGCCAAAAATGGCCGGAGAATGCCCAGGGCCCAGGTCCGTGGCCGCGCACGGTGACAGCTTACATCGGTCGCGTCGTACAACATGGCGCCGGCCCTGGTCAGCGCCACGGCTCCCCCGGCTGTGACACAGCCGCCACGCGAGGTTGACGAAAACTGAGAGCACACTTGTCCCGCTCCGTCGGGAACTCGGCCGATCAGATAACATCCTGAGGCCATCCCACCGCCGTGCACCGCACGCCGCGATGATGCAGATTTGATGGGGGCGGAGCATATAAAACCTGCGACAAACAGGCGCCGCCCCCGATTTCAGCGCAGAAGGGATTCTCCACCCAATCGCCAACTATGAAATTGGCGTCGGCAAGCGGAAAATCCCACCCTAAGTGTTGACGCCGACACAGAATCCGTGGAGTTCCACGACAACAAACCTGGCGCCGCACCTAGACCGATTCAGCTACTGTTAAGGGTCCAGCACGAGGGCCACGTGGAACACAATCGATTCCAATGAGAAACAGTGTGGCATTTGCTGGATTCGTGCTTAACACTCAGGAGGCTGACAGGCTGCAGCCGCAGATACACACTTCACTCCCCACACACATCCTAGCCAACAAGATGACAGCAATACACACTGCCCCACACTTCACGGATGCTGAGCTGTACACCCTCCTGGTCGCAATGCAGGAGAGGTGGATGACCCAATACCCTGGCTCGGGAGGAAGGCTGCCAGCCGCCACCATTCACTGTGGGCCCAGGTGGCTGAGGCGGTGATCGCCGCCAGCAACACTCTCTGGATCGGCCAGCAGTGCAAGAAAAAACTGTACGACTTCCTCAGGGCAGCCAGGGTGAGGAGGCAGCACTGTGCCCCTGGCACAAACCCCTGTCCCACACACCCGTAACCCCACCCCCCCAACCCGGAGGGCGGCAGAACCTCCACCCTGCACCAAACGTCGGCACCCATACCGGCTGCCATGGCCGGGTGCACTGGGGTGCATGGCCAGCAGCTACCCACACCCTGGGCTCTTTAATACTGTCATTTTCTGTTTGCCCCCCCCCCGCCCCCCCCCCCCCCCCCCCATCCCCAGCAGGAGGCCGTCAACAACCGCCAGGAGTGGGTGAAGACTGGAGGGGGACCGCCGTACCCGTGGCCCCTGACCATAACAGAGCAGAGGGCCCTGGATGTGGTCAGCGGCCATGAGGAAAGGAAGGCCGCCGAGTTGGAAATCAACCGCGGGCGAGGAAGTGAGACCCTGCAGAGTTGCGGTTCCCCATGACATCTGTGTCAACCCCTCCCGGACATCGGACACCTCACCCGACACCACTCCCACACCACCCACACCCTCACCCCACACCACTCTCAACCCAACACCCTCACCATCACCCCCGCACTCACCCCACACCACACTCACCTTCGTCCCCACCCTCACCCCACACCACCCTCACCCTCATCCCACACCACCCTCACCCCACCATCCTCACTCCCACCCCCACCCTCACCCCAAACCACCCCCACCCTCACCCTCACACCACCACCCTCACTCCCACCCTCTCTCCCACCCTCACCCCACATCACCCTCACCCAACCCTCACTCCCACCCCCACCCTCACCCCAAACCACCCCCACCCTCACCCTCACCCCACCACCCTCACTCCCACCCTCTCTCCCACCCTCACCCCACATCACCCTCACCCAACCCTCACTCCCACCCCCACCCTCACCCCAAACCACCCCCACCCTCACCCTCACCCCACCACCCTCACTCCCACCCTCTCTCCCACCCTCACCCCACATCACCCTCACCCAACCCTCACTCCCACACCACCCCCACCCTCACCCCACATCACCCTCACTCCCATACTCACCCCACATCACCCTCACCCCACATCACCCTCACCCAACCCTCACTCCCACACCACCCCCACCCTCACCCCACATCACCCTCACTCCCATACTCACCCCACATCACCCTCACCCCACATCACCCTCACCCTCACCCCACATCACCCTCACCCCACCACCCTCACTCCCACACCACCCACCCTCAGCCCACACCACCCTCACTCAAATCCTCACCCCACATCACCCTCACCCCACATCACCCTCACCCCCACCCCCACCCTCACCCCACATCACCCTCACCCCACATCACCCTCACCCCCACTCCCACCCTCACCCCACATCACCCTCACCCCACATCACCCTCACCCCACATCACCCTCACCCCCACCCCCACCCTCACCCCACATCACCCTCACCCCACATCACCCTCACCCCACACCACCCTCACCCCACTCCACATCACCCTCACCCCACATCACCCCCACACCACCCCAACCCTCACCCTCAACCCCACACCCCCCTCACCTCCACTCCACCCGCACTCCCCCCTCTCCGCCTCACGGTCTAATCATGCGCCTTGCCTTGTGTCTTACACGACCTGCTGGAGATGGGGCGGATCCCTCTGCTGTCCCTCGCCTCCAGCCAGTGCCACAGCCGGATCCCCGCTGTGATCCGAGCAGTGATACTGAGAGCACCTCGGACACCAGCCCTCCGCCCGAGACTCAAGAGACCCCGGAGCTCGAGTCTGAGAATGGCACGGATTTCCCATCACAGCTGTCTCCAACACCTCCACCATCCCAGAGACACACACCTTGGTTGGGCACCTTCGTGAAGAGGCTCTTGGGACACTCTCTGGTGCTCACCACACAGCTGATCTGGTACAGCAGGTGGAGGCAGGAGCACCCGAGAGGGCGGATGGTCAGAGGGCAGGCCAATCCCAGGTACTAGCTGCCGTCCAGAAGGGTTTCGGGCTTCTGGAACGGACAGTCCCATCAATCATGGTGATGCAGTTGCAGAGCCAGGGACGACATGAGGAGTTGTCGGCGAGCACCAGCACCTGTAGGTGCAGTTGGAGGAGTCCAACCGCGTGTAGGAGCAGGAGATGGTGCCGACCGTCTGTGCCACCCAATGCCAACACCGCACGGTGGAGGCATTGGGGGCGTAGGTCGTGGCTATGGATCGGCATGTCCAAGGCCTGGGGCATTCTGTGCAGGTGCTGGCCGAGGCCCAGGACAGGGTGGCCGCCTCACAGGCGACCATGTCCCAGAGCCACCTGGAAATCTCAGCGGTGCTCCTAGCATGGTCCAGTCACAGTAGGCCATGGCTGGGAACGTCGGCGGCATTGCCCCGACTCTGGCTGACATGGCGCAGACACAGAGAGAGGTGTCCCAGTCCCAGAGGGAGATGGTGCAGTCACTGGCTGACGTGCCACAAACCCAGAGGGTGGTGGCACAGTCGCAGCGTGATGTGATGCAGTCCAGACAGAGATGGTCCACTCTCTGTGCTCCATGGCTGCAAACATGCATATCCTGATCGAGACCAGAGAGGGCCTCCAGGACTGGCAGCGCCAGGTGGTGGGGGAGCCTCAGGGGATAGCTCCACTTGCACCCCCATTCCCTGGAGTAGCCCAGGGGTCATCGGGCACCTCAAGGGAGGAGGAAGTGATGAAACTTGCCATAATATGCACTCGTGTACATCATGAGGTAAAGACAGGCAGCGACAGACACGCAGGTTAGCTAATCAACACACAGGACAGAACACAACCAATCACCAGACAGAACACTAGAGGGGGACGTCCTATGATAAAACACACGAGGCATCAACACTCCGCCTCTTTCCACTGGTGTCAACTGTAGAGACAGTCAGGCTGTATATATCAGTTAGCACCTTCTACACGTGGCTCAGAGCTAGTCTGGTGTAATTAGTTATAGTAAGCACGCTTAGAGTAGTAGAGTGTCAACTAACAGCAAGCTGTGTGCATTGTTACAGTAGTTCAATAAATCGTATTGAACCAAGGTCTAAGTTTGGTGTCTGCTTTCCAGTCCAACTGCATCCAGTTACAGTCCGTGTTACTCCAGGGTGAATAACACAACATGATACCAGGTGACTGAAGACAGAAGAAGCTTTGGAAGAATATCAGGAATGTAGGACCAATCTGAAACGAGGAATCAAGAGGGCTAAAAGGGGTCATGAAATATCTTTGGCTAACAGGGTTAAGGAAAATCCCAAAGCCTTTTATTCATATATAAGGAGCAAGAGGGTAACTAGACAAAGGGTTGGCCCACTCAAGGACAAAGGAGGAAAGTTAAGCGTGGAGTCAGAGAAAATGGGTGAGATTCTTATCGAGTACTTTGCATCGGTATTCACTGAGGAGAGGGACATGACGGATGTTGAAGTTAGGGATAGATGTTTGATTACTCTAGGTCAAGTCAGCATAAGGAGGGAGGATGTGTTGGGTATTCTAAAAGGCATTAAGGTGGACAGGTCCCCAGGTCCGGATGGTATCTATCCCAGGTTATTGAGGGAAGTGAGAGAGGAAATAGCTGGGGCCTTAACAGATATCTTTGCAGCATCCTTGAACACGGGTGAGGTACCGGAGGACTGGAGAATTGCTAATGTTGTCCCCTTGTTTAAGAAGGGTAGCAGGGATAATCCAGGTAATTATAGACCGATGAGCCCGACGTCAGTGGTAGAGAAGCTGCTGGAGAAGATACTGAGGGATAGGATCTATTCCCATTTGGAAGAAAATGGGCTTATCAGTGATAGGCAACATGGTTTTGTGCAGGGAAGGTCTTGTCTTACCAACTTAATAGAATTCTTTGAGGAAGTGACAAAGTTGATTGATGAGGGAAGGGCTGTAGATGTCAAAGATCAAAGAACAAATAAATGTACAGCACAGGAACAGGCCCTTCGGCCCTCCAAGCCCGTGCCGACCATGCTGCCCGACTAAACTACAATCTTCTACACTTCCTGGGTCCGTATCCCTCTATTCCCATCCTCCCCTCAATTCCCATTCCCATCCGTCATATACATGGACTTCAGTAAGGCATTTGATAAGGTTCCCCATGGTAGGCTGATGAAGAAAGTGAAGTCTCATGGGGTCCAGGGTGTACTAGCTGGATGGATAAAGAACTGGCTGGGCAACAGGAGACAGAGAGTAGTAGTGGAAGGGAGTTTCTCAAAATGGAGAACTGTGACCAGTGGTGTTCCACAGGGATCCGTGCTGGGATCACTTGTTTGTGATATACATAAATGATCTGGAGGAAGGTATAGGTGGTCTGATTAGCAAGTTTGCAGATGACACTAAGATTGGTGGAGTAGCAGATAGTGAAGGGGACTGTCAGAGAATACAGCAGAATATAGATAGATTGGAGAGTTGGGTCGAGAAATGGCAGATGGAGTTCAATCCGGGCAAATGCAAGGTGATCCATTTTGGAAGATCCAATTCAAGAGCGAACTATACGGTAAATGAAAAAGCCCTGGGAAAAATTGATGTACAGAGAGATCTGGGTGTTCAGGTCCATTGTACCCTGAAGGCGGCTGCGCAGGTCAATACAGTGATCAAGAAGGCATACGGCAGGCTTTCCTTCATCGGAAAGGGTATTGAGTACAAGAGTTGGCAAGTCATGTTACAGTTGTATAAGACTGGTTCAGCCGCATTTGGAATACTGCGTACAGTTCTGGTCGCCACATTACCAAAAGGATGTGGATGCTTTGGAGAAGGTGCAGAGGAGGTTCACCAGGATGTTGCCTGGTATGGAGGGCGCTAGCTATGAAGAGAGGTTGAGTAGATTAGGATTATTTTCATTAGAAAGACGGAGGTTGAGGGGGGACCTCATTGAGGTCTACAAAATCATGAGAGGTATAGACAGGGTGGACAGCAAGAAGCTTTTCCCCAGAGTGGGGGACTCAATTACTAGGGGTCACGAGTTCAAGGTGAGAGGGGAAATGTTTAAGGGAGATATGCGTGGAAAGTTCTTTAAGCAGAGGGTGGTGGGTGCCAAGTCATGTTGCAGCTGTATAGAACCTTAGTTCGGCCACACTTGGAGTATAGTGTTCAATTCTGGTCGCCACACTACCAGAAGGATGTGGAGGCTTTAGAGAGGGTGCAGAAGAGATTTACCAGAATGTTGCCTGGTATGGAGGGCATAAGCTATGAGGAGCGGTTGAATAAACTCGGTTTGTTCTCACTGGAACGAAGGAGGTTGAGGGGCAACCTGATAGAGGTCTACAAAATTATGAGGGGCATAGACAGAGTGGATAGTCAGAGGCTTTTCCCCGGGGTAGAGGGGTCAATTACTAGGGGGCATAGGTTTAAGGTGAGAGGGGCAAGGTTTAGAGTAGATGTACGAGGCAAGTTTTTTACGCAGAGGGTAGTGGGTGCCTGGAACTCGCTACCGGAGGAGGTGGTGGAAGCATGGACCGTAGTGACATTTAAGGGGCATCTTGACAAATACATGAATAGGATGAATAGAAAATGATAAAGTAACGCAGAAACAATTAACAGTGTTATGAGTCCATCGTGAGAAATGTCCATATCCGTCTTGTGGGTGTGTTGAAGTGTCGTTACAAATCTATCAGTCGGGTGCCTTACGGCTTCTGCTGGAGTGTCTTAACGGTGGTAGTAGGGATGATGGTTTGATGTCATCAAGAGTACTGTCTGGCGTTGTGTGGTGAGGAACGTCCTGTGGACAAATGGTCTCGGTCACGTCCAGCGTGGGAAATATTGGCGTTTTAGTTCGAATCTCCAATAGATCCCGGCGGTTACGGCGAAAAAGTACTCCCGCAGACGATTTGACAATGTAGGACCGCGGTGCCTCCTGCCTGATCACCGTAGCTGACTCAGACCATCCGCCTTCTGGGTCCCTGATTCTGATGGCGTCACCTATTGTCAGTGGCCTGAGTGGGATCGCATGTTGATCGTAGTAGAGTTTTTGTTTGGAGCATATTGCCCGCATGTCGTCGAGAACCGGTGCGTTGCTGGGGTCTCGGAATTGCTTTGCCAGTAGGGTTGTCCGGATGTCTCTGCCTGAAGAACATTTGCGCTGGCGACAGTCCTGAGCTCAATGGGACTGCTCGGTACGATAACAGAGCTAGGTTGATGTCGGAACGTGACTCGGCTGCTTTGCTGATGAGCCGTTTAATGATGTGGACACTTTTTTTCCCCTGTTCCATTTGATTGCGGGTAGCGATTCTGTGTCGCACCATTGTCTGACCTCGACCTTTTCTTGTGTTTGTGGTATTGATTTTGTATGTCATCGTTCGTGAAAGCTGTTTTGCTTGTTTGTTCTGGAGCAGAGATTCTTTATCATGCCATGGCATGTTTGCAGTCGTGTCATTGTTTCGCAGTGTGCTGTGGCATTGTCCTTCACGTGCAGAGTTGTACCATGTTGTACAGGTCGTTGTTTCATTGTTGTCGTTCTTGTTGTTCTTTTTGTCGTGCTTGTTGATTCTGTTTTCGTTGTTTTTGCTTTTATTCATGTTCTTTTTCTTGTCGTGCTTGTTGTTTCTGGGATGCTTCTTGTTGCTTTTGTCGTTCTTGTTGCGCTGCATGTTGCTTTTGTTGTTGCTGTTGTTGTTCTTGTTTCTGATGTGCTTCGTGCGGTTTTTGTTGTTCTTGTTGCGCTCAATGAGTGTGCCATGTGGATGATTTGAGTCATTGTCACAGTTATTGGTGTCCGTGTCCTTTGTGGTCTCTGCTACATTGAGCGTATCTTCTTGAGAATTGTGAGAATGATCTGATGTTGCATTGATGTTGGTGACATCAGTCATTTGTGGTGGATTCGATTCCTCTGCTTTGCTTACTTGGTGCTCCTCTTCTAGAGTCATTTCTGGTTCACTTGAATCATCATTGAGTTCTTGGTGCTCCTCTTTTGGAGTCATTTCAGATTAATTTGAATCATCTGTGATCTCTTGGTGCTCCTTTTCTGGAGTCAAAATCTTCAGGATTTCTATTGACGTGGTCTCTCTGGACTCATGGATGGCCGTCCTCTGATTATTGAGAGTGCTTCTGTGCAAACGAGCTGAGATACGTCAGTCTTGCTGTGATCCTGCACATCCTGTATGGGAATTGTGATTTCTACGTCACTTGTCCAGGTCATCCCCACCCCCCCACTACTTGCCTTCAAACAACCGCGCAACCTCAAACGAACCATTGTTTGCAGCAAAATACCCAGCCTTCAGAACAGTGACCACGACACCACACAACCCTGTCATGGCAATCTCTGCACGACGTGCCAGATCATCGACATGGATACCACCATTACACGTGAGAACACCATCCACCAGGTACGCGGTACATACTCGTGCGACTCGGCCAACGTTGTCTACCTCATACGCTGCAGGAAAGGATGTCCCGAAGCGTGGTACATTGGCGAGACCATGCAGACGCTGCGACAATGAATGAATGGACATCGCGCAACAATCACCAGGCAGGAATGTTCCCTTCCAGTCGGGGAACACTTCAGCAGTCAAGGGCATTCAGCCTCTGATCTCCAGGTAAGCGTTCTCCAAGGTGGCCTTCAGGACGCGCAACAACGCAGAATCGCCGAGCAGAAACTTATAGCCAAGTTCCGCACACATGAGTGTGGCCTCAACCGGGACCTGGGATTCATGTCGCATTACATTCATCCCCCACCATCTGGCCTGCGAAATCCTACCAACTGTCCTGGCTTGATACAATTCACACCTCTTTAACCTGGGGTTACCCCATCTCTGGATGCTAATGGTCGCATTCCAAGCATTGTTTGGCATCTTTGAATTTGTCTATATATGTGTTTCTGGAACATATCTCTTCATTCACCTGAGGAAGGAGCAGCGCTCCGAAAGCTAGTGACATCGAAACAAACCTGTTGGACTTTAACCTGGTGTTGTAATACATTGTTCTCTTTGTGGAGTCGTGAAGTGTTCTCACTGCAGAGTCGATCTGTGCTCTCTCAGCGGAGTCGTTCTGTGCTCTCTGTGTGGCGTCGTCTTCGTCTTGGGTATTGCTGTCATCCAATGTACCGACGATCTGCCATGGCACCATGGTATTGGATTCATCTACCATGAGAAGAGTCGTATTGAGCTTTTCAACCGTGTTGCTGATGCTGTGATCAGGATCTCCGAATAACTAGGTCATGTCTGAGCAGTATTGTGTGTATTGTTCGTTGGACAAATCATCGCTTTCTGTTTCGGAGTTGTGATCGTTTTCTTCATGTTCAATGAACAAATCATCTTGTGTGGAGGCTGGGACCCTTCGTGGTGCGTGGAGCACTCTCTGTTTCTCGCCGTCAGGCCGCAGCATAATCCTGCACTCACGTGTTGGGATGTCATATATGCTGGGCTGAAGATTCTCCAATCCGAAGAACTCATCGTCGGGGTCTTCACGGTACAACACCTCTAGTTGCGGTTCGGATTTGGTACTGGGGTAGCCACCTCCCAAGATGAAATCTTCTTCTGAGTCGTAGTCTACAAGGACCATATCGTCTTCGAGGGCGGTGCTAACTGCTTGTTCCAAGTTGTTGTGACAGTTATTTTCAACTGCTGGTGTAAGTTCAGGCATTGTTCTGTTTTTTGAGGCAAGAAAATTGGGTTTTGCAGCTTTAAATTCATTTTCGTTCATTTTCGTGCATTTCCCTTTTAAGTGGGCATGGTCCTGGTCCTCTGACGTCATGACGCTCGTGACGTCATGCGTAGGACTTGATTGCCCATGCGCACTCCGAGTTTCCTGTCCTGTGCGCTCTTTTCGCAACTGCGCATGTACGGCTCCTTCCTCAAGATGGCTGCCGCTCAGAACTTCCTTCAATCCTGCCTCTGCCTCGTGGTAAGATTTGGCGCCATTTGTTCTGATTTTCTTTCCTAGTCAGTGATTCGGTGTTTGTAAAGACTGACAATATTGATTTTGTTTTTGTTCATAAGCAAGGCATTTTTGTATAGCAGGTTCTAGAGTTGGATGCTTATTTTGTGATAGTTCTTCCCTCAAATTTTTATCAGATAGTCCAGAAATTAATTGATGCATTATCACAGTGTCTCTGAAATCAGCATAATCACAGCCTTGTGGTGTTAACTTGAGATTTGTAATAAAATCAGAGATGGGCCCTCCGTTTCTCTGACAAGAGTTAAATCTTTCCAGCATCGCACCAGCCTGACTGTTACAGCGTTTAGCAAATTTTTGCAGTATACCGTCTACTTTGTATTGTCTTCACCTTCTAAGTAATTAAAGCAATTATACATTTCTCTAGCTTCATGCCCTCCTGTTGAGCGTAGTAGGGCTATTTTTGTTGCGTCAGAGGCAGTGCTTAAATCATTCGCTGTGATAAATATTTGGAAGAGCTGTTCAAACATTTTCCAGTTATAACTTAAATTACCGGCTGTTTCCAGCTGCCATGGAGTTCCAACAAGTTCCAACGAATCAGTTAGTCGTTGAGGATCCATTTGCTGCGAAGTCTTCCACAGTCGAATATCCAGTTTAAATTTTTCTTCTCTTGCTGGTGTATAGATAGCTTTCTGAAATCACTCCGGGTACCATATGTTATTCTCTAAGTCTGAATAAAGATTGTAGACTTCCAGTTAACACAAATACTTTATTCAATGGGTTTGTTCTGTTTCCAGAGCTTAACTAGATATAATACAGTCAAGAGGTATGACCAGCGAAGCTAAGCTAAGCTGCCTATGCTGAGCTGTCTCTGTCTGCTGCTGCTCCCTATGCTTCTGAAAGAGGCGGATCCTGCCTTGGGCTTGACCCTTTATACCCGTCTCTGATGCTGCCCTCTAGTGATGCTGTGGCTGTTACATCTGTCTGTGGTCCCTGGTGTATGTGCAGATGTATGTACAGATGTACAGATCACTACACAACCCTTCAACTATCCACCCTGTCCAAGCCCCTAATAATCTTGTACACCTTGATCAAGTCGCCCCTTAGTCTTCTCTGCTCCAGCGAAAACAACCCAAGCCTATCCAACCTCTCTTCATAACTTAATGTTCCATTCCAGGCAACGTATAAGATACTGCAAGGCCTGGATAGAGTGGACGTGGAGAGGATGTTTCCACTTGTAGGAAAAATTAGAACCAGAGGACACTATTTCAAATTAAAGGGACGATCCTTTAAAACAGAGATGAGGAGGAATTGTTTCAGCCAGAAGGTGTTGAATCTGTTGAACTCTTCACCGCAGAAGGCTGTGGAGGCCAATTCACTGAGTGTCTTTAAGACAGAGATAAATAGGTTCTTGGTTAATAAGGGGATCAGGGGTTATGGGGAGAAGGCAGGAGACTGGGGGTGAGAAAATATCAACCATGATTGAATCAATGGGCCAAGTCGCCTAATTCTGCTCCTATGTCTTATGGTCTTATGGTCTAACATCCTTATGAATCGCCTCTGCACCCCGTCTAGTGCAATCACATTTTTCCTATAAGGTGGCAACCAGAATTGAACACAGTACTCCAGCTGTGGCCTCACCAAAGTTCTATACAACTCCAACAAAGACTTCCCTGCTTTTGTAATCTATACCTCGATTGATAAAGGCAAGTGTTCCAAAAGGCCACCCTATTAACCTGCCCTTCTGCCTTCAGACATCTATGGACAAACAATACAAGCTCCCTTTTTTCCTCTGAACTTCCCAGTGCCATGTCATTCATTGAATACCTTCTTGTCACATTACTCTTTCAAGAGTGCATCATCTCACACTTTTCAGACTTAAATTTCATCAGCCACTTTTCTGCCCATTTGACCATCCCGTCGATATCTTCCTGTAACCCAAGAGGTAGGCATTTGTTTCCTGTTTCTGTTTTGGTGAATGTCTGAAGACCTATGCATAAACATTCACCTTTTATATTGTATTTGGACAACTTGTAAGTTATTGAACTAAGAGAACTGGCCCCACCTATCACAATCCCCTGATGAGATCACACTAATTTTGTAAGAACAAAAACGCAATATAACCAAGACTGTTTTGATACTTTTGCACTCTACACATTGTGTTGAATAGTGAGAGGATTCACAGGCTGATTAACGGACAGGTTTTTATATAAGAACATTAGAAAAAGGAGCAATAGTAGATTACAATTTGGGCTCTGAAGCCTGCTCCATTATTCAGTGCTATCATGGCTGATCTTCTACTCTAAACCCGCACCCATACTCCCTGAGATATCAAAAATCTGTCTATATTAGCTTAAAATACACTCAACGCTGAAGCATCCACAACTCTCCGGGATAGATAGAACATAGAACATAGAACATTACAGCGCAGTACAGGCCCTTCGGCCCTTGATGTTGCGCCGACCTGTGAAACCACTCTAAAGCCCATCTACACTATACCCTTATCGTCCATATGTCTATCCAATGACCATTTGAATGCCCTTAGTGTTGGTGAATCCACTACTGTTGCAGGCAGGGCATTCCACGTCCTTACTACTCTCTGAGTAAAGAACCTACCTCTGACATCTGTCCTATATCTATCTCCCCTCAATTTAAAGCTATGTCCCCTCGTGCTAGACATCACCATCCGAGGAAAAAGGCTCTCACTGTCCACCCTATCTAATCCTCTGATCATCTTGTATGCCTCAATTAAGTCACCTCTTAACCTTCTTCTCGCTAAGGAAAACAGCCCTCAAGTCCCTCAGTCTTCCCTCATAAGATCTTGCCTCCATACCAGGCAACATTCTGGTAAATCTCCTCTGCACCCTTTCCAATACTTCCACATCCTTCCTATAATGCGGCGACCAGAATAGCACGCAATACTCCAAATGCGGCCGCACCAGTGTTTTGTACAGCTGCAACACGACCTCATGGCTCCGAAACTCAATCCCTCTACCAATAAAAGCTAACACACTGTACACCTTCTTAACAACCCTCTCAACCTGTGTGGCAACTTTCAGGGATCTACGTACATGGACACCGAGATCTCTCTGCTCATCCACATTACCAAGAATCTTACCATTAGCCCAGTACTCTGTCTTCCTGTTATTCCTTCCAAAATGAATCACCTCACACTTTTCTGCATTAAACTCCATTTGCCACCTCTCAGCCCAGCTCTGCAGCTTATCTATGTCCCTCTGTAACTTGTAACATCCTTCCGCACTGTCCACAACTCCACCGACTTTAGTGTCATCTGCAAATTTACTCACCCATCCTTCTACACCCTCTTACAGGTCATTTATAAAAGTGACAAACAGCAGAGGCCCCAAAACAGATCATTGCGGTACACCACTAGTAACTGGACTCCAGTCTGAACATTTCCCATCAACCACCACCCTTTGTCTCCCTGAATCCCATGAGAATTCCAATGACTCAGGATCCTTTGACAGAAAATATTTCTCCTCAACTCACTCCTAAATTCTCAGAGCCTTATTCCTGAGACTTTTGCCTTGTGTTCTTGATCCCCCAGCCAGGGGAACAAGCTCACTGTGTCTATCCTGTCAAGTTATAATTTCATAAGATATAGGAGCAGAATTAGGCCATTTAGCCCATTAAGTTGCTCCGCCATTCGATCATGGCTGATCTCATCCTGGCCTTAACTTCACTGTTCTGCCCATTCTCTGTAACCCTTCAACCAATTACAAATTAAAAATCTGTCTAACTCTTCCTTAAGTCTCTTCAGAACCCTGTAGGTTTCGATGATATCCTTCATATTCTCCAATACTTTTTCTCTACTGATACTAAACATCATAAGTTCCTCACTCTTATTATCCCTCTATTTCGGGTATGTAATTTGTGTCTTCTACTCTGAAGATGGACAAAAACGTTTTGTTCAACGTTCCTGTCATTTCTTCATTCCCAGTGATAATTTTTCTGATCTCTGTCTCAAAGAGCACAATGTTTATCTTAGTGAGGTTCTTTTTTGTCTACTTGTAAAAATACCTGTTTTTATGGGCGGGATTCTCCCGCAATCGGCGGGGCGGGCCGTACCAGCGACAAAGAGTGGCGTGAACCACTCCGGCGTCGGGCCGCCCGGAAGGTGCGGAATCCTCTGCACTTCCGGGGGCTAGGCCGGCGCTGGAGGGGTTGGCGCCACGCCAACCGGCGCTGAAGGGCCTCCGCTGGCCGGCGAGTTGGCGCATGCGCAGGAGCGCCAGCGTGTTCTGGCGCATGCGCAAGGGTTTTCTTCTCCGCGCTGGCCATCGCGGAGCTTTACACAGGACGGCGCGGAGGGAAAGAGTGCCCCCACGGCCCGCCCGCAAATCAGTGAGCCCCGATCGTGGGCCAGGCCACTGTGGCCCCCCCCCCCCCCCCCCGGGGCCGGATCCCCCCGTGCCCTCCTGAGGACTCTGTAAGCTGCCCTCAAAGCCAGGTCCCGCCAGTATGGACCTTGTCTATTCCATGCCGGCGGGACTGGCCGAAAACGGGCGGGTGCTTGGTCGATCGGGGCCCGGGGAATTGCCGGGGGGGGGGGGGGCACTGCCAACGCCCCCTGACTGGCACAGTGCAATTCCCACCCCCGCCCAAAAAACGGTGCCTGAGAATTCGGCAGCCGCCGTCGGAGTGGCGGGACGCGATTCACGACGCCCCCCGTGATTCTCCGACCCGGTGGGTGGTCGGAGAATCCCGCCCTATATTCCTGGCTAATTCCCTTCATTTATTCATTTATTCCCTTTTCATCGACCTTTTGATTGCCCTTTGCTGGTTTCTAAAACACAACCATCCTCAGTGTTACACCTATTCTTTATTTTCATCTCATACTATCCCTAACTTCCCTAATAGCACAGGGATGAATCTTTCTCAGAGATGTTTTTAATGGAATGTTTTTTCGTTGAACACTTTGAATTGTTTCTTTAAATCATAGAATCCCTACAGTGCAGAAGGAGGCCATTTGGTTCATCAAGTCTGCACCGACCCTCTGAAAGAGCACCCCACCTAGGCCCACTCCCCGCCCTATCCCCATAACCCCACCGAACCTGCACATCTTTGGACTGTGGGAGAAAACCGGAGCACCCAGAGGAAGCCCACGCAGACATGGGAAAAATGTGCAAACTTCACCCAATGCCAGAATCAAACCGGGTCCCTTGGTGCTGTGGGGCAGCAGTGCTAACTACTGTGTCACCATACCTTTAAGCCTGTTTACCCAAACAATCCTTTGCTCCTTCCTTGGCTGTAGTCACCTTTACCGCAGCACATAGGAAAATGAGGGGTTGGTCCAATACAATGGGATGTACCAGATGGTTTCATAAGCTCCCACAATCCCCCAAATTAGGTGGTGGGGCACCCATTAGACTTGAGCATTGCACTGAATGTCAACCTAGAATTCAGCTCTATGACTGTCTGGAGTGGACTTTGAACCCTGGACTTTCTGATCCAGAGGTGTCCGCCACTAAACCAAAGACTGTATCCTGGTAATAATAAATCTTAAAATAATTCATGCAGCCTAAACTTTTGTATAGCACCTTTAACATAGTAAAATGTCCCAAAATGTTTTGCAGGAGCATTATCAAGAACATTTTGACATTGAGCTACATAAAGAGATGTTTGCTTTAACTGGTGGATTCTAAGGAAGGTCTGGCAGGGGAGAGAGAGATGGTGAGATTTGTGGGTGGGGTGGGGGGAAATGGGTGCATGATTTCCAGAGGTTAAAGTAAAAAATATTTCCCACATCAGTGTGAAATCTTGAATACTCATTTCAGATTTTTCACTGGCAAAAGATAGATGACTTTTTGCTAATACAGTACTGTCAGGTCTGTATAGTTAAACAGTCCACCTCACAGGACTGGGATCATTGGTGTCAATAATTACAACCTGCATTATTTAGCACTTCTTCACTCTGTAATTGTCTCAAAATAACTTTATAAGGATGTGGATGAGGAAAGAAGAGAGAAAGTATTAACTTAGCCATGTTAAGCCACAGTGTGAGAAGTAGACGTAATGTAAAGTTTGGTGAAAAGGTGGGTTTTGAGGAGATTTTTACAGAGGCAGGGATTGGTTAAGGAAGGGATTTGCAAGTGGCATGGTCACTGTGGGCTGAAGGCCATGCCACCAATTGTGATACAAAGGGAGACAGTGAACATAAGGGGCGAGATTCACCCCTACCCGGCGGGGCAGGGGGTCCCGGCGGGATGGAATGGCGTGAACCACTCCGGCGTAAGGCTACCCCAAAGGTGCGGATTTCTCCGCACCTTTTGGGGCCAAGCCCTCACCATGAGGGGCTAGCCCCGCGCCGGAGTGGTTGGCACGCCGCCGACCGGCGGGAAAGGCCTTTGGCACCACGCATGCGCAGGGTGGGGTGTCTCTTCCACGTCGGCCATGGTGAAGACTGTGGCCGAGGCGGAGGGAAAAGAGTGCCCCCATGGCACAGGCCCGCCCGCGGATTGGTGGGCCCCGATCGCGGGCCAGGCCACCGTGTTGGCACCCCCTGGGGCCAGATCGCCCCACGTCCCCCCCCCAGGACCCCGGAGCCCGCCCGTGCCGCCTAGTCCCGTCGGGAAGAGAGGTGGTTTGATCCTCGCCGGCGGGACAGGCATTCCAGCAGCAGGACTTCGGCCTATCGCGGGCCGGAGAATCACCGGGGGGGGGGGGGGGGGCTCGCCGACCGGCGTGGCGCGATTCCCGCCCCTGCCGAATATCCAGTGCTGGAGAATTTGGCAACCGGCGGGGGCGGGATTCACGCCAGCCCCCGGCGATTCTCCGACCCGGCGGGGGGTCGGAGAATCCCGCCCAAGGTCAGAGTTGGAAGATTGAAGGATGTGTGAAGGTTAAAGCTTGAGAAGGATGCAGTTTTTGGATGAATTGAGACTGTGGCAAGGCTGGCATTTATCACTCATTTTGAACTGCCGCAGTGCATATGGTGTAGGTACACTCACCGAGCTGGAAGAGAGGGAGTCCCAGGGTTCGATCTAACAACAGTTAAAGACGGCGATATAGTTCCAAGTGAGGATGGCGTGCGACTTGAAGGGGAACTTGGAAGTGATGGTGTTACCATACATCTGCTACCCTTGTCCATCTAGTTGATAGAGGTATTGGGTTTGGGCATTACCATCAAAGGAGCTTTAGTGAGTTGATGCTGTGCACCTTATATATAGCAAACACTGCCACCACTGCACACCAGTGTGACCACTGGATGTCTCAAAGTGACTTGGGCGGCACGGGTACAGTGGTTAGCACTGCTTCCTCACAGCGCCAGGAACCGGGTTCAATTTCGGCCTTGGGTGTGGAGTTTGTACTTTCTCCCCGTGTCTGCGTGGGTTTCCTCCGGGTGCTCCGGTTTCCTCCCACAGACCAAAAATGTGCAGGTTAGGTGGATTGGCCTTGATAAATTGCCTTTAGTGTCCAATAATGTGGTTACAGGGATAGGGTGGGGGACTGGGCCGAGGTAGGGTACTCCTTCAGGGGGTTGGTGTAGACTCGATGGGCTGAATGGCCTCTTTCTACACTGTAGGGATTCTATGGTCTTACAGCCAATGAGGTACTTTTGAAGTATAGGCACTACTTTGATGCAGAGAGCATGGCAGCAAATTCACACACCAAACTTCTACAAACATCAATGTGATAATGAGCAGGTCATCTGTTTTTGTGATGTTTTTTTTTAAAATATTTTATTGAAAATTTTTGGTCAACCATCACAGTACATTGTGTATCCTTTACACAATAATATAACAGTATAAATTACAATGACCTGTTTTATAAACAAAGAAAAAATAATATATAACAAAAACTAAAACTAAAACTAAATGGCAACTGCCTTGTCTCAGATAAACACTCTCCAAAAATGTGATTGAACAGTCCAATATACAATTATTTATAGCAACGACCTATACATATTATACATATATATTAACAACCCTGAGAGTCCTTCTGGTTCCTCCCCCCCCCCCCCCCCCCCCCCCCCCCCCCCGGGCTGCTGCTGCTGCCTTCTTCTTTTCCATTCCCTCTATCTTTCTGTGAAGTATTCGACGAACGGTTGCCACCGCCAGGTGAACCCTTGAGCCGATCCCCTTAGGACGAACTTAATCCGTTCCAGCTTTATAAGCCCTGCCATGTCATTTATCCAGGTCTCCACCCCCGGGGGCTTGGCTTCCTTCCACATCAACAGTATCCTGCGCCGGGCTACTAGGGACGCAAAGGCCAAAACATCGGCCTCTCTCGCCTCCTGCACTCCCGGCTCTTGTGCAACCCCAAATATAGCCAACCCCCAGCTTGGTTCGACCTGGACCCCCACTACTTTCGAAAGCACCTTTGTCACCCCCACCCAGAACCCCTGTAGTGCCGGACATGACCAGAACATGTGGGTGTGATTCGCTGGGCTTCTCGAGCATCTCGCACACCTATCCTCTACCCCAAAAAATTTACTGAGCCGTGCTCCAGTCATATGCGCCCTGTGTAACACCTTAAATTGAATCAGGCTTAGCCTGGCACACGAGGACGATGAGTTTACCCTACTTAGGGCATCCGCCCACAGCCCCTCCTCAATCTCCTCCCCCAGCTCTTCTTCCCATTTCCCTTTCAGCTCATCTACCATAATCTCCCCCTCGTCCCTCATTTCCCTATATATATCTGACACCTTACCGTCCCCCACCCATGTCTTTGAGATCACTCGATCCTGCACCTCATGCGTCGGGAGCTGCGGGAATTCCCTCACCTGTAGCCTCGCAAAAGCCCTCAGTTGCATATACCGGAATGCATTCCCTTGGGGCAACCCATATTTCTCGGTCAGCGCTCCCAGACTTGCGAACTTCCCATCCACAAACAGATCTTTCAGTTGCGTTACTCCTGCTCTTTGCCATATTCCAAATCCCCCATCCATTCTCCCCGGGGCAAACCTATGGTTATTTCTTATCGGGGACCCCACCAAGGCTCCCGTCTTTCCCCTATGCTGTCTCCACTGTCCCCAAATTTTCAAAGTCGCCACCACCACCGGGCTTGTGGTGTATTTCTTCGGTGAGAACGGCAATGGGGCCGTCACCATAGCTTGTAGACTAGTCCCCCTACAGGACGCCCTCTCCAATCTCTTCCACGCCGCTCCCTCCTCTTCTCCCATCCACTTACTCACCATTGAGATATTGGCGGCCCAGTAGTACTCACTTAGGCTCGGTAGTGCCAGCCCCCCCCTATCCCTACTACGCTGTAAGAATCCCTTCCTCACTCTCGGGGTCTTCCCGGCCCACACAAAACTCATGATACTCTTTTCGATCCTTTTGAAAAAAGCCTTCGTGATCACCACCGGGAGGCACTGAAACACAAAGAGGAATCTTGGGAGGACTACTATTTTAACCGCCTGCACCCTCCCTGCCAGTGACAGGGATACCATGTCCCATCTCTTGAAGTCCTCCTCCATTTGTTCCACCAATCGCGTTAAATTTAACCTATGCAATATACCCCAATTCTTGGCTATCTGGATCCCCAAGTAACGAAAGTCCCTTGTTACCTTCCTCAGCGGAAAGTCCTCTATTTCTCTGCTCTGCTCCCCTGGATGCACTACAAACAACTCACTTTTCCCCATGTTCAGTTTATATCCTGAGAATTCTCCAAACTCCCGAAGTGTCCGCATTATCTCTGGCATCCCCTCCGCCGGGTCCGCTACATATAACAACAAATCATCCGCATACAGAGATACCCGGTGTTCTTCTCCTCCTCTAAGTACTCCCCTCCACTTCTTGGAACCCCTCAATGCTATTGCCAGGGGCTCAATCGCCAGTGCAAACAATAATGGGGACAGAGGGCATCCCTGCCTTGTCCCTCTATGGAGCCGAAAGTATGCAGATCCCCGTCCATTCGTGACCACACTCACCACTGGGGCCCTATACAACAGCTGCACCCATCCAACATACTCATCTCCAAAACCAAATCTCCTCAGCACCTCCCACAGATAATCCCACTCCACTCTATGAAATGCTTTCTCGGCATCCATCGCCACCACTATCTCCGCTTCCCCCTCTGGTGGGGGCATCATCATCACCCCTAGCAGCCTCCGTATATTCGTATTCAGCTGTCTCCCCTTCACAAACCCAGTTTGGTCCTCATGGACCACCCTCAAGACACAATCCTCTATCCTCATTGCCATTACCTTGGCCAGAATCTTAGCGTCTACATTTAGGAGGGAAATAGGTCTATAGGACCCGCATTGCAGCGGGTCCTTTTCCTTCTTTAGGAGAAGCGATATCGTTGCCTCAGACATAGTCCCCTTTCCTTTGCCTCATTAAAGGTCCTCATCAGTAGCGGGGCGAGCAAGTCCACATATTTCCTGTAAAATTCAACTGGGAATCCATCCGGTCCCGGAGCCTTCCCCGCCTGCATGCTCCTAATTCCTTTCACTACTTCCTCTATTTCAATCTGTGCTCCCAGTCCCACCCTTTCCTGCTCCTCCACCTTGGGAAATTCCAGCCAGTCCAGAAAGCCCATCATTCTCTCCCTCCCATCCGGGGGTTGAGCTTCGTATAATTTTTTATAAAATGCCTTGAACACTCCATTCACTTTCTCCGCTCCCCGCTCCATCTCTCCTTCCTCATCCCTCACTCCCCCTATTTCCCTCGCTGCTCCCCTTTTCCTCTATTGGTGGGCCAGCAACCTTCTCCCCATATTCGTACTGTACACCCTGTGCCTTCCTCCACTGTGCCTCTGCAGTACCCGTTGTCAGCAAGTCAAATTCTACGTGTAGCCTTTGCCTTTCCCTGTACAGTCCCTCCTCCGGTGCCTCCGCATATTGCCTGTCCACCCTCAGAAGTTCTTGCAGCAACCGCTCCCGTTCCCTACTCTCCTGCTTTCCTTTATGTGCCCTTATTGATATCAGCTCCCCTCTAACCACTGCCTTCAGCGCCTCCCAGACCACTCCCACCTGGACCTCCCCATTATCATTGAGTTCCAAGTACTTTTCAATGCACCCCCTCACCCTTAGACACACCCCCTCATCTGCCATTAGTCCCATGTCCATTCTCCAGGGTGGGCGCCCTTCTGTTTCCTCCCCTATCTCCAAGTCCACCCAATGTGGAGCGTGATCCGAAATGGCTATAGCCGTATACTCCGTTCCCCTCACCTTCGGGATCAACGCCCTTCCCAAAACAAAAAAGTCTATTCGCGAATAGACTTTGTGGACATAGGAGAAAAACAAAAACTCCTTACTCCTAGGTCTGCTAAATCTCCACGGGTCTACTCCTCCCATCTGCTCCATAAAATCTTTAAGCACCTTGGCTGCTGCCGGCCTCCTTCCAGTCCTGGACCTCGACCTGTCCAGCCCTGGTTCCAACACCGTATTGAAATCTCCCCCCATTACCAACTTTCCCACCTCTAGGTCCGGGATGCGTCCTAGCATACGCCTCATAAAATTGGCATCATCCCAGTTCGGGGCATATACGTTTACCAAAACCACCGTCTCCCCCTGTAGTTTGCCACTCACCATCACGTATCTGCCCCCGCTATCCGCCACTATAGTCTTTGCCTCAAACATTACCCGCTTCCCCACTAATATAGCCACCCCCCTGTTTTTCGCATCTAGCCCCGAATGGAACACCTGCCCCACCCAACCTTTGCGTAGTCTCACCTGGTCTATCAGTTTCAAGTGCGTTTCCTGTAACATAACCACGTCTGCCTTAAGTTTCTTAAGGTGTGCGAGTACCCGTGCCCTCTTTATCGGCCCGTTCAGCCCTCTCGCGTTCCATGTGATCAGCCGGGTTGGGGGGCTTTTTACCCCCCCCTTGTCGATTAGCCATCCCCTTTTTCCAGCTCCTCACCCGGTTCCCACGCAGCTGTGTCCCCCCCAGGCGGTGCCCCCCCGCCCATCCCACCCCATACCAGCTCCCCCCTCTCCCCAGCAGCAGCAGCCCAATAATTTCCCCCTCCCACCCCCCCCCGCTAGATGCCCCACTAGCGTAGTTACACCCCCCATGTTGCTCCCAGAAGTCAGCAAACTCTGGCCGACCTCGGCTTCCCCCCGTGACCTCGGCTCGCACCGTGCGACGCCCCCTCCTTCCTGCTTCCCTATTCCCGCCATGATTATCATAACGCGGGAACCGAGCCCGCGCTTCCCTCTTGGCCCCACCCCCAATGGCCAACGCCCCATCTCCTCCACCTCCTTTCCTCCCCCCACCACCTCCTGTGGAAGAGAGAAACGTTACCACATCGCAGGATTAATAACATAAAGCTCCTCTTTCCCCCCTTTTTACCCCCCTCTTCGCCCCCCATACTCGCCCCACCACTTTGTTTCAAACGTTCTTTTTTTAATAACCCGCTCATTCCAATTTTTCTTCCACGATAAAAGTCCACGCCTCATCCGCCGTCTCAAAGTAGTGGTGCCTCCCTTGATATGTGACCCACAGTCTTGCCGGTTGCAGCATTCCGAATTTTATCTTCTTTTTGTGAAGCACCGCCTTGGCCCGATTAAAGCTCGCCCTCCTTCTCGCCACCTCCGCACTCCAGTCTTGGTATACGCGGATCACCGCGTTCTTCCACTTACTGCTCCGAGTTTTCTTTGCCCATCTAAGGACCATCTCTCTATCCTTAAAGCGGAGGAATCTCACCACTATGGCTCTAGGAATTTCTCCTGCTCTCGGTCCTTGCGCCATCACTCGGTATGCTCCCTCCACCTCCAGCGGACCTGCCGGGGCCTCCGCTCCCATTAACGAGTGCAGCATCGTGCTCACATATGCCCCGACGTCCGCTCCCTCCGCACCTTCAGGAAGACCAAGAATCCTTAGGTTGTTCCTCCTCGCGTTGTTCTCCAGCGCCTCCAGCCTTTCCACACATCGTTTATGGTGTGCCTCGTGCATCTCCGTCTTCACCACCAGGCCCTGAATGTCGTCCTCATTCTCGGCAGCCTTTGCCTTCATGACCCGAAGCTCCCGCTCCTGGGTCTTTTGCTCCTCCTTTAGCCCTTCGATCGCCTGTAATATCGGGGCCAACAGCTCCTTCTTCATTTCCTTTTTGAGTTTTTCCACGCAGCGTTTCAAAAACCCGTGTTGTTCAGGGCCCCATATTAAACTGCCACCTTCCAACGCCATCTTGGTTTTTGCTTGCCTTCCTTGCCGCTGCTCTAAAGGATCCACCGCAATCCGGCCACCTTCCTCTCCTTTTTTCATCCGTATCCAGGGGGGATTCCCTTCTGGTTCACCGCACAGTACTTTTAGCCGTTAAAATTGCCGTTGGGGCTCTTATTAAGAGCCCAAAAGTCCGTTCCACCGGGAGCTGCCGAAATGTGCGACTCAGCTGGTCATCGCCGCACCCAGAAGTCCCTGTTTTTGTGATGTTGACTGGAGGACAAATATTGGACAGGACACTGGGGAGAAGTCATATAAAAACACAAGTTCTGATGAAGGGTTATTGATCTGAAATGTTAATTGTTTCTCTCCATAGATGTTGGCTGACCTGTTGTTTTTATGTCAGATTGCCAACATTTACAATATTTTGTTTTTGCACAAAGGAGAAACTAATTTCTTTGAAATGGTGCCATGGAATTGTTTCTGTCCGCCTGAGAGAGTAGACCGAGCCTCTGTTTAATCGCCCATCGAAAAGGCAGCCCCACCGACAGGTCAGCACTCCTCAGTACTGCACTGTAGTGTCAGCCCTGATTTTGTGCTCAAGTCTAGTGGGACTTAGAATCATAGAACCATTCAGTCCATCGAGTCTGCACTAACCCTCTGAAAGAGCATCGACCCAGCCCCAATAAGCCACCCTATCCTTGTAACCTAACCTCCTGTACATCTCTGGACACTAAGGGGCAATTTAGCATGGGCAACCAACTAACTTGTACATCTTTGGAGTGTGGGAGGAAACTGGAGCACCCGGAGGAAACCTGTGTAGACACGGGGGGAATGTGTAAACTCCACACAAACAGTGACCCAAGCCGGGAATTGGACCCGGGACCCTGGCGTCATAAGACAGAACTGCTAACGGCTGTGATACCATGCAACCCATAACCTTTTGAGCGACTGACAAGAATGTCACAGCTGACACATTCTGAAGAGCTTTCTCAGTAGCAAATCACCAACTTTGACCCTCTTCTTCTGCTCCCTCTGTCCTCACTTCCAACATCTGGCATGAGGACAACATGGACTTTTCATCTTGAAGATTAAAGCTGCACCTTTCTTTGTTGGTAACCCATGAATTCAAATGACTCTGTAGCACCTCAACCCTTTTCCCTAATTAAACCCATCTCCTCCATGAGACCAATTTCATGTGCCTGCAACCCTCTCCTAACCAGATAACTAACATTATTTGTCCACTGTTCACCCACATCAGAAATAGTTCCTCCACCATTCAAAATTGCCAACATCATTTCACTTCTCAAAGTAATTCATTTTTCTAACTAGCACCAAATTCTCACCCACCTTTTCTTGGTAAGGTCTCTGAACATCTTGTTGTCATTACTTCCTCTTGTCTCATCTTATTCAAATTGCTTCAGTCACGTTTCCACCCTGCACTCAGGCTACCATGATCAATAAACTTCAGCAGAAAGTGCACTCCAGAAAATCTGAAGAACGGGAAGGCATACCTTAGTTTAATTGCTCTTCTGCAGTATATCATGTAAACCTTGAAAGATTGCCAGCTGGGAAAAGTCAAGCCTTGGTACCAGAGTGCCGATGAAGTGGTCTGCTTTGTCCATTGAGCATCTTCATTGCTGTTGGAACTGCACTCATCCAGGCCTGTGGGGAGTATTCCATCACACTCCTGACTTACACCTTGTAGGTGGTGGTGTTGCTCTTTTTAGCCTTAGTTTATTAGCTATGATTACGTCACCTTTGCTCACGAGTCGCCAGGTATCTTTCTGATACCGCCACGTGGTTCAAGTTCAAGTTATGATTAATAATACAGCACACCGCTTAGTAAGATTTAAATCAACGGTCATTTATTATATACAACAAGTAATGTTTATACAATAATCCTACTATCTATATAATAAACCTATCACTACTGGCCAATGCTTAACTTTAGGAAGAGCCCACCAGGTCAGGGAAACGAATGGCTTATCCAATCGGATCTGGCCCGCGGGATTCAAAAGGCTGATACAGGTCGATGGCTAGGAGTCTTTATCGGATAGCGATCGCTGGATTCAAACGTACAGTTGCCGGTTGCTGTTCTTGCGAAGGTCTCGAGCAGGCGAAGAAGGGAGAGAGAGCGATCTGAACTTGGCCCCTCACTTTATAGGGCCCAGGGGCTTCCCGCCTCTCGGGGCGGCCCTTGACCCTGAGTCCCAAGTGATTGGACTTGTTCCCAATCACTGGGTTCGATACGTCCAATTGCGAGGCGATTCCTTGATCGGGGGGGGTGGTCGTTCACCTGCCTTTGTTTCGGCCACTGCAGGCGCCGACAGGACTGGCCCGGCATTCAATTGCTAATATGTTGCAATTGTTCCCGGGGATAGCCGATTAAACTGCAGATGTCTGGGTTGATGGGCTGTTAAGAGTCCTGAGTATAACTGCAGATATCTGGGTTGATGGGCTGTTAATAGCCCTGAGTATCGATCTGAGCCGACTTCCCCAGAGCCGAATATGATATTCTGCTTGCAGCTGTCCGTTTGTGTCTTGTTACCTGCTTTTCCCATCAGCCTTTCCGGTTAGCCATTTTAAATCGGGTTTTGGCCAAATTAATCGGGAAGCAGCCATTTTACGTGGCTACAGTGGACAGGCTTTGGGGAGTCAGGAAGTGAGTTACGTACCGCAAGATTCCTAGCCTCTAACCTATTCTGACCTGTAGCCACAGTATTTAGATGGCTGATCCAGTTCAGTTGTTGGTTAATGGGAACCCCCAATATATTGATTGTGGGGGATTCAGCTATGGTAATGCCATTGAATTACATGGGGACATGATTAGACTCTCCCTGGTTGGAGACAAGCATTAACTGATACTAAGTGACGTGAATATTACTTGCCACTTCAGCTCAAGCCTGAATGTTATGCAGGTCTTGATGCATGTGGGACCTATGTCTGGAAGTACGTTCCACGCGCTTGTCAATGGTATCGAGTAACAACCCGGAGACACAAATTTCAGTTTGAACAATTGCAATGCTTTATTGCACTAAAAGCAACTTACAGGCAAAATACCGTAATTACATAAACTAAAACTATTCTTGTGTGTGTATATGTGATATTACCCGTCTGCCCTCTGGTTGATCAGGCTTGGTGCAGGGGCACTCCTTCACCATGTCTCAACATCCGGCCATCTTCTGGAGAGTTCACCACAGTCTCTCTCTCTCTCTCTCTGGATTCTCCTGCCTTGAATGTGTCGTGTTGGGTGTTCCGATACACAAACGAACCAACACGGTTGTGGATGGTACAACTCTATTTTATTATTCTGTACAATAATAACTATTAACTTCTGGCTGTGGTCCGTACTTTACCAGCTAACCTGTGGACCCAGCCCTAGCACTATCTTAGTGAGGCACTCAGCACATGGTGTATGTCTGAGTGGCACGCTGTGAGCTCTGTGCTCTGAGCTATCTCCTGGTAGAATGAGCGGGAACTGTGGTGTTCCCTGTTTTATAGTGCGTGTGCTCTCACTGGTGATTGGCTGTGATGTGTGTGTGTGTGTTGGTTGGTCCATCTACCTGTCCATCAGTGTGTGTGTGTGATTGCACCATGATATGTTTATATGGATATCATGACAGAATGGTCATAAGCTTTTTTTTGTACAGCACGGTGGCACAGTGGTTAGCACTGCTGCCTCACAGCACCAAGGACCTGGGTTCAATTCTGACCTCGGGTGACTGACTGTGTGGAGTCTGCATGTTCTCCCTGTATATACGTGGGTTTCCTCCGGGTGCTCCAGTTTCCTCCCATAGTCCAAAGATGTGCGGGTTAGAGGGCTTGGCCATGCTAAAATTGCCCCTAAAGGTCCAAAAGATGTGCAGGTTAGGTGAGGTAAGTGCTCTTTCAGAGGGTCGGTGCAGACTCGATGAGCCGAATGGCAGAAGCACTGTAAGGATTCTATGAGTTATCCTTTCTTCACAACTACTAGAATTCAACTTATCAAGTGATTTATTTCCTGGGCCCATTGTGCTGAATGGCCCGTAGTTAGTGCCTCTTTTCTCTTGTCTTATTCTACACAATAGGATACAATGGATCCACCTTCTGGTGGGAACATCTCTGGCTCCAAATGTAATAAAGTTTTTTGTGGTGTTGTTACAGTCCAATAGTCCAGGAAATGCCACATCTTGCAGGTTGTTTACAATGAGTATCTAGTGGTGAGATTTAATTTCTTTTATTCATTTGTGGGATGTGGGCATCGTGGATTAGGCCAGCATTTATTGCCCATCCCTAGTTGCCCTTCAGAAGGTGGTGGTGAGTTATCTTCTTGAATAGCTGTCCTTGAGGTGTAGGTACACCCACTGTGCTGTTAGGGAGGGAGTTTAAGTTTGAGATTAACTCTTCACTGGGTGTCACAGATTTCCTCAGTATCTGAGGATTGTGAAATCATCCGCGAACATCCCCAATTCTGACCTTGTGGTGGAGGGAAGGTCAGTGATGAGACAGCTGAAAATGATTTTATTCTGAGCATTACCATCCTTAGCAATGGAATGAGATAATCGGTCTCTAACAACTCCAACTCCAACCTATGAAGAGCTTTCCCGGTGATAAAATCTTACTGAGGTTCCTTGATGTCACTCTCAGTCAAATGCTGTGATAATGTTAAAATCTCACCTCACTTCTTGAGTTCAACTCTTTCATCCATGTCTGGACCAAAGCTGAAATGATGTCAGGAGCTGAATTGGTTGGTGGAACCTAAACTGAGCGTCAGTGAGCAGGTTATCGATGAGTAAGTGAAAGCACTGTCGACAACACTTGCATCACTTTGCTGATGATTGAGAGGAGACTGATGGGGTGCTATTGGATTGGATATATTCTGCATTCTGTGGGCATTATGCACGTGAGCAATTTTTCACATCGCCAGTGTTGTAGCTGTACTGGAACAACATGGCTAGGGACACGGTTAGTTCAGAAGCACAATTCAGCACTATAGACAGGATGTGGTCGCAGCCTTTGCTCTATACAATACCTTCAGCCATTTTCTGATATCATGTGATGTGAATCGAATTAGCTAAACACTGGTATCTGTGATGAGGGAGACCTCAAGAGAAGGCCGAAATGGATCATCCACTTGGCATTTCTGGCTCATAGAACATAGAACATAGAAAATACAGCACAGAACAGGCCCTTCGGCCCACGATGTTGTGCCGAAACTTTGTCCTAGATTAATCATAGATTATCATTGAATTTACAGTGCAGAAGGAGGCCATTCGGCCCTTTGAGTCTGCACCAGCTCTTGGAAAGAGCACCCTACCCAAACTCAACACCTCCACCCAACACCAAGGGCAATTTGGACATTAAGGGCAATTTATCATTGGCCAATTCACCTAACCCGCACATCTTTGGACTGTGGGAGGAAACCGGAACACCCGGAGGAAACCCACGCAGACACGGGGAGGACGTGCAGACTCCGCACAGACAATGACCCAAGCCGGAATCGAACCTGGGACCATGGATCTGTGAAGCAATTGTGCTATCCACAATGCTACCGTGCTGCCCTTAAGAACAAATAAATCTACACTATATCATTTTCCCGTAATCCATGTACCTATCCAACAGCTGCTTGAAGGTCCCTAATGTTTCCGACTCAACGACTTCCACAGGCAGTGCATTCCATGCCCCCACTACTCTCTGGGTAAAGAACCTACCTCTGATATCCCTCCTATATCTTCCACCTTTCACCTTAAATTTATGTCCTCAGTGTTCCACCTGGGGAAAAAGTCTCTGACTGTCTACTCTATCTATTCCCCTGATCATCTTATAAACCTCTATCAAGTCGCCCCTCATCCTTCTCCGCTCTAATGAGAAAAGGCCTAGCACCCTCAACCTTTCCTCGTAAGACCTACTCTCCATTCCAGGCAACATCCTGGTAAATCTTCTTTGCACCTTTTCCAGAGCTTCCACATCCTTCCTAAAATGAGGCGACCAGAACTGTACACAGTACTCCAAATGTTGCCTTACCAAAGTTTTGTACAGCTGCATCATCACCTCACGGCTCTTAAATTCAATCCCTCTGTTAATGAACGCGAGCACACCATAGGCCTTCTTCACAGCTCTATCCACTTGAGTGGCAACTTTCAAAGATGTATGAACATAGACCCCAAGGTCTCTCTGCTCCTCCACAATGCCAAGAACTCTACCGTTAACCCTGTATTCCGCATTCATATTTGTCCTTCCAAAATGGACAACCTCACACTTTTCAGGGTTAAACTCCATCTGCCACTTCTCAGCCCAGCTCTGCATCCTATCTATGTCTCTTTGCAGCCGACAACAGCCCTCCTTACTATCCACAACTCCACCAATTTACTGACCCACCCTTCAACTCCCTCATCCAAGTCATTAATGAAAATCACAAACAGCAGAGGACCCAGAACTGATCCCTGCGGTACGCCACTGGTAACTGGGATCCAGGCTGAGTATTTGCCATCCACCACCACTCTCTGACTTCTATCGGTTAGCCAGTTCGTTATCCAACTGGCCAAATTTCCCACTATCCCATGCCTCCTTACTTTGTGCAGAAGCCTACCATGGGGAACTTTATCAAATGCCTTACTAAAATCCATGTACACTACATCCACTGCTTTACCTTCATCCACATGCTTGGTCACCTCCTCAAAGAATTCAATAAGATTTGTAAGGCAAGACCTACCCCTCACAAATCCGTGCTGACTATCCCTAATCAAGCAGTGTCTTTCCAGATGCTCAGAAATCCTATCCTTCAGTACCCTTTCCATTACTTTGCCTACCACCGAAGTAAGACTAACTGGCCTATAATTCCCAGGGTTATCCCTAGTTCCTTTTTTGAACAGGGGCACGACATTCGCCACTCTCCAATCCCCTGGTACCACCCCTGTTGACAGTGAGGACGAAAAGATAATTGCCAACGGCTCTGCAATTTCATCTCTTGCTTCCCATAGAATCCTTGGATATATCCCGTCAGGCCCGGGGGACTTGTCTATCCTCAAGTTTTTCAAAATGCCCAACACATCTTCCTTCCTAACAAGTATTTCCTCGAGCTTACCAATCTGTTTCACTGTCCTCTCCAACAATATCGCCCCTCTCATTTGTAAATACAGAAGAAAAGTACTCATTCAAGATCTCTCCTATCTCTTCAGACTCAATACACAATCTCCCGCTACTGTCCTTGATCTATCATGTGATGAAAATACCCTCGCTCTCGTCATTCTCATATTTCTCACATATGTGTAAAAGGCCTTGGGGTTTTCCTTGATCCTACCCGCCAAAGATTGTTCATGCCCTCTCTTAGCTCTCCTAATCCCTTTCTTCAGTTCCCTCCTGGCTATCTTGTATCCCTCCAATGCCCTGTCTGAACCTTGTTTCCTCAGCCTTACATAAGTCACCTTTTTTCTCTTAACAAGACATTCAACCTCTCTTGTCAACCATGGTTCCCTCACTCGACCATCTCTTCCCTGCCTGACAGGGACATACATATCAAGGACACGTAGCACCTGTTCCTTGAACAAGTTCCACATTTCACTTGTGTCCTTCCCTGCCAGCCTATGTTCCCAACTTATGCACTTCAATTCTTGTCTGACAACATCGTATTTACCCTTCCCCCAATTGTAAACCTTGCCCTGTTGCACGTACCTATCCCTCTCCATTACTAAAGTGAAAGTCACAGAATTGTGGTCACTATCTCCAAAATGCTCCCCCACTAACAAATCTATCACTTGCCCTGGTTCATTACCCAGTACTAAATCCAATATTGCCCCTCCTCTGGTCGGACAATCTACATACTGTGTTAGAAAAGCTTCCTGGACACACTGCACAAACACCACCCCATCCAAACTATTTGATCTAAAGAGTTTCCACTCAATATTTGGGAAGTTAAAGTCGCCCATGACTACTACCCTGTGACTTCTGCACCTTTCCAAAATCTGTTTCCCAATCTGTTCCTCCACATCTCTGCTACTATTGGGGGGCCTATAGAAAACTCCTAACAAGGTGACTGCTCCTTTCCTATTTCTGACTTCAACCCATACTACCTCAATAGGGTGATACTCCTCGAACTGCCTTTCTGCAGCTGTTATACTATCTCTAATTAATAATGCCACCCCCCCCCCCCCCCCACCACCACTTTTACCACCCTCCCTAATCTTATTGAAACATCTATAACCAGGTACCTCCAACAACCATTTCTGCCCCTCTTCTATCCAAGTTTCCGTGATGGCCACCACATCGTAGTCCCAAGTACCGATCCATGCCTTAAGTTCACCCACCTTATTCCTGATGCTTCTTGCGTTGAAGTATACACACTTCAACCCATATCCGTGCCTGCAAATACTCTCCTTTGTCAGTGTTCCCTTCCCCACTGCCTCATTACATGCTTTAATTATTGCAAATACTTCAGCCTTGTCACTGAAATGCTGGGTACCTCCATCATTGAGGATTGGGATGTTTGTGTAGGCTCCTCCTCCAGTTAGTTGTTTAATTATCCAGAATGCAGCTGAACTGCAGGTCATTAGAGCTTGTCTGGCACAGTGGGCTAGACAACTGGTTTGCAATGCAGAACAAGGCCAGCAGCGTGGGTTCAATTCCCGTACCAGCTTACCAGAATGTGGCGACTAGGGGCTTTTCACAGTAACTTCATACTTGTGACAATAAAAAGGTTATATTATTTGATCTGATCCTTTAGTTGTGGGATTGGATGGTTGTACCTCTCTATGCTGCTTCTGCTGTGTGGACTGAGAAAGCTAAGGAGCTGCAACTCCTCGCTAGCAAGCATGACACCTGGGGCTTCTTCAGTGCCACCAAGGCAATATATGGACCTAACACCAGAGGCCTCAAACAGATGCGGAGTAAAGACAGAACCCTCTTGAGAGGCAGACAGAGGAAACATTTGCCCTCGATGGAGAGAACACTTCTAAGAACTCCTAAATCGTGATACAATCATGGATGAGGATGTGTTTCAGGAAACCCCCAACTATCCATCAAAGATGATCCTGGACTCCCACCATGCATGGATTCAGTCAAAGCCACCATTAAACACATGAAGAATGGAAAAGCCTTGGGAGTGCGCAGGATTCTAGTGGAGATTTTCAAACTTGGAGAAGAGATCACCCGTCATCTTCAACAGCTGTTGCTGAAAATCTTGGGCAGAGAAGAAATTCCCACTGATCTCAGCAATGCCGACATCTTCAATAAAGGAGACAAAACGGACTGTGGAAACTACCGATGAATCTCCCTACTCTCTATCACCAGGAAGATCATCACCCGAATACTCGCGAGCTGCCTTCTCCCAGTCTCTGAAGAAATCCTTCTGGAAAGCTAGTGCAGCCTCCGACCAAACTGTAGAACAATGGACATCATTTTTATTGCTTGACAACTTCAAGAGAAATGACAGGAGCAACATCAACCACTCCACATGGCCAAGGTCAGCACATGGCACAGTGGTTAGCACTGGGACTACTGCGCTGAGGATCCGGGTTCGAATCTCGGCCCTGGGTCACTGTCCATGTGGAGTTTGCACATTCTCCCCGGTCTGCATGAGTTTCACCCCTACAACCCAAAGATGTGCAGGTTAGGTGGATTGGCGACGCTAACTTGCCCCTTAATTGGGAATAAAAAATAATTGGGTACTCTTAAATTTATTTTCATGGCCTTCATCAATCTGACCAAGACTTTTGACTCAGTGAATCGGGAAGCACTATGGAAGATGCTGTCAAAGGCCGGCTGTCCAGAGAAATTCATCAACATCATCTGACTCCTTCACGAAAGGATGTCGACGACAGCCCACAGAAACGGAAATAAGACAGAAACCTTTGAGGTCAAGACTGGAGTCAAGCAGGGGTGTGTCATCACCTCCATCCTTTTCTTCATCTTGTCAAGAGCAAGTTTTCCAGTGGAGTGGATGTCATCTACAGGGTGGACGGAAAACCTTTCAACCTCAACTGGCTGAAACCTAAGAAGAAAACAACACTGACTTCGCTCGTGGAACTTCAGTATGCAGGTGACATTGTCATCTCCACTCTCTCAGAAGAGAATCTCCAAGCCATGCTTGACAGCTTTGTGGAAGCACACTGAAGAATCGGTCTCAGCCTCAACCTCAAGAAGACTCAAGACCTCTACTAATCTGGCCCAGAGCAAGATCCGGCCTCTCCCTCCATCAAGATCAATGGAGAAACCCTCCCATGTGTGGAATATTTCCCCTATCTTGGGAGTCACCTCTGAGGCTGACATAGTTGCGGAGATCCTACATCGTATCCAATCTGCGAGCCCAGCTTCGGACGTCTTTAACGACTGCCACATTCATGCTGACACCAAGATCCTCATACATAAGGCTTTTACATACATCCACCCAACTCTTCTATACAAAATTGGACCACCTCAAAGCCTTGGAGAGTTGCCATCAATGCGGTCTGAGATGAATTCTCTACATTAGCTGGGACGACAGGCCTACTAAAATCAGAGTCCTTGAAGGTGCCAAGAGCACCAGCATTGAGATCATAATCATCCGAAACAAACTCCTCTGTGTCGGCCATGTGCTTAGGATTTCAAAGTCCCAACTTCCGGTGGCGGAATGTAGGAGGAAGTCGCACATTGGGTATCTCCTGCTCTAGGGGCAATTTTTCAACAAATAAGTGCAGGAAGACAAAAACCAAAAGAAAGCCGCCGTGAAGAAGGAGCGAGTGAAGGTTCGCCATCGAGCGAAAGGATCAGCTCGGCAACGGAAAAGATGGCCGATGCTAGGTTGCAGGGTGGGGCCGCACTGTTCACAGCAGAAATGATGACCAACATGATGGTCGTGGAGCTGGTAAAGCAGTTTGAAAAGCACATGGAGGTGGTGGCGACGCTGAAGGTACTTGTGGAGGAGACGATTGCCCCGGTGAAGGCGGCCGTGTCGAAGACTTTGGCTGAGGTGCGGGGCAGGGTGAGAAACTGAAGGGAGTGGAGGAGGCCTTGTCGCAACACAGCGATCAGCTCACCTCTCTGGGTGAAGAGCTGCAGAGGGTGGTGGAGGCCAACAAAGGTCTACGAGCGAAGGTGGAGGACCTGGAAAACAGATCGAGGCGGTACAATCTGAGGATCATAGGCCAGTCCGAAGGGTTGGACGGCCTGAGGCTGATGGAGCATTTTGCCAAGGTGTTGGCAGAGCTGTTGGGGGAGGGGGAAGATCCCTCCCGGTACGAACTGGATCGGGCTCATCTTTAGGTACACCTAAAAGCTTAAATCGAAGGCCAATGAGCAACCAAGAGTGGTGATTATTTGTTTCCATTGTTATGGGCGAGGCGTTATCAGAACCCCAAAATGTATCATGGAGTTCAACCAACCTCTCCCTTTAATGTATTTGTTGCTTTTCCGAGCACACGGCTTTTTCCCTAGGTGTGGGATTACAATTATGGACACGTGGGTTTTTAAACACAAAACACTGTTTATGCCATGAACTCAACTTAACATCTTAAATAAACATTGGATCTCTTAACACTCCTTACTTCAAACATAACTCAGAAAATATTGTAACAGTAAATAATTCCTTAAAATGTTCCTTCAAACTTCCAAGAGACTTAACACCTTTAAACAAAATCACATCAGGTTAAAAGATATATATTTTTTCTGTAGAATGGCAGAGATATATTAGCTTGGTTGATTTCAGCTCCAGCACCTTGGTTTCTTCTTGCAGCTCTCTGGACACACACAGGCATACAGTCATTGCTTTTTAAACTGAAACTAAAAACCTGCAAAACCAAACTGCAAAATGGCTGAACTGAACTGAGCTCCATCCACTCTATGACATCACTGTTTTCTTAAAGGTACATTGCTTAAACATCCAGTTCTTAAAGGCACTCTCGCATGACACCATAGATACCATGTGAAGGAGAAGGTCCTGAGTTGGGCGAAGCAGAAGCGAGAGGTGCAGTGGGCTGGAGCTGGTATACGTATATGCCAGGACTTAACCGTGGGGTTGGCGGGGAGGCGGGCAGCCTTCGGCCAAGTGAAGACGGCACTGTATAACAGCAGAGTGCGGTTCGGCGTAGTGTACCAAGCTAAGTTGAAGGTGACCTACAGCTCCAAAGACTTTTATTTCAAGACAGTGGAAACGGCGGAGACATTTGTGAAGGCAGAAAGACTGGGGCAGAAGTGAGAAATGGGACTGAGGACTGGTCTTGGACTGAGGGTAGAGGGGATGGAGGATTGTATATAGTTTTATTTTTTATTTCATGTTGTTATACGTGTTAAATGGGGTGATGTTGCCTATTTGAGTAAGGTAAGATTTGGGGTTTGTTTGTTTGCACTGGGTTTGTGTGTTTGAAAGGGATTTCTTTGTTTTCCTGGGACTGGGGAGGTGATTGGAGGGGAGTTGGGCCTCCAAACCAGCAAGCTCAAGCTGGCTAGTGAGTGGGAGTGTGGTGGGGGGAGGGGCTGCGGTCATTGGAACCTGATCGAACAGGTTTCGACGGGCCTAGGAGGTGTGAAAAGTGGGCGGATGGGATTGATACTGGGAGAAGTGTTTTCGAGAGGAAGTGAATGGGGGGGAGGGATTCTGGTGGGGGGGTGGAGCGCGGGGTTCGATAGCAACAAAGGGACGGGGCGGGCCAGGCCCAGTGAGAGGTTTAAGGGGCCAGAGGGTGTTTGCACACGTAAAAGCTTAAAGGCTGATGTTGTCATGCTACAGGAGACTCATCTGAAGGTGAAAGACCAGGTGAGGCTCAGGAAAGGTTGAGTGAGCCAAGTATTTCACTCGGTGCAGGGCGTGGGGGTTGGCAGGGCGTGGGGAGGTAGTGGTCTTGGTGGGTATGAGAGTGAGGTTCCAGATGGAGAAGGTGGTGGCGGACCAGGGGGGCAGATACGTGATAGTAACAGGGGGGTCGGAGGGGAGGTTGGTGGTGATGGCGAGTGTGCATGGCCCTAACTGGGATGATGCAGTTTTGTGAGGAAGGTGCTTGGGGCCATTCCGGAATTGGTTTCGCACGAGCTAATATTGGGAGGGGATTGGAATCTGGTACAAGAGCCAAGGATGTATAGGTCACAGCTGCGCTCGCTTGCCCAATCGGTTGGGGGGGGGGGGGGGGGGGGGGGGGGGGGGCACTGTCTGGGCTTATGAGGGAAATGGGGTGGGACCTGTGGAGGTTCGTGCACGCGAGGGAGCAGAAGCATTCGTTCTTGCCTCAGTTCATAAGGTTTATTCGCAGATAGACTTTTTTGTCGTCATTGCTGCGGGTATTAGAGGATCAGAGTATCCGGCGATAGCGATCTCGGATCACACACCGCATTGGGTGGGCATGGTCCTGGAGAAGGGAGTAGCGCAGAGGCCAGGATGGAGAATGGACGTGGGGTTGCTGGGGGATTGAAGTTTCTTGAGAAGATCGGGAAGGTGATTGAGGAGTATGTGGGCTTTAGCTATACAGGGGATGTATCGCAGGCAGTGGTTTGGGAGGCCCTGAAGGTGGTGATGAGGGGGGAGGTGATATCATTTAAGGCCAAGGTGGATAAAGTGGAGAGGGAAGAGCAACAAAGGCTGATAGAGGAGATGTTGGAGGTGGACAGGAGGTACGTGGGGTTGCAGATCCGACACTTGTGGACAGAAGAAGGGAGCTACAGGCCAGCTTTGATCAGTTGTCCACAGGGAAGGCGGTGCACCAACTGAGGTGGGTGAGGGGAGTGATTTATGAGTATGGGGAGAAGGCAGGGCACATGTTGGCAGGCCAACTTTGGAGGGAGGCGGCGGTGAGGGAAATAGTCCAGGTGCGGGATAGGATAAGGAAATTGGTTGTGGCCCTGGACCAGTTTAATAAAGGGTTTGAGGAGTTCTATGAAAATTTGTACAGGTCGGAGCCACCGGGAATGATCAGGGGATGCGGGAGTTTCTGGATGGATTGGAGTTTCCGAGGCTGGAGGAGGAAGATGGGGCCAGGCGGGAGAGACAGTGGTGTAATGTTCTTGTTGGGCGCCTAATTTATATTACACGGCCCTATGAAGTACTGATGTTTTTGGCCAAGGGTGGTATCACGACCGGTACAGGCTTGGAGGACCATAGGGCCTGTTCCTGTGCTGTATTGTTCTTTCTTCTTTAAGAACTTGTAGCTAAAGCTCTCAACGATTTTGTAACATTGTGTCAACTAAATACAAAACAATAGATGAATAACAGTATGATCATGCACAAGCAACCTCTCTCTTCCAGCTCTCCAGTCAGTCTGAGGTCACCTGACTCTAACATTCACTTATATACTAATGAGACTCCTAGTGGTCAGTCGGTGAATTACAACACAACCATATCACTACATCCCCTTTCTTTTGAAGGAATAAATTAATACATTATCATCATTTTGGAAGGCCTAATACAGGTAGAGAATATACAGTGAATGGTAGAACCCTCAAGAGTATTGACAGTCAGAGAGATCTTGGTGTACAGGTCCACAGGTCACTGAAAGGGGCAACACAGGTGGAGAAGGTAGTCAAGAAGGCATACGGCATGCTTGCCTTCGTTGGCCGGGGCATTGAGTATAAAAATTGGCAAGTCATGTTGCAGCTGTGTAGAACCTTAGTTAGGCCACACTTGGAGTATAGTGTTCAATTCTGGTCGCCACACTACCAGAAGGATGTGGAGGCTTTAGAGAGGGTGCAGAAGAGATTTACCAGAATGTTGCCTGGTATGGAGGGCATTAGCTATGAGGAGCGGTTGAATAAACTCGGTTTGTTCTCACTGGAACGAAGGAGGTTGAGGGGCGACCTGATAGAGGTCTACAAAATTATGAGGGGCATAGGCAGAGTGGATAGTCAGAGACTTTTTCCCAGGGTAGAGGGGTCAATTACTAGGGTGCATAGATTTGAGATGCGAGGGGCAAGGTTTAGAGGAGATGTATGAGGTAAGTTTTTACACAGAGGGCAATGGGTGCCTGGAACTCGCTACCGGAGGAGGTGGTGGAAGTAGGGACGATAGTGACATTTAAGGGGCATCTTGACAAATACATGAATAGGATGGGAACAGAGGGATACGGACCCCGGAAGTGTAGAAGATTTTAGATTAGACGGGCATCATGGTCGGCACGGGCTTGGAGGGCCGAAGGGCCTGTTCCTGTGCTGTACTTTTCTTTGTTCTATGTTTTTTGGTATCAGTATTTTACATGTAATATCATCAGCCTGTTAGTCTAACAGTATTAATTTTTTTCATTAAAATGTTTTAAACTGGTTTACAAATGTATATGTATACACAAGCACAGCAAGCATATTATGTACAAATAGTTCAAATCTACAAATTGAGTCGATCAGGTTTTCTTCTCACTCTGGTTGATCTTCTCAAAGTTTGACCTTGCTGCTCAGAATTGTAGATTCAATGTTCTCCGTGACATTCTCATGCTCAGGAACTGAACGATCTGACACTGCAGCTGACGTTCATTCTGACGTAGATTCGTTATCCATCATGTTGTTGTGAAAGTCTTCTCTGGTTTTCAAGAGTGTGCGATGATTTCTTCATAAAACCAACCCTTCCTCTGTCTGTACGTTATAGGAATGAGGTGCTACTTCTTCAAGTACAATGGCTTTTCTCGACCAATTGCTCAAATCTTCTATTCTCACAATGTCATCCCTACTCAGAGGAGGTAAAGTTCTAGACACTCTTTCAGTGAACTGCTTTTGTTTGGCTTTAATGTTCTGCATTTCCTGCAGTCCCACTGCATTCTCCTCCTTCTTTTCCAAGTGTGGAAGTGTGGTACGCAACCTTCTATTCATGAGAAACACTGCTGGCGATCTACCATGTGACAATGGTGACCTCTGTATCCCAATAGTGCGAGATATAGATGAGATTGGCTGTCCATTGCCCTCTTCAACAATTTCTTGATAATATGTACACCTTTCTCGGCTTTGCCATTGGCCTGTGGTACAATGGACTAGACGTGACGTGATTGAAATCATAGATGACTGCAAAGTGTTGCCTCACTTTACAGCTAAAACAAGGACCGTTGTCACTCACGACGACTTGAGGAATTCCATGTCTAGCAAAAATTGACTTGGTATGCAGTATTCCACTGCTTGTCGTTACGCTTGACAGTAGAGTCATTTCAGGGTAGTTTGAAAATTAGACTATGATAATTAAATAATCTTTCCCTCGTAGGTGAAAGAGATCCATAGCTACTTTCTGCCATGCTGCCAGAGGTAAATCAGATATTTGCATAGGTTCTCTTGTTTACTTGGCATGTGTCACAACAACTGACCATCCTTTCAATATCCTGGTTTATACCTGACCAGTACAGAGTCACAAGCTCTCCATTTACACTTCTCAATCCCGAATTGTCCTTCATGTATTCCTCTTAAGTACATCCTTGCAAAGAGATGAGGTATAACTATAGTGTTCAAATGAAGTACCACTCCATTCACTCTTAGTTCAGATCTTATATTGTGGAACTCCATACATTGACCTCTGGGCGAGTGTGAGTTAATGTTCCTCATCACCTCTTGAAGAATTTGATCCTTCCTGGTCTTTTCTTGGATCTGCCATAGTTTCCTATCTGATATTGATAGCAGTGTGGATATAAGAATGACATGCAGATCTACATCTTCAGCAATTTCACGACTAATATTTTGTATTGGCACTCTCGATAAAGCATCTGCTAACAACAAATATTTACCTAACGTATAGATGAGATTGAAATCATAGCTTTCAAACTTCATCATCAACCTCTGAATGCACGGAGACATTTGGTTGAGATTCTGTGATGATGTTAACCAATCATCACAACAGATGATCTGTATCAACTGTGAAAGTTGGAAGCCCATACACGTAGTCGTGGAATTTCTCCAAGCCTACAACGAAACCTAGGAACTCTTTATCAATTTGTGCATACCTCTGCAGCTGTTGTCGTGTTGGATCGTGATGCACAAAGCAGAAGGACCTGGTGGAATATAGGCCCATATCACTATTGAACACGGATGTGAACGTATTGGCTAAGTTCTTGGCAGGGAGGATGGAGGAGTGTGTCCCCGGGGTGATGGCAGAAGATCAAACAGGCTTCGTGAAGGGCAGGCAGCTCGCGAGTAATATAAAACGGCTGTTGAATGTGGTGATGAATCCATTGGGGGCTCTGGTACCGGTGGTGGTGGTGTCCATAGACACGGAGAAGGCATTGGTACTTGTTCGAGGTTTTGGGAAGGTTTGGGTTTGGGACGAGATTTGTGGCATGGGTGCGGTTGCTGTATGTGGCGCCAAGAGCTAGGGTGAGGACGAATGATATGAGCTCATGAAGCTTTGACTTACACAGGGGTACGAGGCAGGGGTGCCCGCTGCTGTTTGGACTGGCCATTGGCGACGGCTCTCAGAGGGTTGGCAGAATGGCGGGGGATTATGAGGGCTCAGAGGGAGCATCGGGTGTCGCTCTATGCTGTATGTTTCAGATCTGTTGGAGAGTATGGGAAGGATTATGGGCCTGCTGGAGAGGTTTGGAGGGTTCTCGGGGTATAAGCTGAATGTAGGGAAAAGCGAGGTATTCCCGGTGAATGACCTGGCACAGCGAGCTAATTTAGGGGGGATGCCATTTACGGTAGCGAGGGATAGGTTTAGGTATTTGGGGATTCAGGTAGCGAGGGAATGGACGGGGCTCCATAAGTGGAACTTAATGAAGCTGGTGGAGGAGGATAGGGACGATCTTAAGAGGTGGGATACACTGCACTTAACGTTGGCGGGGAGGGTCCAAGTGGTGAAAATGAATATCCTGCCGAGGTTCTTGTTTATCTTTCAAGCTCTCCCGATCTTTACACCAAAGACCTTTATTCGGAAAGTGGATACGATAATCTCTGACTTTGTATGGGCGGGGAAGGTGCCGAGGGTGGGGAGGACCCTGCTGCAGAGGCAGAGGCAGCCTGGTATTGCCGAACATGCTTCATTATTATTGGGCGGCGAATGTAGACAAGGTGCGGCGATGGTGGGAAGGAGAAGGGGTAGAGTGGGTTAGGATGGAGGAGGAATCTTGTAAGGGGTCTAGTTTGAGGGCTATGGTGACGGCAGCGTTGCCAATGGCTCCGAGTAGGTATTCAAGGAACCCGGTGGTGCAGTCCACAGTGAAGACATGGAATCAGTTGAGGAGGCATTTTATGATGGAAGGGATGTTGGTGCTAACGCCGCTGTGCGAGAATCATGGGTTTGAGCCGGGGTGGGGGGGGGGGGGGGAGGGGGATGGATAGTGTATACCGGAGGTGGAGGGAAGTGGGGCTGGTCAAGGTGAGGGATCTGTAATTGGAGGAAGGGTTCGCCAGTCTGGAGGAGCTAAGGGAGAGGGTAGAGCTGCCGAGGGGTAGTGAATTCAGGTATCTGCAGGTTAGAGACTTTGGGCAAAAGGTCTGAAGGAGGTTCCCTAGGTTGCCGGGAAACACCCTGCTGGAGCGACTGCTGCTCCCGGATGTGGAAGGGGCGGGAAGAATTGAGGATATATACAAGTGGCTAGGGGAGCAGGGAGGCGAGCGGGTGGTGAAGATCAAAGAGAAATTAGAAGCGGAGTTGGGAGGGGAGACCAATTGGGGAGCGTGCAGTGTGGCACTGCTTAGGGTAGGCGGGACCTCCTCATGTGCAAGGATGAGCCTGATACAGTTTAAGATGGGGCACAGGGTGCATATGACTCGGGCGAGTATTAGTGGGTTCTTCCAGGGGGTAGCAGATGAGTGTGAAAATGAAATGAAATGAAAATGAAAATCGCTTATTGTCACAAGTAGGCTTCAAATGAAATTACTGTGAAAAGCCCCTAGTCGCCACATTCCGGCGCCTGTTCGGGGAGGCTGATACGGGAAGTGTGGGCGGGGTCAGCGAATCATGCGCACATGTTTTGGGGCTGCGAAAAATTGGGAAGATTCTGGGCGGGAGTGTTTGTGGTCTTAGCCAGGACAGTGGAGGAGGCGAAGGACCCGGGTCCTTTGGTGGTGATATTTGGGGTTTCAGAGAAGCCGGAGCTCATGGAGAGGAGGAAGGCTGATGTCTTGGCCTTCGCCTCTCTGATTGCACGGCGGCGAATTTTGCTGGAGTGCCGGTTGCCATCGCCACCGGGGGTATCGGCTTGGTTGGGTGACCTGTACGACTTCCTGCGGTTAGAGAAGATAAAGTATGAGTTATGGGGCTCTTCAGGGGGTTTTGAGGTCAGGTGGTGGATGTTGGTGACCGTGTTTGAGGGGCTGTTCGGCGCGGGGAGGGGGGGGTGAAAAAAAGGAAAAATCTGTACAGACTGTGTGGTTGATTGACGTATGTTTGCCGGGGTGTTTATTTGCTGTAACCTGTTTTTTTTTTTTTTTTTTAAATATTTTAATTATCCTCCTTTTTCACATTTTCTCCCAAATTTACACCCCCGAACAATAAACAAGTAACAAAGATGTCAATCCCCATATCAATAACAATGATCCCATCCTTCCAACAAACCCCAAATATTAGCCCGCATGTTCACACAAACAAATGACAAAAAGGAATCAGGAATCACCCATAGTCACCATTAACACACACCGGCCCCTCCCACCCACCCCAACTAATGTTCGATGTTATCCAGTTCTTGGAAGTGCATGATGAATAATGCCCATGAATTGTAGAACCCCTCCATCCTTCCCCTCAGTTCAAACTTAATCTTCTCAAGAGTCAAGAATTCCAACAGGCCCCCCCGCCACGCCAGGGCCCAGAGTGGAGAGGTTGCTCTCCAACCTATCAGGATCCGCCTTCGGGTGATCAACGAAGCGAAGGCTACAACATCTGCCTCCGTACCCTGGCTGGTCCGACATCCCGAATATGGCTTCCTGGGGGCCCGGGTCCAGTTTTCCGTGCACCACTTTAGAAATTACCCTAAAAACCTCCTTCCAGTAATCATCTAGCTTTGTACAGGACCAAACATATGAATGTGATTAGCGGGCCCCCGCCCCGCAATGTTCACACACATCTTCCACTCCTTCAAAGAACCGGCTCATCCTCGCCCTCGTGAGGTGCGCTCTATGTACCACCTTCAGCTGTATCAGCCTCAACCTCGCACACGAGGTGGAGGCATTCACTCTCCGGAGCACCTCACACCAGAACTCCTCCTCCATATCCTCTCCCAACTCTTCCTCCCACTTTGCTTTGATCCCTTCCAGTGGTGCCTTCTCCTCTTCCAAAATAGCTCCGTACACCGCTGACACTACCCCCTTCTCCAGTCCCCCTGTCATCAGCACCTCCTCCAGCAATGTGGAGACAGCCTCCACTGGGAAGCTCTGATCTCCTTTCTGGCAAAATCTCGAACCTGCATGTATCTAAACATTTCCCCCTGCTGCAGCCCATACTTCGCTTCCAGCTCCTTCAATCCTGCAAACTGACCCCTAAGAAACAAATCTTTTAGTGTCTTAATCCCCTTCTCCTCCCATTTCCAAAAATTTCCATCCCACCTCCCTGGCTCAAATCTGTGGTTCCCCGAATCGGCATTTCCCTTGACCCTGCCCCCAACCCGAAGTGTTGGCAAAACTGCCTCCAAATTCCGAATGAAGCTATTATTACCGGGCTCCCTGAGTATTTCCCCGGGGCTATCGGGAGCGGCGCTGTTGCTAGTGCTTTCAATCCAGAACCCCTGCACAAACTTTCCTCCATTCTGACCCACTGGGAATCAACCCCTCTGACCCAACTCCGCACCTTCTCCACATTCGCCGCCCAGTAATAATACATCAGGTTTGGAAGACCCAAACCCCCTGCCTGCCTTCCCCTCTGTAGCAGCACCTTTCTAACTCTGGCCATCTTCCCTCTCCATATGAACAAAGTAATCCTTCCCTCAATCTCTCTGAAAAAAGCCTTTGGCAGGAAAATCGGCAGGCATTGAAAAATAAACAAAAATCGCGGCAATTTGAAGATTAAAAATGTGTCAACGAGGTGAAGTCTAACACTGTCCTCTGGTTACCGGCACTTCCACCACTGGAAACAGTTCCCCTCTATTTACTCCATCAAAACCCTTCATGATTTTGAAAACCTCTATTAATTTAAGTTAGGTGTATTGGACATTCTGAATTCTCCCTTTGTGTACCCGAACAGGCTCCGGAATGTGGAGACCAGGGGCTTTTCAAGGTAATTTGATTGCAGTGTTAATGTAAGCCTACTTGTGACAATAAAGATTATTATTATTAATAAATTGTACCTTAACCTTCTCTGCCCTAAGAACAATCCCCGCTTTCGTCCCTTCACATAACTGAAGTTTCTTATTTCAGCAAATCTATTCTGTACCCTCTCCAAGACATTGACAATTGTCCAAAATTAGACAAAATACTTCAGTTGGATTCCTAACCAGTGATTTATAAGTATATATAAGCACAGCAGGCGGCAAAGAAGGTAAGTGATTATGTTGGCCTAACAGGCTAATGTGCCACCCCTATTCAAAAAGGGAGAGAGGCAAAAAGGAGGAAGCTATAGACCGGTATCATGACCTCGGCGGTGGGGAAATTGCTGGAATCAATCATTGAGGCGATAACTGAACATTTGGAAAGACAAAGCTCAATCCACCATTGTCAGTATGGTTTTATGAAGGTCAAGTCATGCTCGACAAACTTGAGAACACAACCAGCAAGATGGATAATGGGGAACCTGTGGATGTGGTATATCTCGACTTCCAGAAAACGTTTGACAAGGTACCGCATAAAAGATTGATCCAGGTGAGATTGGGATAGAATACAAGATTGGATTGAGGATTGGCTGACTGACAGAAAGCAGAGAGTGGGGTTAAATGGGTCCTTCTCTGGCTGGTGAACTGTAACTAGTGGAGTGCTGCAGGGTTCAGTCATCTGACCTCAACTGTTTACAATCTATATATATGATCTGCAAGCAGGGACAGAGTGTAACATAGCAAAATTTGTGGATGATACTAAAATAAGTGGGTAAGCAGGCAGCGAAGAGAAGATACAGATTTTACAGGTGGATATAGATAGGCTAGAAGATGGATAAGTGTGAGGTTATCGATTTTGGCCAGAAAAATTGTCAGGCAAATTATTATCCAAATGGAAAGCAGATTCAAAATGCACCTGGGCAGAGGGATCTGAGTGTCTTTGTTCATGAATCGCAGAAAATCTGTGCAGGTACAAAATGTAAGAAGAAAGGAAAATGGAATGTTAGCATTTGTCTCAAAAGGACTGGGGTATAAAAGTAGAGAAGTGTTGTTGCAATTCTATATGGTGTTGGTGAGACCTCATCTGGAGTATGGTGTCCAGTTTTGGTTGCTTGTTTACTTCTCACAGAGGTTGGTGAATTTGTGGAACTCGCTGCCCCATAGTGCAATGGAGTCTGAATCATTAAATGGTTTCAAGAGGGAGATAGATATATTTCTGATTTTAAAATGGGTTAAAGGGATATGGGGAACAGGTAGAGAGGTGGCTTTGAGACCAGGAACAGATCAGACATGATCTGAATGAATGGTGGAGCAGGATCGAAGGGCTGAATTGCCTAGTTCTGCTCCTAATTCCTATGTTCCTGTAGTAAAAGGATTAGAGTATAGAAGCAGGGTTGTCTTGCAATTATACAGGGCCTTGACGAGGCCACACCTGGAATATTGTGTGCAGTTTTGGTCTCCTTATTGGAGGAAGAATGTTCTTGCTTTAGAGGGAATGCAGAGAGCCATTCCTAGGATCCTGGACTGTTGTACGAGGAGAGGTTGAGTCAGTTAGGACTTCATTTGTTGGGAGTTCCGAAGAATGAGGGTAATACATACATAAAAGATAGGAGCAGGAGGAAGCCTTTTGGCCCTTTGAGCCTGCTCCGCCATTTATTACGATCATGGCTGATCATCCAACTAAAATTCTAACAGGGGTAGATGCAAGAAGGATGTTCCGATGGTGGGGGTGTCTAGAACCAGGGTCACAGTCTGAAGATATGGAGTATACCATTTAGGACAGAGGTGGAGACATTTCTTCACCCAGAGTGGTGAGCCTGTGGAATTTGCTACACAGAAAGTAGTTGCGGCCAAAAACAGTTTGATATAGCACTTGGGGGCGAAGGGGCTCAAAGGATATGTGGTGGGGGGTGGAAAAGAGGCAATTAGGCTATTGAGTTGGATGATCATAATGAATGGCAGAGCAGGCTCAAAGGGCAAATGGCCTCTGCCTGTTTTCTATGTTTTGCATAATCTTTGTGGAGCTCATAAAGCCAAAGATACTAAAGGCTAAAGGATTTTATAAAAATGTCTTCTTAATCTGCCTTCCCATTTTCAAAAATTTGTGCCGTTAAGTTGCATGCCCCTCTGTTCCTGCTTCCCTTTCAAATTGGACCATTGAGACATTTCTTCACTCTTCCTTCTGAAAAGCATCATTTTACCTTGGAGAAGTCAATATTTTCCTGCTTCTTCGACTGTGGTAAAGACTCAACAATAGATTGTTATGGTAAAATAACAAAGCTTTATTTACGAAACAACTGCATGCAGTTTTGGCTGAAAGTTGAGGTCGGAGAGCAGTTACTACCACTGCTGATTTCTACTCAAGTCTGCGCTTTTACAGAAAATCAGTTCAGTATTTATACATTATCATTATCAAGATTGCGTGACTACAGCTTAGTCAGGAATTCGATCGGAAGTAGAAAAGGAAGCAATGTCATAAACCTGCTGACCTCCAAGGACTCTTTGTCTCATCACTCATACCATTTTCTTGTCCTTTGATAGGACATTAAAAGGTCGGAGGAGACTCATCCATTCCTTATCTTATTCATACTGCCCTGGGTTATGTCGAGTTAGCTTTATCAGAAATTACAGAGGTCAGGTATTTTGGAATAGCTTGACCTTCTCTGATCTTGTTCATGCTTTAGGTACTGGTATATTGGAATGGCTAGATCAGCATTTCTTACAAAGGGGTCTGGTGCATTGAAATGGCTAGGTCAGCTTTTCTTACACTGTACCGAATAGTTGACCAGTTTTCCTATCATGCCATTACTTAATTCGTACATCACATTCCCTCCTTTTGTCATATCATGACTAGTTAAATAGGGATATCCATGACTCGATTGAAAATGCATTTACACAAGCAACCAAGCAATCCTATCCCCAGTAGCATTAGTAGTAGTAGAATGAAGGCCTTAAAGATCCAATCAAATAATCCGTGACCCAACTATCCGAGCCAACCCGGCGGGTTATAGTCATGAAATTCACTGCCAATCTCTTGAATTTGATCAGCCTGTCTCTTAATGTGGTCGGCCAGGTTAGTGATATTTTCAGAGCCATCTGGAATATAAATACTGCACTCCTGACCTACAAGTGCACGTTCCTCCCTGCGAGGCTAACAGATAATCCAAAGCCAGTCGATTTTGTAATGCCACCGTCCGGACAGCCACCAGCTCAGCTGAGACCTCAGCCAGTGCCTGTCGTTTCTCTGGCTTCTGACGTTACGTTCGCCAGTTGTTCTTATGCTGAGGCCACGTGGATCAGTTCGTTGGCTACCTTACCCGTTCCATACAGTGGAAAGGCCATCATGAATAACTGTTCCGTTTTAGAAATAGTCCTTTTGGCTCGCAAGAGGTAGGTGACGCATTTGGGGTACGATATATCCCAGAAAGCAGGATCCTGTCCAATCAATATGGAGCCACTGGTATGCTTTAGTGCCGCATATGAAATATGTTCCATTATAGGCTGTAAAATCATCAGCTAATGTCATCCAGGGGATTGGGAATGTCTGTCCCCATGATCTATTAGAGGTTATATTCCATACCCTGGACCAATCAGTTAAACATGCCCTTGTTGGATATGCCTGGTACCGGTCCTTGCCAGTCAACTGTAAGGTTGCACCTACTTTGTCCCATCAACTTTCCTTTCCCTGATTTATTAAAACACATGGAACCTTGAACATTATTCGAGTGGACAGTGAGGGTGGGTGGAGTCAAAGCATGATTATAAGCAGGTTGATACGAAGCCGAAAATTTAGTCATCATAGCCAGCAGATCTCCATATTCCCATATCTCCCGATCCCCGTTTGATTTTGTCGTAAAATCCATTCAACTATCTCTGCGATATGGAAGGGGGGGGGGACTAGAGAGGTATTCCTTCCCTCGAATGGATGGGGATGTGGGTACAAACCCAACACTTGCTTACATTCAATTTTTCAGCATTAAGATATGACATATATAAATAGGTATTAGCATGCAGTTCCAGGGTAGTTTGTTTTTTTAGTTCGTGGCCCTTGAGGCCAAATAGTCCAGAGTCCAAAAATTATGAAGATCTTCATCCTGTTTTCGCGTCTGGGTTGGAGACGATCTTCTTGCAATCGGATAGATGTATCCAACTTGAACGTCCTTCAAGCTTGACAGAAGTCGGTGTAGTCAGTAGTACTAGGAAAGGTCCGCTCCAGCGGTGTCCTAGTTTCTTTCTATCCCAGTTCTTCACTAATATATAGTCTCCGGGTTCGATCACTGGATATCGAGGGACGGCTGTCCCTGCTGTCACTGGGAGATGTGCCTGCTTCACCTGAGTGGAGAGACTTCAGAGAAAGTGTTAATTGCTTCACCTAGTTCTGCATCTGTTTCCCCCATCACATGGAGGTCTACTCCCTCCAGGGGTTTTTCATGGGCATCCCAAGGAGTCCTCATTGGCTGACCATAGACTATCTCTGCAGCTGTCAGTCCGGTCTGCGAATGTGGAGTCACCCGCTTGTGAAACAGTGCCAATTGACCTTTAGTCAATTTAACCCAGTTAATTTAGATAATTTTTCTTTTAAAGTCCCGTTGGCTCTTTCCACAATTCCTGCAGCCTCCGGGTGATATGCACAGTGCAGTTGCTGTTTAATTACGAGTGCTTCACACAATTCAGTATTGATCCGAGCTACAAAACGTGGTCCATTGTCTGAGCTCACCATTTTGGGTACCCCAAAACGAGGAATAACTTCTGTTAACAACTTCACCACCGTATGTGCAGTACAATTCGTGATGGGGAAGGCTTCAATCCATTTACTAAACACATCGATTATTACTAAACAATATTTATAGAACTGTACTTTTGGTAATTCAATAAAATCAAGCTGTATACAGGCAAAAGGGCCATCTGGCAGGGGGATGGTTCCTGGAGGGCATTTAATGCCTTTACCCTTATTATGTTTCATGCAAATGAGGCATCGATCCAGCCGCGTTTGCGCTGCTGTATTCAAATCTGGGTGCCACCAAATTTTCAGGAGTAGCTGCACCATACCCTCCTTGCCAAGATGGGTACAAGAATGCAAATAATCAATAAGTACCGGCAATAAAGAATTTGGAATACAAACTTGACCAACTGGAGTAAGCCAGAGATCCCGTGTCAAGGAGTGCGCACACCCCATTGACTTCCATAGTGCGCGCTCAGAATTAGAGGCGTCCCTCTGTAAATTTTGAACCTGTTATCTCTGGCATGCCCTTCGTTCCTAATGCAGGTACCTGATTTAGAGCCTGATTAGCCCCACTGGGAACAATCAAAGAGACTGATGGAGCCGCAGCCTTAGCAGCTGAATCAGCACGGGCATTCCCTAATTGAACAGGATGTCCCCCTTTGTGTGTGCAGCACATTTAATAATTGCCAATGAGGAAGCTGAATAGCGAGATTTTTAACCCAAAGAGCGTTTTGAATGGGAGCTCCCGCAGGGGTGAGAAAGCCTTGTTGTTGCCAGAGGCGGCCAAAATCGTGGGTCACGCCAAAGGCATACCTAGAATAGGTGTAAACGCTTTCACTTTTATCTGTCGCCAAAATACATGCTCGAGTAAGGGCCATTCGGATGGTCTTCCTATCTTTGGAACTGGAAGAATCGGGGTGTTACAGGGCGATTGGCATGGTATCAAAATTCCCTGTTGAAGGAACGATTGAATCATGACCGAGACTTCTTCTTCAGCCTCGGGGTGTAACGGGTACTGTGAAATGGAGGGCAAGGGCGTATCAGGCTTGACTTTAATAACAACGGATGGTACATTAGTGAGACCAACCTCGTTTGGAAGCTGCCCATAAATCCGCAGGAATCGGAGACTGGACTGATCGATGGTGGTGCAATGTACCATTGAGACAAAATGATTGTGGAAAATATTCTAATGTGCCTGTCGTCCAGTAAAGAAAGGATCAGCTTGTCCTCGTAGTGCAGCTGCCAGAAATCCCAAGGATTTGGCACTGTAGCCTTCGTTGACAGTAAAGGTCACGTGTGGTGCCAAGAGTCCTGACTGATGCCAGAGGCCGTGGGGTACTGCAACAAGCAAGTACCCTCAGCAAGGCCAACAAAGGAAACGGATTGTAGAGAACCAGGAAGTGGCCTGGTATGGAGAGCATTGGCTATGAGGAGAGGTTGGATAAACTCAGTTTGTTCGCATTGGAGCAACGGAGGTTGAGGGGCGGCCTGATGGAAGTCTACAAAATGAGTGGCATTGACAGAGTGGATAGCTTTTTCCCAGGGTGGAGGGGTCAATTACTAGGGGACATAGGTTTAAGGTGCAAGGGGCAAAGTTTAGAGGAGATGTGAGAGGTAAGTTTTTTTTTTTTTTAAACTGGGTAGTAGGTGCCTGGAACTCGCTGCCGGAGGAGGTGGTGGAAGCAGGGACGATAGTGACGTTTAAGGGGCATCTTGACAAATACATGAATAGGATGGGAATAGAGGGATATGGACCCTGGATGTGGAGAAGATTTTGAGTTAGACAGACAGCATGGTCGGCGCAGGACTGGAGGGCCGAAAGGCCTGTTCTTGTGCTGTACCTTCCTTTGATCTTTGTTTGCTAATATCCTACTTAAACATATTTTCCTATTTAAACTTATAGGCTCTACAAACTTTGAAATTATGCCCTACATCATTAATAAAATAAAAGTGGTCCTAATACTAGCATATCACTGTATGTGTATACACATCCATGCTATTAATCCCATGGATACTGGGGGAAAATTGCCCAGAAAACCAGTTTGTCCCTTTTTTTTTTAAATTTAGGAATACCCAATTATGATTCTCCAAATAAGGGGCAATTTAGCGTGGCCAATCCACCTACCTTGCTTGGGTTGTGGGGTGAGACCCACGCAGACACAGGGAGAATGTACAAACTCCCAACAGAAAGTGATCCAGGGCCGGGATAGAACCCGGGTCCTTGGCGCCATGAGGTAACAGTGTTAACCACTGAGCCACTGTGCTGTCCCTAGTTTGCCCCTATTTAAAGGACAGAATGCAAATAGAAGTCAAGAAAATATATTAGGTAAAATGAGAATTACCTTTAATTAATTGGTGTCATCCACAATCTTTCCAAATCTATGACATTTTTTATTTGCAGTGAACCCAGTTATTTACAAACCTTGGAGCCTCTCAAACTCAACTTGTGAAATCCATCCTCTCTGTGACACTGACTGAGATCCTAATCTAGTTTCTGGTCCAATTCCCAAATAACACAGAAGATCAATGTACTAATAACTGGCTCTTTGCTAAAATATGGGTGGTTATAAGCTGTAAACCCCTCTACAGTGGGAGTCTGGCTTCTTAGAACAGGCATACAAGTCAGGATAAAGCAGTCTTGCATCTGTAATTTACATATTGAGAATCCAACAATCATGTGCGAAGACATGCTGTGTGTGTTTTTGATGGTGTCCATCAATAAACCAATAGGTTCATAGTACCCCATTCAAAAACTGGAATTTAACATTTAGGTTCTGAGTGAAGCTTAACAATTGAAGTGCTGTACATACGGACTTCTTGCTGCTTCCCATAGGATCATTTTGTCATGAGCCATCACTGCTTCTCCTGAAATACATTTACACTACAAACAAAACCACTTTGCACCAATACTGCAGCAGATACATTTTGCAGAGGTTACAGAACGAGAAAGAATTCAGACCAGCCCCCTATTACCCATGGGGAAAGATGAAGAGTCTGTTCTGTGGCAAAGTTCTTTAATCCTCTTCCTTGCCCAGTCCAACAGAATGTGGTGCAGGAAATGGCAAAAATCAATATTTTAAAGCAAATTTAACAGCAGCACATAGTTGGATTCAGCTTGAAATTTTCAGCAAAAGAAGATAGTACAGAAAGAGCCCAGGATAGTAGAGAATGATCTTAAACTTCTGAAAGAAACATTGTGAAGTTTGAGCCTTAAACTTAACATTGCTTGATTGGTAAATTCCTTGTTTCCAGGAGCTTCACTTAGTTTGTGAGGTGGTAGGAGCTGGTGTATAATTATAGAACATTCCCCAAACTGCTTTTGATTATGCAGTATTTCAAACTATGATCAGATATTACCCATTCCTTAGATTGTAAAATAATTCACTCGACAGGATCTTAAACTGCAGGCACGTACAAGTCCGAGCCTCCTCTTGTAACAAGTGTTTATATGGCCTGTTCAGTCTTAAGTTTCAGCTCAAAGATAATCCCTGTATGTTGATTGTGGGTGATTCAGCGATGTGGTAATGTCATTGAATCTGGAGGGCAGAATGTCAAGCCTGAATGTTGCCTTTACCTTGCTATGTGCAGGCAGACTGCTTCCGTACTTGATGAATGAGAGATTTCATTGAAACATATAGGATTCTTAAGGGGTTTGACAGGACAAATGCGGAGAGGATGTTTACCTCTTGTGAGTGTCTCGGACCAGAGGGCATAGTCTCAGAATAATGGGTACCAATTTAAGACTGAGATGAGGAGGAATTTATTTTCTCAGAGGATTGAGTATCTTTGGAACTCTGCGGCAGAGAGCTGTGGGAGCAGAGTCACTGTGCATATTTAAGGCTGAGGCAGATAGCTCCTTGATCAGTAAGGAAATCAAGGGTTACAGGGAAAGGGCAGGAAAGTAGATGTGAGGAATGTCAAATCAGCCATGATCCTATTGAATGGCAGAGAAGGCTTGAGGGGCTGAATGGCCTACTCCTGGTTCTTATGGTTTTACGATGGTCCAATCATGAATACGCTCTTGTTAAACCATGTTATCTATCAGTTATCATGTTACCGTTTTTGATGATTTGTAAGGGGGAAAAATTGTGTTTGAAAACTTTAATAAAATATATATATATTTTTTTAAATGAATACGCTCTTGTGAGCTGCTAGATCTGTGCTGAGTCTGTCCCATCTAGCAGTGGTAATGCCACACAGAGGACATCTTTCATTGTGTTAAGACAGGGCTTTGTCACCACAAGACTCATGGTCATCTGACCAATACGGTAACGGACAGTTGCATCTACAATAGATTAGTGAGGGCAAGATTAAGTCATTTTTTCTTTTTTTGGTTCTTTCTCCTCGTGCCTCAGGTCCACCTAGCTGATATGTCCTTCAAGAATTGGCCAGCTCCGTCAGTGGTCCTCCTAAGCCATTCCTGGTAATGGGCAGTGAAGTCCCATATTTGAAACACTTTGATTAGATTCCATGTCATTTTGCGCCCTTACTGGTCTCAACATTTCTTCCAAGTTGGTGTTCAATATGGAAGGGTACAGATTCATCAGCTGAGGATAGATGATCGGGCACAATCAGCAAGGGGTTTCCTTGCCCACATTTGACCTAATGACAAAAGACACATCACACCATCCTGACTTTTAACCCTGTGCTAAAACGGTACCATTGTGGTTAGCACAATTGCTTCACAGCTCCAGGGTCCCAGGTTCAATTCCCAGCTTGGTTCACTGTCTGTGTGGAGTCTACACATCCTCCCTGTGTGTGGGTGGGTTTCCTCCGGGTGCTCCGGTTTCCTCCCACAGTCGAAAAATGTGCAGGTTAGATGGATTGGCCATGCTAAATTGTCTTTAGTGTCCAAAATTGCCCTTAGTGTTGGGTGGGGTTACTGGGTAATGGGGATAAGGTGGAGGTGTGGGTTTGGGTAGGGTCCTCTTTCCAAGAGCCGGTGCCGACTCGATGGGCCGAATGGCCTCCTTCAGCACTGTAAATTCTATGATGATAAACTCCAGTGGCTCGATGTTACCAGTTGAAGGATTGTGCCTGATTTTCCTCCTGAATGACTTACATCTCGATTAGATTCCATGATATCCTCATGGTCTTGTTGAAAATGCCAGATATTCCATGCTGATGTTCCTGCTGACTCCCAATTCCTCCCTCCATTACACAACAGAAAGCAGACAGCAGGAGGCAAATTTCCAGTGTATCACTAACTTTTAATTGGTCAGGAACCCAGAAGGAAGTCAAATTGGTTTCCCTAAAGACCCCAAATGTTTTCAAAGATTCAACATATTTGAGCATATATTTCAAAACATCACAAAATCCAGACCTTCTGATTCACATCAAGTTTTCAAAAAAGAAAAGTACAAAAAGCAAAATATCGCAGTTACTAGAAATCTGCAATAAAAACAAAATGCTGGGAAACATTCAGGAAGCCCAGTCACTGACCTGGAACTTTAACCCTTCCTTGCTCTCTTCGCTAATTGACCTGCTGAGTGTTTCCAGCATTTCCTGTTTTTATTTCAAAAGTATGCTGGTGTTTCTTTAATATGTAAGAAAAGTTCAATTCAGGGTGAAGTAAAGTTTATGGTGTTCAAGGCGTGTTTACTTTAAGGGGTCACCACCAGCATGGAAAACTTTCTCGATAGGACAAAAATCTTTTACATATTAACTTTGCAAAGAAAGGAACATTCTGGAAACTGAACGGGGAAACAGTTTGTTTTCATTTCATTGTAACACTATAGAAATTTTGCATCCAGAGCAATGCTGTGCTCAAACTTACACCAACACAGTTTGCAATTTGTTGCTTTGAGCCTCTTACATCTCATTGAAGGTGATAAAACTGCAGCCAGCCCCGCAGAGAGACATGACGCTCACTTTCTTCAAAATTGTGCACTGGCATTAATCGGATCAGGAACACAGCAAATTCAGTAGATAATTATAATCCACACAGGTTGCACCCAGTTTTATGGTTCTCTACTTCAGATAAGATTACTCCAATTACAAAAAAAGTCTCTTCTCAGCATGAATATTTACAGTACATCTTGGAAACACTTACTCCAAAAACAGAGATACTAAATGTAAAACTGATATAAAGCAAGTTGATCCATGAACGGACGGACCAGGTTATCTGTCGCAAAGTAGAAAACTAGCCCAAATGTAATGGAGATTGGAAGTGCTGGTAAAGCCTTCTTAAAGATGGCAAGCAGCAGGAGAGTAAGGCACAAACCCTGAAACACAAAGAGGCGGAGGATTACTAATCATGGATATTTTCTCGAAACCTCTCTCAAAAAAATAAACTGCGGAAAAAGGAGCAGACGGCTTTAGAGTTTATATAGATTATAAGCATTAAATTCCTCATTTTGGTTGGTTGAGGTGGTGTGCCTAATGGGCGAGTAAAACCCAAACAACCACATGCGCAAGTGAGACAAGGAAGGGGGGCTGGGTAGAGCGCGCGCGAGGGAGGGAGGGAGCGAGAGCGCGAGGGAGGGAGCGAGAGCGTGCGCGCGAGGGAGGGAGCGAGAGAGAGCGCGCGCGAGTGAGGGAGCGAGAGAGAGCGCGCGCGAGGGAGGGAGCGAGAGTGTGCGCGCGAGGGAGCGAGCGAGAGAGCGCGCGAGGGAGGGAGCGAGAGAGAGCGCGCGAGGGAGGGAGCGAGAGAGAGCGCGCGAGGGAGGGAGCGAGAGCGAGCGCGCGAGGGAGGGAGCGAGAGAGAGCGCGCGAGGGAGGGAGCGAGAGAGAGCGCGCGAGGGAGGGAGCGAGAGAGAGCGCGCGAGGGAGGGAGCGAGAGAGAGCGCGCGAGGGAGGGAGCGAGAGAGAGCGCGCGCGAGGGAGGGAGCGAGAGAGAGCGCGCGCGAGGGAGGGAGCGAGAGAGAGCGCGCGAGGGAGGGAGCGAGAGAGAGTGCGCGAGGGAGCGAGAGAGAGCGCGCGAGGGAGGGAGCGAGAGAGAGCGCGCGAGGGAGGGAGCGAGAGAGAGCGCAAGCGCGCGAGGGAGGGAGCGAGAGAGAGCGCGAGCACGCGAGGGAGGGAGCGAGAGAGAGCGCGAGCACGCGAGGGAGGGAGCGAGAGAGAGCGTGAGCGCGCGAGGGAGGGAGCGAGAGAGAGCGCGAGGGTGGGAGCGAGAGAGCGCGCGAGGGAGGGAGCGAGAGAGAGCGCGAGCGCGCGAGGGAGGGAGCGTGAGCGCGCGAGGGAGGGAGCGAGAGAGAGCGCGAGCGAGGGAGCGAGAGAGGGAGCGCGAGCGAGGGAGCGAGAGAGGGAGCGCGAGCGCGCGAGGGAGGGAGCGAGAGAGAGCGCGAGCGAGGGAGCGAGAGAGCGCGAGCGAGGGAGCGCGAGAGAGCGAGAGAGAGCGCGAGCACGCGAGGGAGGGAGCGAGAGAGCGCGCGAGGGAGGGAGCGAGAGAGAGCACGCGAGGGAGGGAGCGAGAGAGAGCGCGAGAGAGAGCACGCGAGGGAGGGAGCGAGAGAGAGCGCGAGAGAGCGCGCGAGGGAGGGAGCGAGAGAGAGCGCGCGAGGGAGGGAGCGAGAGAGAGCGCGCGAGGGAGGGAGCGAGAGAGAGCGCGCGAGGGAGGGAGCGAGAGAGAGCGCGCGAGGGAGGGAGCGAGAGAGAGCGCGCGAGGGAGGGAGCGAGAGAGAGCGCGCGAGGGAGGGAGCGAGAGAGAGCGCGCGCGAGGGAGGGAGCGAGAGAGAGCGCGCGCGAGGGAGGGAGCGAGAGAGAGCGCGCGCGAGGGAGGGAGCGAGAGAGAGCGCGCGCGAGGGAGGGAGCGAGAGAGAGCGCGCGCGAGGGAGGGAGCGAGAGAGAGCGCGCGCGAGGGAGGGAGCGAGAGAGAGCGCGCGCGAGGGAGGGAGCGAGAGAGAGCGCGCGCGAGGGAGGGAGCGAGAGAGAGCGCGCGCGAGGGAGGGAGCGAGAGAGAGAGAGAGCGCGCGCGAGGGAGGGAGCGAGAGAGAGAGAGAGCGCGCGCGAGGGAGGGAGCGAGAGAGAGAGAGAGCGCGCGCGAGGGAGGGAGCGAGAGAGAGAGAGCGCGCGCGAGGGAGGGAGCGAGAGAGAGAGAGCGCGCGCGAGGGAGGGAGCGAGAGAGAGAGAGCGCGCGCGAGGGAGGGAGCGAGAGAGAGAGAGCGCGGGAGGGAGCGAGAGAGAGAGCGCGAGGGAGGGAGCGAGAGAGAGAGCGCGAGGGAGGGAGCGAGAGAGAGAGCGCGCGCGAGGGAGGGAGCGAGAGAGAGAGCGCGCGCGCGAGGGAGGGAGCGAGAGAGAGCGCGCGCGAGGGAGGGAGCGAGAGAGAGCGCGCGCGAGGGAGGGAGCGAGAGAGAGCGCGCGCGAGGGAGGGAGCGAGAGAGAGCGCGCGCGAGGGAGGGAGCGAGAGAGAGCGCGCGCGAGGGAGGGAGCGAGAGAGAGCGCGCGCGAGGGAGGGAGCGAGAGAGAGCGCGCGCGAGGGAGGGAGCGAGAGAGAGCGCGCGCGAGGGAGGGAGCGAGAGAGAGCGCGCGCGAGGGAGGGAGCGAGAGAGAGCGCGCGCGAGGGAGGGAGCGAGAGAGAGCGCGCGCGAGGGAGGGAGCGAGAGAGAGCGCGCGCGAGGGAGGGAGCGAGAGAGAGCGCGCGCGAGGGAGGGAGCGAGAGAGAGCGCGCGCGAGGGAGGGAGCGAGAGAGAGCGCGCGCGAGGGAGGGAGCGAGAGAGAGCGCGCGCGAGGGAGGGAGCGAGAGAGAGCGCGCGCGAGGGAGGGAGCGAGAGAGAGCGCGCGCGAGGGAGGGAGCGAGAGAGAGCGCGCGCGAGGGAGGGAGCGAGAGAGAGCGCGCGCGAGGGAGGGAGCGAGAGAGAGCGCGCGCGAGGGAGGGAGCGAGAGAGAGCGCGAGGGAGGGAGCGAGAGAGAGCGCGCGCGAGGGAGGGAGCGAGAGAGAGCGCGCGCGAGGGAGGGAGCGAGAGAGAGCGCGCGCGAGGGAGGGAGCGAGAGAGAGCGCGCGCGAGGGAGGGAGCGAGAGAGAGCGCGCGCGAGGGAGGGAGCGAGAGAGAGCGCGCGCGAGGGAGGGAGCGAGAGAGAGCGCGCGCGAGGGAGGGAGCGAGAGAGAGCGCGCGCGAGGGAGGGAGCGAGAGAGAGCGCGCGCGAGGGAGGGAGCGAGAGAGAGAGCGCGAGCGAGGGAGGGAGCGAGAGAGAGAGCGCGAGCGAGGGAGGGAGCGAGAGAGAGCGCGAGGGAGGGAGCGAGAGAGAGAGCGCGAGCGAGGGAGGGAGCGAGAGAGAGAGCGCGAGCGAGGGAGGGAGCGAGAGACAGCGCGCGCGCGAGGGAGGGAGCGAGAGGGGGAGAGCGCGCGCGCGAGGGAGGGAGCGAGTGGGGGAGAGCGCGCGAGGGAGGGAGGGAGCGAGAAAGAGCGCGCAAGGGAGGGAGGGAGCGAGAGAGAGCGCGCGAGGGAGGGAGGGAGCGAGAGAGAGCGCGCGAGGGAGGGAGGGAGGGAGGGAGCGAGAGAGAGCGCGAGCGCGCGGGAGGGAGGGAGCGAGAGAGAGCGCGAGCGCGCGAGGGAGGGAGCGAGAGAGAGCGCGAGCGCGCGAGGGAGGGAGCGAGAGAGAGCGTGAGGGCGCGAGGGAGGGAGCGAGAGAGAGCGTGAGGGCGCGAGGGAGGGAGCGAGAGAGAGAGCGAGGGAGGGAGCGAGAGAGAGCGCGCGAGGGAGGGAGCGAGAGAGAGCGCGCGAGGGAGGGAGCGAGAGAGAGCGCGAGAGGGAGGGAGCGAGAGAGAGCGCGCGAGGGAGGGAGCGAGAGGGAGGGAGCGAGAGAGAGCGCGCGAGGGAGGGAGCGAGAGAGAGAGCGCGAGGGAGGGAGCGAGAGAGAGAGAGCGCGAGGGAGGGAGCGAGGGAGAGAGCGCGAGGGAGGGAGAGAGCGCGCGAGGGAGGGAGCGAGAGAGCGCGCGAGCGCGCAAGGGAGCGAGAGAGAGCGAGTGCGCGAGGGAGGGAGCGAGGGAGGGAGCGAGAGAGAGCGCGAGCGCGCGAGGGAGGGAGCGAGAGAGAGAGAGAGCGCGAGCGAGAGAGAGCGCGAGCGCGCGAGGGAGGGAGCGAGGGAGGGAGCGAGAGAGAGCGCGAGCGCGCGAGGGAGGGAGCGAGAGGGAGCGCGAGGGAGGGAGCGAGAGAGAGCGCGCGAGGGAGGGAGCGAGAGAGAGCGCGAGAACGCGAGGGAGGGAGCGAGAGAGAGCGCGAGAACGCGAGGGAGGGCGAGGGAGGGAGCGAGAGAGCGCGAGCGCGCGAGGGAGGGAGCGAGAGAGAGCGCGAGCGCGCGAGGGAGGGAGCGAGAGAGAGCGCGAGCGCGCGAGGGAGGGAGCGAGAGAGAGCGCGAGCGCGCGAGGGAGGGAGCGAGAGAGAGCGCGAGCGCGCGAGGGAGGGAGCGAGAGAGAGCGTGAGGGCGCGAGGGAGGGAGCGAGAGAGAACGTGAGGGCGCGAGGGAGGGAGCGAGAGAGAGCGCGAGCGCGCGAGGGAGGGAGCGAGAGAGAGTGCGAGCGCGCGAGGCAGGGAACGAGAGAGAGCGCGCGAGGGAGGGAGCGAGAGAGAGCGCGAGGGAGCGAGAGAGAGCGCGAGCGCGCGAGGGAGGGAGCGAGAGATAGCGCGAGCGAGGGAGCGAGAGAGGGAGCGCGAGCGCACGAGGGAGGGAGCGAGAGAGAGCGCGAGGGAGGGAGCGAGAGAGAGCGCGAGGGAGGGAGCGAGAGAGAGCGCGAGCGCGCGAGGGAGGGAGCGAGAGAGAGCGCGAGCGCGCGAGGGAGGGAGCGAGAGAGAGCGCGAGCGCGCGAGGGAGGGAGCGAGAGAGAGCGCGAGCGCGCGAGGGAGGGAGCGAGAGAGAGCGCGCGAGGGAGGGAGCGAGAGAGAGCGCGAGCGCGCGAGGGAGGGAGCGAGAGAGAGCGCAAGCGCGCGAGGGAGGGAGCGAGAGAGAGCGCGAGGGAGGGAGCGAGAGAGAGCGCGAGCGCGCGAGGGAGGGAGCGAGAGAGAGCGCGAGCGAGGGAGCGAGAGAGGGAGCACGAGCGCGCGAGGGGAGCGAGCGAGAGAGAGCGCGAGCGCGCGAGGGAGGGAGCGAGAGAGAGCGCGAGCGCGCGAGGGAGGGAGCGAGAGAGAGCGCGAGGGAGGGAGCGAGAGAGAGCGCGAGGGAGGGAGCGAGAGAGAGCGCGAGGGAGGGAGCGAGAGAGAGCGCGAGGGAGGGAGCGAGAGCGCGAGGGAGGGAGCGAGAGAGAGGGCGAGCGCGCGAGGGAGGGAGCGAGAGAGAGCGCGAGCGCGCGAGGGAGGGAGCGAGAGAGAGCTCGAGCGCGCGAGGGAGGGAGCGAGAGAGAGCGCGAGCGCGCGAGGGAGGGAGCGAGAGAGAGCGCGAGCGCGCGAGGGAGGGAGCGAGAGAGAGCGCGAGCGCGCGAGGGAGGGAGCGAGAGAGAGCGCGAGCGCGCGAGGGAGGGAGCGAGAGAGAGCGCGAGCGCACGAGGGAGGGAGCGAGAGAGAGCGCGAGCGCGCGAGGGAGGGAGCGAGAGAGAGCGCGAGCGCGCGAGGGAGGGAGCGAGAGAGAGCGCGAGGGAGGGAGCGAGAGAGAGCGCGAGCGCGCGAGGGAGGGAGCGAGAGAGTGCGAGCGCGCGAGGGAGGGAGCGAGAGAGAGCGCGAGCGCGCGAGGGAGGGAGCGAGAGAGAGCGCGAGGGAGGGAGCGAGAGAGAGCGCGAGCGCGCGAGGGAGGGAGCGAGAGAGAGCGCGAGAGCGCGAGCGCGCGAGGGAGGGAGCGAGAGAGAGCGCGAGCGCGCGAGGGAGGGAGCGAGAGAGAGCGCGAGGGAGGGAGCGAGAGAGAGCGCGCGAGGGAGGGAGCGAGAGAGAGAGAGCGCGAGCGCGCGAGGGAGGGAGCGAGAGAGAGAGAGCGCGAGCGCGCGAGGGAGGGAGCGAGAGAGAGAGAGCGCGAGCGCGCGAGGGAGGGGGGGCGAGCGAGAGAGGGGGGCGAGCGAGAGAGGGGGGCGAGCGAGAGAGGGGGGCGAGCGAGAGAGGGGGGCGAGCGAGAGAGGGGGGCGAGCGAGAGAGGGGGGCGAGCGAGAGAGGGGGGCGAGCGAGAGAGGGGGGCGAGCGAGAGAGGGGGGCGAGCGAGAGAGGGGGGCGAGCGAGAGAGGGGGGCGAGCGAGAGAGGGGGGCGAGCGAGAGAGGGGGGCGAGCGAGAGAGGGGGGCGAGCGAGAGAGGGGGGCGAGCGAGAGAGGGGGGCGAGCGAGAGAGGGGGGCGAGCGAGAGAGGGGGGCGAGCGAGAGAGGGGGGCGAGCGAGAGAGGGGGGCGAGCGAGAGAGGGGGGCGAGCGAGAGAGGGGGGCGAGCGAGAGAGGGGGGCGAGCGAGAGAGGGGGGGCGAGCGAGAGAGGGGGGCGAGCGAGAGAGGGGGGCGAGCGAGAGAGGGGGGGCGAGCGAGAGAGCACACTGACCCCAGTTGGAGCACAGGGTGTCTCCACAGGGATGGCCCATACATTCCTGGTTCCCCAGCTATGATGTGCTGGGCAATCCCTCTATGAGGTTCCCATGTAAAAGTTTACTTGGCAATTACCCAGAAATGTTAACTTCTTCTGAACAATTGTGCTGGGCTGGGAACCATCTGATAGAAGCAATATAATTCACAAAGTTTCGATGGTTCTGCCAGTATTACCCTTATAGCTAATCTTGAGTTAGAAGGAAAAGAACACCTCTACTCAGCAACAACTTTAAAAACCTAGATCCAGCCTTGCACACACATATATGACCCTCCCCCCCCCCCCCCCCCTCCTCCGTGGGCACTTTTGACTTCATAGCAACATAATTGGTTGTGTATATTTTCCATACTGTCCTGGAAACTCCCGTGTTGCATACTCACAATTAATATTGCTACAAAGCAGGCCAGAGTCGTATTCCAGTCTCCACTTGCTGCTGCAGATGCTTTTCCAACAAGAACACTGTAGAATATGAAATCACCCAAACCAAGTTTCACACCCCCTAAAAGAAAAGCAAAAGGGAATTGGACAAGTGTATAAAAGAATAGATCCCAATGACGAGGGTTACAAGGAAGAGATGAGAGAAGGGGGGGGGGGTGGAACAGTAACTGTCAGAGAATAGCAAATCAAAAATAAGAATAATACTCCTGCACAAAGGTTTTCTTAAAAATATTCAGCTATATTTATAAACAAAGGCCGAAGCAGTCAAGCTCTGTATACTGCTATTGGATCCAACATGGCCACTGAACATCAATCACAGAATGTGCTGAACCACACAAACCAAATACAAACATAAAAAATAGGAGGAGGCCATTCAGCCCGTCAAGCCTGCTCCGCCATTCATTATGATCATGGCCAATCATCCAACTCAATAGCCTAATCCCGTTCCCCCCCCCCCCCCCCCCCCCATATCCTTTGAGCCCCTTCGCCCCAAATGCTACATCAAACTGCTTCTTGAAAACATTCAATGTTGTGGCTTCAACTACTTCCGGTGGTAATTAATTCCACAGGCTCACCTCTCTCTGGGTGAAGGAACTTTTCCTCATAGATCATAGAATTTACAGTGCAGGAGGCCATTCGGCCCATCGAGTCTGCACCAGCTCTTAGAAAGAGCACCCTACCCAAGGTCAACACCTCCACCCTATCCCCATAACCCAGTAACCCCACCCAACACGAAGGGCAATTTTGGACACTAAGGGCAATTTATCATGGCCAATCCACCTAACCTGCACATCTTTGGACTGTGGGAGGAAACCGGAGCACCCGGAGGAAACCCACGCACACACGGGGAGGATGTGCAGACTCCGCACAGACAGTGACCCAAGCCGGAATCAAGCTGGGACCCTGGAGCTGTGAAGCAATTGTGCTAACCACAATGCTACCGTGCTGCCCTAAAAAATTGTTTCTACAGAACTTCATCCTAAATAGTCTACCCCGTATTCTCAGACTGTAACCCCTGGTTCTGGGCTCCCTCACCATTAGGAACATCCTTCCTGCATCTACCCTGCCCAGTCCTGTTAGAATTTTATAGGTTTCTTTGAGATCCTCCCCATATTCTTCTGAACTCCAGCAAATACAATCCTAACCAATTCAATCTCTCCTCATAAGTCAGTCCTCCCATCCTGGGAATCAGTCTGGTAAACCTTCGCTGCACTCCCTCGAGAGCACAAACATCCTTCCTCAGAAATGGGAGACCAAAATTGTTCACAATATTCCAGGTGTGGCCTCACCAAGGCCCTGTATAATTGCAGCAAGACTGCTCCTGTACTCGCAATGAAGGCAAGCATACCATTTTATTTGCCTTTTTACCACCTGCTGTACCTGCATGCTTACCTTGTGACTGGTGTACGAGGACACCCAGGTTTCGTTGCAGATTTCCCTCTCTAATTTATGGCCATTCAGACAATAGTCTGCCTCATTTTTGTACCAAAGTGGATAACCTCACATTTCATTACACTGCATCTGCTATTCATTTGCCCACTCACTCTACTTGTTCAAATCTCACTGAAGGATCTCTGCAGCCTCCTCACAGCTCATCCTCCCACCCAAATTGGGAGTCATCTGCAACTTTGGAGATATTACATTTTATTTCCTTATCTAAATCAATACATAGTGAATAGCTGGGGTCCTTGCACTGATCTCAGAGGTACTCCACTGGTCACTGCCTACCAATTTGAAAAAAAGACCATTAATTCCTGCTCTTCGTTTCCTGTCTGTCAATCAGTTTTCTATTCACCAAGGGGCTGGTTTAGCACACTGGGCTAAATCGCTGGCTTTTAAAGCAGACCAAGGCAGGCCAGCAGCACGGTTCAATTCCCGTACCAGCCTCCCCGAACAGGCGCCAGAATGTGGCGACTAGAGGCTTTTCACAGTAACTTCACTTGAAGCCGACTTGTGACAATAAGCGATTTTCATTTCATTTCATCTCAATACACTATCCCTAATCCCATGCACTTTAACTTTAAATGCTAATCTCTTATGCGGAACTTTGTCAAAAGCTTTCTGAAATACCGAATCCACTGGCTCCCCTTCGTCAACTCTACTACTTACATTCTCAAAGAATTCCAGTAGATTTGTCAAGCATATTTTCCACTTCATAAATCCAGGTTGGCTCTGTCCGATCCTACCAGTGTTTTCTAAGTGCTCAACTATAAAATCTTTGATAATGGATTCTAGAATTTTCTCCATTACCAACGTCAGGCTTACTGGTCTATAATTCCCTGTTTTCTCTCCCTCCCCCATTTAAATAGTGGAGTTACATTAGCTACCCTCCAATCTACAGGAACTGTTCCAGAAACTATAGAATCCTGGAAGGTGACCACCAATGCTGTTTCTAGAGTTATCAGCTTCACTCCATCAGTTTCCCCAACTCCATTTCTCTACTAATATTGATCGCCATCAGTTCCTCCAGCTCACTAACCCAGAGTTCCCCAACATTTTGGGTATTTGATTTGCATCCTCATTTTTGAAGATGGAACCAAAGACCAAAGTATGTATTTAGTTGCTCAGCTATTTCCTAGCCCCCTAGAATACATTCCCCTGTCTTTTGTGCCAGACAAGAATAACCAATTGTTGCAGTTTCCCCCATGTGCTCAAATGTTTGCCATTGCCTATCCACGGTCATCCCATAAATAACATTTCCCAATCTATCATAGCTAAGTAAGAAGTCTTACAACAACAGGTAAGGTCCAACATGTTTGTTTCAAATCACTAGGTGAGGAAGGAGCAGTGCTCCGAAAGCTAGTGATTTGAAACAAACCTGTTGGGACTTTAACCTGGTGTTCTGTGACTTCTTACTGTGCTCACCCCAGTCCAATGCCGGCATCTCCACATCATATCATAGCTAACTCACACCACATAACATTGTAGTTTCCTTTATTAAGATTCAAGACCCAATCTCAAAATCAACTACTTCACTCTCTTATCTTTGTTTTTTTTTTGAATTTAGAGTACCCAATCCATTTTTTCTAATTAAGGGGCAATTTAGCATGACCAATCCACCGAGCCTGCACATTTTTTTTAGGTTGTGGGGGCGAAACCCACGCAAACACAGGAAGAATGTGCAAATTCCACACGGACAGTGATCCAGAGCCGGGATTGAACCTGGGACCTTGGCGTCAATAATTTCCTGTTTTAATGCCATTCCCAACATCATCACTACAGTTTGTATACGCTAGGGATCGATATACAATGTCCACTAACGTCTTTTTCCCCTTGGTTTTTCTCAGCTCTACCCACAAATTTCACATTGACAGAGCTAATATCCCTCCTCACTATTGCATTAATTTCCTCTTTAACCAACAATGTAACCCCACCACCTTTTCCTTTTATGCCTGTCCTTCCTAGCTACTGAATACCCCTGGACATTCAGTTCCCACCCCTGGTCACCCTGCAGCCATGTTCTGTAATCCCGATTATATCATACCCATTTACCTCTATTTGCTCGACTAGTTCATCCGCTATATTGCGAATTCTCCACGTGTTAAAGCACAAAGCCTTTACGCTCGTCTTTTTAACATTACTGGTCCCACTCCCAATATTTTTCACGGTGTTCCTGTGTTTCTCTGCCCATCACTTTTTTTTATTCTTCTTTGTCTTTTGTTTTGTCCTTGTTATCTGCTCCTGTGACTCCTTGCATAGATTCCCATCCCCTTGGCCATTTTAGTTTAAACCCTCCCCAATCACTCTAGCAGATAATCCAGCCAGGTGTAACCCGTCCAGTTTGTACCGGTCCCACCTCCTCCAGAACTGGTCCCAATGTCCCAGGATTCTGAAAAGCTCCCTCTCACACCGTCTCTTCAGTCACTTATTCATCCGATATAGCCTGCTATTTCTACTCCGACTAGCACATGGCACTGGTAGTAATCATCTACGGTCCGACTTCTCAACCTTCTCCTAACTCCCTATATTCTTTTTTTTTAAACCTATGTCGTTGGTACCGATGTGTGCCATGACACTGGCTGTTCACCCTCCCCTTCCAGAATATCCTGTAACCGCTCCGAGATATCCTTGACCCGAGCACGAAGGAGGCTACATACCATCCTGGAGTCTTGTTTACGGCCACAGAAGCACCCATCTATTCCCCTTCCAATTGAATCCCCTATAATTATTACATTCCCGCACTTTTTACTCCTCCCTTCTGCAACAGGTGATGCAACAAATTTGGCTGTTGCTGCTTTCCCCGAGAGGTCATTCTTCTCAACAGTATCCAAAGCTGTATATATGTATTGTAGGAGAATGGCTACAGGGAGATTCCTGCACTGCCTGCCTAGCTCTCTTGCTCTTCCTGGTGGTCACCCATTCCCTTCCTGCCTGTGGCTTCACCACCTCTATCTGTGTTATCCACGACACTCTTTGCCCCGCGGATGCTCTACAGTGTCCCCAGCCGCCGCTCCAGCTCCGAAACCTAGGATTCCAGGTGCTGTAGCTGGAGACACTTTCTGCACACATGCTGGTCCCGGGCATTGGAAATTTTCCTGGCTTCCCACGTGGAGCAAGAGGAGCAAACCAAGGCTTTGAGCTCTCCTGCCATGACTATATGTTCGAATCCCTGCTCTTCTGACATAAACCGATGATCTAGACATTGGTGTACAGGGCACAACTTCAACATTTTCATATGATACAAAACTTGCAAGGATTTGGAATCAAGGGGGATAGTGATAAACATCAATAGGATCTAGGTTGGTGGAATGGACAAACAAATGACACATGAAGTGTGAAGTGATTTATTTTGGTAGGAAGAATACGGAGAGACTACATAAAATAAAAGGCACCATTCTAAAGGCGGTGCAGGAGCAGAGGGACCTAGGTGTAAATATGCATAAGTCTGAAGGTGGCAGGATAGGTTGAGAGAGAGATTAATAAAGCATACAGAATCCTGGGCTTTATCAATAAGGGAATGCTGAATGCAAAAACAAGGAAGTCACGTCAAACCTGTCTAAAACACTGCTTTGACCTCAATTGGAGTGTTGTGTCCAGTTCTAGGTGACACTTCAGGAACGACGTTAAGGCATTGGACAGACAGAAAAGATTCAGAATGGTTCCACAGGTGAGAAACTTCAGTTACATAGATGGATTAGAGAAGCTGGGATTGTTTACCTTGGAGAAGGTGGAGGAGAAATTTGATAACTGTATTCAAGATAGGGAGACAGTGCCCATTGGTGGAAGAATAGAGGCTTGACAGGTGAAAGGGGTTGAATACGACCGTAACAACCTATTCCTTCCAATGGTACGGTACTTACTTTCCTCTGGATCTTCAATTGCCAGTGGAGGACTTGGCAAAGACTGCACAACCGCTCGACTCTCCTGGGTCGATTCCATAGGACCCAATCTGGCATCTCTGCTGTTTGTCCACGCTTGGGTGAATCCTCCATCATCTCTATGGGTCACGCCATCATCTACAAAGGTCTCACCATTGTCTGCACATGTCTGATTAAGGGCAAGGTCTACAGAAATTAACAGAGAAGCCACATTACTAACACACACACACACAGTTACTGTTTCCACAAAGTCAAATTACAAGATTTGATTGTGCCAGAGTATAAACCTCAACAGGCAAAGGCCCACATCAGCTTGTCACAGATCAACAAATTGAAAAAGGTGGTGAAAAAAAAAAATCACAGGCCAACTTCATCCAGTCAATGATGACACTTGGTGCACTTTGGAATACACTGCTAACCCTGGTAGCAGATTAGAACACAGAACATAGAAAAATACAGCACAGAACAGGCCCTTCGGCCCACAATGTTGTGCCGAACATTTGTCCTAGATTAATAACAAATTAATCTACACCCCATCATTCTACCGTAATCCATGTGCCTTTCCAAAAGCCGCTTGAAGGTCCCTAATGTTTCCGACTCAACTACAACAAAGAACAAAGAACAAAGAAATGTACAGCACAGGAACAGTCCCTTCGGCCCTCCAAGCCCGTGCCGACCATGCTGCCCAACTAAACTATAATCTTCTACACTTCCTGGGTCCGTATCCCTCTATTCCCCTCCTATTCATGTATTTGTCAAGATGCCCCTTAAATGTCACTATCGTCCCTGCTTCCACCACCTCCTCTGGTAGCGAGTTCCAGGCACCCACTACCCTCTGCATAAAAAACTTGCCTCATACATCTACTCTAAACCTTGCCCCTCTCACCTTAAACCTATGCCCCCTAGTAATTGACCCCTCTACCCCGGGGAAAAGCCTCTGACTATCCACTCTGTCTATGCCCCTCATACTTTTGTAGACCTCTATCAGGTCGCCCCTCAACCTCCTTCGTTCCAGTGAGAACAAACCGAGTTTATTCAACCGCTCCTCATAGCTAATGCCCTCCATACCAGGCAACATTGTACCTCCACCAATCATGCATTACTCCATCAAAAACTTTTCACCCCTGCAATAATAATCCAGAGTTCTGAATTTCATACTATTCTGAGCCTTAACATTTGTCAGTCAAGAGCAAAAAACTTAAAAGTCTCCAAGCAGTGTACACTTAAAATCAGCTTGGAAACACAACCAAAATCTACTGGACCAAAATTCAATGCACATATGGAGCACAGCTTATTTTTGTCCTAATATTACACGTCAATTTGTCTGCTAACATTTCCTAAAGCTTCCCTTGGGGATGTTTACTACTTTAAAGGTGCAACAAAAATGCAAGGTGTTGACAGTTCTTCCCTCGCCCACAAGCTCCACCACTGAAAATGATAAAGGAGCAACATCACGCCAAAGTTAATCTCCAACTGCATCCTAGGTCACTGGTACACGGATCACCATTCAGCATTGCCAGGTCATAAGGCTGGACTGACTGATTTAAGAACTAGGAGGAGTAGACCATCTGGCCCTTCGAGCCTGCTCTGCCATTCAATGAGATCAACTATGGTCATCATCAAACTACAGTCCAACATCACCTTGCAGGTGAGACAGGTAGAGTGACTGTGCCATTTCAAAGTCAAAATACATATTTCAACCATGTTTGATGGTGCCTAAGCAAAGCTCAGCTCGGATACTTGAATATATTGCTGTACAATTTTTTTCAAAAAGGTGAATACGCAGTAGGAAGCAATCAGTTGGAACAAATGGAGCAGGGATGAGCATGGGAACTCTTTTTTTTTTTTTAAACATATATTCCTGTAACTTGTAGCATACTTTAGAGAGCCTGGTATCCAGAATACATGTTTTCACAGACCTTTGTGGCAAAGCTCTCGACGGACATCTCTGCTTTTGAATACGTGCCCAATATCCACATAATAAATACACAAATGCATAGTCAAAACAGATTGCATTTATATAAAGGCATGTCATGCAGCAACAACTCCTTGCAGGGTTAATGTAATCCTACTTGTGACACTAATAAAGATTATTAAGGCACATCATAAGCATAACCAGACGGAATTCTTACTAAGCCCCATAAACAGATATCAGGACAGGTGACCAAAGGTTTAGCCAATGCAGTAGCTTTTGAGGAATGTCTCAATGAGAGAGAGAGAGAGCGAGACAGGTCTAATGAAGGCATTCTGGGACTCAGCAATTTGACAACTGAAGCTGGCCACTGATTAAGGAATAATAAAAATTGGGGTGTGCAAGAGACTATAATTGGAGGAGCAGAGAAAAAGAGTTGAATTGTGTGTTTAAACTATATTGCATTCTGGTCAGACTCTATCCAATGCCCCGGGGCTAGAAAATCATAAGACTATTCCTTACCATCACAGGATTCGTAGGGTCAGAATGCAGAAAAAGACTTCCTGCAGCCTTGACACAAGGTAACTGATGTGACATTCTAGAAGTGCACAAGATTACTAGAGAAGCCACTGGGAGGAAAGAGGTGCTGTTCTAACCTTTTATAGAACAGTGGTTTTGTAGGAAAGGTTATGTTTGATAATTAGTTTTAGTTTAGTTATGTATCATGATCAATGATCAAGTAACCCAAGTATATCAATTACCCTAATATGATGTCCAGCATAATTGTGGGCAACGCAAGATGCTGGTATAGCATGCTTGCCTTTAGTCTTGGTCAGTACATCCTTAAAAGGTGGGAGAGCAGGTGATGTGTTGTAGCTGTAGCATTAGGGCGCTGGCAGATACCAGCATGATCCATATCATCCACAACTGCAGCAAGCATCTGAAGCTTGAGGACCTTCAGCTCAGAGTTGATGAGCCGGAGTCCAAGCTTTGGATAACACAATGCATCAGGAAGGGAGAGAATTACCTGGACACTCTGTTCCAAGAGTCAGTCACACCTCTTAGATCAGGTATGTCAGATTTAGTCCGTGGTCACAGACAGGAGTGAGACAGGTATTGGAATCCAGAAGGCAGCACTGGAGGAGCCTCAACCGTTGCACTTCTCCAACAGGTTTGAGATCATGCAACCTGTGCAGACGAGGACAGTGAATAAAAAGAATGAGGAAATGACCAGAGCACCATTGTGCAGGGGGCCATTCAAGTGGATGAGTAAAAAGCAATGTGGGTGTAGTAGGGGATAATATAGTTGGGGTGGCACTGGTTAGCACTGCTGCCTCACAGCACCTGGAACCTGGATTCAAGTCCAACCTTGGATGACTGTCTGTGTGGAGCTTGCACATTCTCCCCGCAACTGCATGGGTTTCCTCTGGGTGCTCCGCTTTCCTCCCAAAGATGTACAGGTTAAGTGGATTGGTCATTCTAAATTGCCCTTTAGTGTCTAAAGGTTAGGTGGGATTTATGGAGTTACAAGGATAGGTTGGACCGGAGTGGGCCTAAATAGGGTGCTATTTCAAAGGGTCAGTGTAGATGTAATGGGTCGAATGGCTTCCTTCTGCACTGTAGGGATTCTATGAGTTTGGGGGATAAATACTGTTCTCTGCCTCCTGAGAGTGTAAGTGACAAAGGCCGTGTTGCCTGCCTGGTGCCAGCGTTCAGGACATCTCCCTGGGCTTGAGAAGAATGTGGATGGGGAAGGATCCAGTTGTCATGATTCACACAGGTTATCAATGGCATAGATAGAATAAGAGATTCTACTGAGGGAGTATAAACAGCCTGTGGCAAAATTAAAAAGCAGAACCACAAAAGGTAATAGTTTCTGGATTGCTACCTGAACCACAAGCAAATTGGCACAGGATAAATCATATAGCTCAAAAAATGGTGTGGAAGAAATAGGTTTCAATTCATAGGGCAGGAGCGGTGGGGGGGGGGGGGGGGGGGGGGGGGGGGGGGGGGGGGGGCTGTACCAAGACACTGCACCTACACATTAACACACCACATGCACACACCTAGGTTATGGGATGTTTACCTCACGGCCTCCAACTCTCGTTGTAGAATGTGGTGCATTGGCCAATCTTTTACTGCAGTTATGTGGTGTCTTACCAAATAGTCCTTAGTGAGGACTATCTCTTTTGCTGGGTATTCGTCATTCTCTGTTTTAAGTTTCCAAACTGTCTGCACCCAAGCACAGAGATGAGCTTCAATTTCCCCTACTGGAGCAGAGGAGAATGAGAGGGGGAAACATGATTGAGATGTACAAGATTATGAGGGCACAGATAAGAGTAGACAGGAACAAACTTTACCCTTGGTGGAGGGGGGAGGCATAGATTTAAGATAGGGGGAAGGAGGTTTAGAGGGTTTGTGAGGACAAACCTTTTTACCCAGAGGCTGATGGGAGTTTGGAATTTGCTGCCTGAAAGGGTGGTGGAGGCAGAGACCCTCATAACATTTAAGAAGTATTTGGATGAGCACTTCCATCCCAGGGCTTGCAAGGCTATGGGCCATGACCTGCGCAGACTCAATGGGCCGAAGGGCCTTTTCTGTGCCATATGATTCTATGGATCTTAAGACACTCATGCACTTTTAAACATCAATCGCACAATCACAAAGGTAGATGGTGGAGAAAAGCATAAATTATTTTTATTTACACTATGCATTTCCTTTTAATTATCTGTTTTCTACACCTGATCAAGTAAAGCATCCTCTGCTACTTGGGATTTTTTTCCTATATCATAATTGAAAGAAACAATGTTATATAAACATTGTTCAGAAATTAAGTGGAACACTAAAACATAGAATTAGAGAAGGACGACCGTTTTACACATGCTGAAACACTGCATTGGATTTGCACTGTTTTATTATATAACTTAAATTAATTTTTTGATTTTACTTGGAAGTTTTCTATAAAGCTTAGCAAAAACTCACCAGCCGATTTGGAACCGGAATCATTTGGAGCACCTGGCCTGGCTTCTGGATCAATATCTGCCATGTTAACCAACCATACCATTGTCGCTATGCAAGAGCAAACAGGAAAGTTAATCCAGTGAAAGGAGACTTTTAGTTAAAGAATCAAAATGAAAAAAAAATAAAAATATTAACTTACAGGAATAGATCAGAGCTGGAAATATTGGTTCATTTCTCTCTTGGGCAGTCTCAACTAGAATGCGCAACGGGCCCTTGGGGCATAGGACCGCTACCAGATCTGAAAAATAACATTTAAATCATAGAATCATAGAATTTACAATGCAGGAGGCCATTCGGCCTATCGAGTCCTCACTGGCCCCTGGAAAGAGCACCCTACTTAAGCCATCACCTCACCCTATCCCTGTAGCCCAGTAACCCCACCTAACCGTTTGGACACTAGGGGGCAATTTAGCATGGCTAATCCACCTAACCTGCACATCTTTGGACTGTGGGAGGAAACCGGGGTACCCGGAGGAAACCCACGCAGCCACAAGGAGAACGTGAAAACTACACACAGGCAGTCACCCGAGGCCGGAATTGAACCCGGGACTCGGGAGCTGTGTGGCAGCAGTGCTAACCACTGTGCCACCGTGCTGCCCTGACACATTTTGTATCATCATTTGATGGAAAAGTTAAAAGAAAATGTAAAATGGAATAAAACAATTGGCACACTTAAGCCTGGTCTTCTAGGTGGCAGTGGTCATGGGCCTGGTAAAGCAACCTTGGTCAGTTGCTGCAGTGGACCCATTAGATGGCACACACTGTTGCCACTGTGTGCCAGTGCTGAAGGGAGTGAATGGTGAATAGGGTGTCAATCGAGTAGGGTGCTTTGTATTGGTATCAAGCTCCTCGAATGCTGTAGGAGCCACACTAATCCAGGCAAGGGGAGAGTATTCCATCACACTCCAAACTTGTGACCTACTGTAGTTGGTGGACAGGCTTTGGGGTGTCAAGGGTAGGTTACTCTCTGCTGAATTCCCAGTTCCCGATCTGCTCCTGTAGCCAGTTTTGTGGCTGGTTCAGTTAAATTTCTGGCCAATGGTAATCCCTAGGAATCCAGCAATTGTAAATTTTTAAATGTCGAGGGGACATGCTGAGATCTACTCTTGTTGGAGATGGCCATTACCTGGCACTGGTGTGTCATGAATGTACTTGCCACCTTTCAGACCAAGCTTGAACGTTGTCCAGTCTTGCAACATGCAGGTACAGACTGCTTTATTATGAGGAATTGCGAATGTTACCGAACACTGCAATCATCAGCAAACATCTTCACTCAATCTTAAATTTACAAAGCATAACACAGCTGGAGGCAGACAGGCCTATATTGCTAATTACATGGAATGTACAGCACAAACTGGCCATTCAGTTCAACTGGTTTATGCTTCCCACAAGATCCTTTCCACCCTTAGAATCTCTACAGTGCAGGAGGAGAATATTCGGTCCATCGAGTCAGCACTGACCTAGGTCCAACTCCACTGCCCTATCCCCATAACCCCACCCAACCGGTGGACACTAAGGGGCAATTTATCATGGCCAATCCACCTAACCTGCATATCTTTGGACTGTGGGAGGAAATCAGAGCACCCAGAGGAAACCCACACAGATAAAGGGAGAACGTGCAAACTCCACAGTCACCTGAGGTTGGAATTTAATCAGAGTCCCTGGCGCTGTGGGGCAGCACTGTGTCACCGTTCACCTAACCCTGTCAACGAATCCTATTATTTCCTCCTTCAAGTGCTTATCCAGCTCTCTCTTAAATGCATCCAAGTTATTTACCTCAACCACTCCAGATGGTAGCAAGTTCCATATTCTAAATTTTCTCTGGGCAAAGTGGTTTCTCCAAATTCCTTATTGGATTTGTTAGTGACTATTTTATATCACTGGCCTCTGGTTTTGTATTCTCCACAACTGGACACATTTGGATACCTCTAGCAACCTACCCTATCAGACCCTTTCAATCTTTCAAGTGGCCTATGAAGTTCTCTCCTGGAGAGAAGAGCTCCAGTATGTTAATCCTTTCCTGACAGTTAGAGCTTCTCAGTTCTAGTATAATCCATGTAGATCTTTTTTGTACCTTCTCCTGTGCCTCTATATTGTTATAATATGGAGACCAGAACTGTGCAGTTTTCTAAGTGTTAAGGTTTAATGCAAATTTAATATAGCATGACTGCTTTTCCATTCGATCACCCTGGAAATGAACACGGGTGTGCCAAGTGACTGTCCAGCCATCTTAACTTTAAAAAAAATATTCAGTACAGTGAATACCTTGCAGCTGTGCTACTGAACAATGTCAAGAGAAAACATTCATTGTTTGAACACATAGCCAGTATCTTTCAATTTTTGACAGTCATTAAAATCATTCCCCAGGCCAAGTGCAAACTCGGTTTTGTTTTCTTGCTCATTTTTGTAGGTATAACTTGCTTGATTAGTGCGAATCAGTATATAAGTTTATAATTAAAATTTCTGCTTGTTCATATCATGACTGACTTGCCTTGACTGATTTGTTTACTGACAACACAATGCACAAGCACCCACATACTAGTTAGGAAAGAAAAGCCTGATTTTTGGATCAGATTTCAAAATGTATATTTTATGGATTTTGCTTTCCTAAAACAACATTCAAGAAAGCCTCAACTGGGACAGTAACCCTGCAACTTGTAATTCATTGGTCAGCCAACTCTTCAAATGGGGCAAGATACCGCACACAGATCTGGGGAAAAAAACAGAACTGAAATATTATGAGGCTCAGTGAACATAATGCTTTCTTTTTATTCATTTACGGGATGTGGATTTCACTGGCTAGACCAGTATTTATTTCCCATCCCTAGCTGCCCGAGAAGCCTTCTTGACCCGCAGTGCCGTTTGGGAGGGAGTTCCAGGATTTTGACCCAGAGACAGTGAAGGAACGGCAATACATTTCTAAGTCAGGATGCTGAGTGGATTAGAGGGGTACATCCCGGTGGTGCTGTTTCCCATGTATCTACTACTCCTATCCTTCTAGATGGGTTTGGACGATGCTGCCCATGGAACCTTGGTGTATTTTGTAGATGGTACACACTGTTTGTTGGTGCAAAGGGAAACTTCCGCCCGACTATCCACCACTGAACCACCACCTCTGCTGGGTCTGTCCTGCCGGTGGTATAGGACATAAGCAGGGATGGTGACAGTGGCGCCTGGGGCATTATCTGTAAGGTATGATTCCGTGAGTATGACTACTAGTCTGTGAGACAGCTCTCCCAATTTTGACACAGACCCCAGATATTAGAAAGGGAGTCTTTGCAGGGTCAACAGGGCTGGGTTTGTCACCGTTGTCCAGTTTTGTTCCTTTTTGTTTCCTTTGTAGTGTTGAATACAACGGAGTAGGTCATTTTGGAATCAATCAAATTGCTGTGGATGGACTTGAGTCACATGTAGGCCAGACCAGGTAAGGACGGCAGTTTTCCTTCCTTCAACTAAGGACATTAGTTGAGTTTTTAGGACAATTGACAATGGTTTCATGGTCACCATTTGAATTTTTAAGTTCCACCATCTGCCGTGGTGGGATTTGAACCTTGTTCCCCAGAGCATTACCCTGGGTCTCTAGATTACTAGTCAAGCGACAATACCACTGTGTCACCACCTCAGTGTATTTTGTCATTGAAAATTGGGGTCCTTCCTATTTTGGGATATTGTGATGGAATCAATTTGAGGCACGTTCTTCAATTAATATTTGGAACTCTGACTGAAGAATTAGATAAATGAGGTGTTCAAAGTATCTTTGAGTTATATATCTCCAAGCACAATGTAACATGATATTTTGCTATAGGTACTTTTGAAGTGTACACTGTTGTGATGTAGGAAGTGCAGCAGCCAACCTACACACAAACTCTCATCATTCAGCAATTAAGAAACCGACCATCCAGATTATATGCTTTAGCCACCGTAGTGCTTTTTCAATAATCCAATGATCCAAGCATTGGGAATTACTGAAGTAGAACAAAGAAAGGGTTTGATCGGATTTAAAATGAAGACAGATGTTGAAGTTAATTTGCTGGTGCACCATTGGCTAGACAAGGCCCGAGGTGAATGGAGCATGGTATTTAGCTAGAGAATGCAGACAAGCAGACATTGGGTTCAGAGGAGATAAAGGAGCAAATTTGACATTTAGAGGAGTGGTAAAGGTGAAGGTGACAGATATTACAGGATGGAAGGTAGACTCAAGAACAGATGTTAGGATGAAGGTTCAGCTGAGAGCCAATCATAGGAAGTCAAAGATTCCGCAGTTCCAGCCTTAGCTTGTTAATTGAGGGAAGTGGAAGGGATCAAGGTCAGCGTGTAAATGCTGGCAGGAGCAGAATGCAGTGGCTTAGTTTTTCCCAATACTGCTGCATGATCTGGGTGATGATTAGACACTGGATAATTTGGTAGGCTCTTTTCAAATACTTTAAGCTTTACCAGACTTCTTTTCACATTAGCTTTGGTTTCTTCTAAAAAGGAATATTCTTCCTCCGAAGGTTACTTGCCCAAACTGCTTTTATTCATTCATGGAATAGGAACATATCTGGAAAGGCCAGCATCCATTGCCCATCCCTAATTTATCTGGAGAAGGAGTTTCTGGTTTTTGACAGAACAACAATGAATGGCGATATATCATTCCAAATGAGGATGGTATGAAGTTTGGAGAGGAACCTGCAGGATGTGATGTCCCCATGCATCTGCTGCCCTTTTCCTTAAAGATGGCAGAGGTCACCGCTTTGAAAGGTGCTGTCAAAGGAACCCTGACAAGTTGCTGCCGTGCATCTTGTAAGTGGTACACACTGCTATCACTGTCAGCTGGTGGTAGAGAGAATGAATGTTTAAGGTGCTGGATGGGGTGATCAAGCAGGCTACTTCGTCCTGAGCGATGTCAGGCTTGCGTATTGTTATGACTGCACTCTGCAACTGCATATTCCATCACGTACCAGACTTTTGTCTTGATGAACAGTCACCACAGAATTCAACCTGACCGGTCCTAGTAGCCACCATATTTACATGGCTGGTCCAGTTATGTTTCTATAGAATCATAGAATTTACAGTGCAGAAGGAGGCCAATCGGCCCATCAAGCCGGCACCAGCCCTTGGAAAGGGCACCCCAATTAAGCCCACACCTCCACCCTATCCCCATAACCCAGAAACCCCACCTAACCGTTTTTTTGGACACGAAGGGCAATTTAGCATTGCCAATCCACCTAACCTGCACAATCTTTGGACTGTGGGTGGAAACCAGAGCACCCGGAGGAAACCCACACAGACACGGGGAGAACGTGCAGACTCCACACAGACAGTGACCCAAGCCGGTAATCGAGCCTGGGACTCTGGAGCTGTGAAGCAACTGTGCTACCCCCACCATTTATTAAAGTTTTTTAACACAATTTTTCTCCCTTACAAACAATAACCCCCCCCTCGTAACAAAAAAAAAAAAAAAAAGAAATCGCGCAGAGCTATAGACATGGCAAAATGATATATTTACACAGCTTTGTACACTGGCCCTCACCCGTACGTGCCAGTTTCCCCAACCCTTCATGTTATCTCTTGCCCATCCACCCTTCCAGGCAGGTCCCCCCCCCCCCCCCCCCCCCAGGTTGCTGCTGCTGCTGACCGACCTTCCTCTAACGCTCCGCGAGATAGTCTAGGAACGGTTGCCACCGCCTGTAGAACCCCTGCGCAGACCCTCTCAAGGCAAACTTAATCCTCTCCAGCTTTATGAACCCAGCCATGTCGTTTATCCAGGCCTCCACGCTAGGGGGCTTCGCCTCCTTCAACATTAGCAAGATCCTTCGCCGGGCTACTAGGGACGCAAAGGCCAGAATGCCGGCCTCTTTCACCTCCTGCACTCCCGGTTCGTCCACTACTCCAAATATTGCTAGCCCCCAGCTTGGCTTGACCCGGACTTTCACCACCTGAGATATTGCTCCCGCCACTCCTCTCCAGAACCCCTCCAGTGCCGGGCATGACCAAAACATATGGACATGGTTCGCCGGGCTCCCCGAGCACCTTCCACATCTGTCCTCTACCCCAAAGAACCTACTCACCCTCGCCCCCGTCAAGTGCGCTCTGTGGACCACCTTAAATTGTATCAGGCTGAGCCTGGCACACGAGGAGGAGGAATTAACCCTACCTACAAACAAAGAACAAAGAACAAAGAAATGTACAGCACAGGAACAGGCCCTTCGGCCCTCCAAGCCCGTGCCGACCATACTGCCCGACTAAACTACAATCTTCTACACTTCCTGGGTCCGTATCCTTCTATTCCCATCCTATTCATATATTTGTCAAGATGCCCCTTAAATGTCCCTATCGTCCCTGCCTCCACTACCTCCTCCGGTAGTGAGTTCCAGGCACCCACTACCCTCTGCGTAAAAAACTTGCCTTGTACATCTACTCTAAACTTTGCCCCTCTCACCTTAAACCTATGCCCCCTAGTAATTGACCCCTCTACCCTGGGGAAAAGCCTCTGACTATCCACTCTGTCTATGCCCCTCATAATTTTGTATACCTCTATCAGGTCGCCCCTCAACCTCCTTCGTTCCAGTGAGAACAAACCGAGTTTATTCAATCGCTCCTCATAGCTTATGCCCTCCATACCAGGCAACATTCTGGTAAATCTCTTCTGCACCCTCTCTAAAGCCTCCACATCCTTCTGGTAGTGTGGCGACCAGAATTGAACACTATACTCCAAGTGTGGCCTAACTAAGGTTCTATACAGCTGCAACATGACTTGCCAATTCTTATACTCAATGCCCCGGCCAATGAAGGCAAGCATGCCGTATGCCTTCTTGACTACCTTCTCCACCTGTGTAGCCCCTTTCAGTGATCTGTGGACCTGTACTCCTAGATCTCTTTGACTTTCAATACTCTTGAGGGTTCTACCATTCACTGTATACCTAGGGCATCAGCCCAGACCTTCCTCGATCTCCTCCCCCAGCTCCTCCTCCCATTTACCCTTTAACTCTTCTACCAGCGCTTCCCCCTCTTCTTTCAACTCCTGGTGTATTTCCGATACCTTGCCCTGTCCGACCCATACACCCGAGATCACCCTGTCTTGAAATTCTTGTGCCGGGAGCAACAGGAATTCCCTCACCTGTCGCCTCACAAAAGCCCTCACCTGCATATATCTAAAGGCATTTCCCGGGGGTAACTCGAACTTCTCCTCCAGTGCCCCTAGGCTCGCAAATGTCCCGTCGATGAACATGTCCCCCATTCTTCCAATCCCCGCCCGATGCCAGCTCTGGAACCCCCCGTCCATCTTCCCCGGGACAAACCGGTGGTTACCCCTGATCGGGGACCACACCGATGCTCCCATTGCACCCCGGTGCCGTCTCCACTGGCCCCAGATCCTTAGCGTTGCCGCCACCACCGAGCTCGTGGTATACTTTGTCGGCGAGAGCGGCAGCGGTGCCGTCACCAACGCCCCCAGGCTCGTTCCTTTACAGGACGCCATCTCCATCCTCTTCCATGCCGCCCCCTCTCCCTCCATAACCCACTTGCGGATCATCGCCACATTTGCTGCCCAGTAGTAGCTCCCCAGGTTTGGCAGCGCCAACCCTCCTCTGTCCCTACTGCGTTCCAGGAACCCTCTCCTTACTCTCGGGGTCTTATTCGCCCACACACACCCCTTCTGCACTGTAAATTCTATGATCTATGATCTACAATACTGCTGCCTACTCTCTTAAAAAAGGCCTTAGTGATCACGATGGGAAGGCACTGAAACACACACAGAAGCCTCGGAAGGACCATCATTTTGACCGACTGCACTCTACCCGCCAGCGAGAGCGGTAACATGTCCCATCTTTTGAAATCCTCCTCCATTTGCTCCACCAATCTAGTCAGATTCAGTTTATGTAGGGTCCCCCAACTCCTGGCTATCTGGATCCCCAGATACCGAAAGCTCCCCTCCGCCCTCCTGAGCGGTAGGTCCCCTATCCCTCTTTCTTGGTCCCCCGCCTGTAATACAAAGAGCTCATTCTTCCCTACATTGAGCTGATAGCCCGAAAACTCCCCAAACTCCCTTAGAGTCTGCATGACCTCCACCATCCCCTCCATTGGATCTGCCACGTACAGCAACAGGTCATCCGCATATAGCGACACCCGATGCTCTTCTCCCCCTCGGACCACCCCCCTCCATTTATTAGACTCCCTCAATGACATGGCCAATGGTTCGATCGCCAATGCGAACAACAGGGGGGACAGGGGGGCACCCCTGCCTCGTCCCTCGGTACAGTCGAAAGTACTCCGACCTCCGCCGGTTCGTCACTACACTCGCCATCGGGGCTCTGTAAAGGAGCTTAACCCAATTGATAAACCGTACCCCGAACCTACGCAGCACCTCCCAGAGGTACTCCCATTCTACTCGGTCAAAGGCCTTCTCCACGTCCATAGCTGCCACTATCTCCGCCTCTCCCTCCTCCGATGGCATCATTATCACGTTTAAGAGCTGCCGCACATTGGTGTTTAGTTGCCTGCCCTTTACAAATCCCGTCTGGTCCTCGTGAATTACCCCTGGGACACAGTCCTCGATCCTCGTGGCCAGCACTTTTGCCAGCAACTTTGCATCCACATTGAGGAGCGAGATCAGCCTGTACGATCCACATTGCCCTCCTTGTCCCACTTTAGGATCAAAGAAATTGTCGCTTCCGACATTGTTGGGGGCAGGGTCCCCTCCTCTCTTGCCTCATTAAAGGTCCTCACCAGTAGCGAGGCCAACAGGTCTGCGTACTTCCTGTAATACTCCACCGGGAATCCATCCGGTCCCGGGGCCTTCCCCGCCTGCATGCTCCCCAAACCCTTGCTCAGCTCCTCCAACCCAATTGGTGCCCCCAAACCAGCCACCTCTTGCTCCTCCACCCTCGGGAATCTCAGCTGATCTAGGAATCGTCTCATCCCCTCTTCCCCCGCTGGGGGCTGGGATCTGTACAGCTCTTCATTAAAGGCCTTGAATACCTCGTTTATTTTTGTTGCACTCCGAACCGTGGCTCCCCTTCCATCTTTGACTCCCCCTATTTCCCTCGCTGCCATCCTCTTACGGAGCTGGTGTGCCAGCATCCGACTAGCCTTTTCCCCATACTCATAGGTCGCCCCCTGCGCTTTCCTCCACTGTGCCTCCGCCTTCCCTGTGGTCAACAGGTCGAACTCCGTCTGGAGCCGTCGTCTTTCCCCAAGTAATCTTTCCTCCGGGGCCTCTGCGTATCTCCTGTCCACTCTCAAAATCTCCCCCACTAACCTCTCCCTTTCCATACCCTCGGTCTTCTCCCTATGAGTCCTAATGGAAATTAGCTTTCCCCTGATCACCGCCTTCAACGTCTCCCATACCACCCCCACCCACACCTCCCCGTTGTCGTTGGCCTCCAAGTACCTTTCGATACACCCCCTCACCTTCCCACACACCACCTCGTCCGCCAGCAGTCCCACATCCAGCTGCCACAACGGGCGTTGGTCCCTCTCCTCTCCCAGCTCCAGTTCCACCCAGTGCGGGGCATGGTCCGAAATGGCTATAGCCGAATACTCCGTCCCCTCCACCCTCGGGATGAGCGCCCTACCCAGAACAAAGAAATCTATCCGGCAGTAGGCTTTGTGTCCATGGGAGAAGAAAGAAAATTCCCTGGCCTGCGGCCTTGCAAACCGCCATGGGTCCACTCCCCCCATCTGATCCTTAAACCCCCTAAGTACCTTGGCCGCCGCCGGCCTCTTTCCCCTCCCATTATCATGCCTCCTATCTCCAGGTCCGGAATGCGCCCCAACATGCGCTTCATGAATCCTGCATCATCCCAGTTCGGGGCGTATACGTTTACCAACACCACCCACGTCCCTTGCAGCCTACCGCTCACCATTACATATCGCCCTCCATTGTCCGCTACAATAGTCTTGGCCTCAAATGACACCCGCTTTCCCACCAATATTGCCACCCCTCTACTCTTCGCGTCCAGTCTAGAGTGGAATACCTGTCCTACCCATCCCTTTCTTAACCTGACCTGGTCCGCCACCTTCAGATGTGTCTCTTGGAGCATGGCCACGCCCGCCTTCAGTCCCTTTAAGTGCACGAACACTCGAGCCCTCTTCACCGGCCCATTCAGGCCCCTCACATTCCACGTTATCAGCCGGACTGGAGGGGCTCTCACCCCCCCATGCCCCGCCGACTAGCCATCTCCTTTTCTGGGCCAGACCCGTGTCTACGCCTCCCTCACCCTCCAGTCCCCCAGAGGGGGGACCCCCGTCCCGACCACCTCTTGTGTCCCATTCCCTTTCGGCCAGTGCAGCAGCAACCCTTTCCCCCCCCCCCTCTCGACCCCTGTCTAGCTTTTTTGCTTCCCCCCATGTCACTCCCGTAAGTCAGCTGACGCCTGCTGACCCCGGCTTCCCCCGCCGTCCCATTGACCTCCCCGCGTGGGAGTCTCCCAATCCATATGCATTCCTTCGTTCCCCTTCCCGCCTTTCTTCCCGCGCGCGGGAAAAAACCCTGCGCTTCCCAAAGCCCGCTCCGCCCCCTCTGGCGCAGCTCCTGTCGCGGCCTTGTCTCTCTCCCCCAGCCCATGTAACATTTCCTGCTCGTGATTGACCCCCTATATACAACAACCATCACACATCAAACCCCAAAACATCCCCCCCACCCTCACAAACCCTCAGTTAGAGTCCAACTTTTCGGCTTGTACAAAGGTCCACGCCTCCTCAGGCGTTTCAAAGTAATAGTGTTGGCCCTTGTATGTGACCCACAGTCGCGCTGGCTGCAGCATTCCGAATTTCACTTCTTTCCGGTACAACGCTGCTTTGGCCCGGTTGAAACCCGCTCTCCGCTTTGCAACCTCCGTGCTCCAGTCCGGGTATATTCGGATCTCTGCATTGTCCCACTTACTGCTCCGCTCCTTCTTGGCCCATCTCAGGACCTCCTCTCTGTCCGTGAACCGGTGGAACCTCACCACCATTGCCCTTGGCGGCTCATTTGCCTGGGGCTTCTTCGCCAGTACCCGATGTGCCCCGTCCAACTCCAGCGGCCTCGAAGGGGCCTTCGTGCCCATCATCGGCTCGAGCATCGTGCTCGCGTATGCCCCGGCATCAGCCCCCTCCACTCCCTCAGGGAGGCCCAGGATTCGCAGATTCTTTCTCCTCGACCTGTTCTCCAGCTCTTCGAGTCTTCCCGCCCACCTCTTGTGTAGCGCCTCGTTCTGCTCCTCTCTCACCGCCAGGCCCACGAGCTCGTCCTCGTTCTGACTGATTCTTTTCTGTACCTCCTGGATCTTAGCTTCGTGGGCCTTCTGCGTGATCCCGAGTCCTTGTACATTTCTTTGTTTGTTCTTTGTTCCTTCAATTGCCGAAAGCATAGGCGTCAACATCTCCTTGCGCATCTCCTCGCGCTGCTCCTCGAAGCAGCGCTTGATGAACTCCTGCAGCTCCCCTTTGTCCCTGGCCGCTGCCATTTTGTTTTCTTTCCCTCACTTCTCCCGTTGCTCCAGTGCCGCTCCTTTGGCCATTACACTTCTGGTCCATTTCATAGAAATTGGCAGTGTTGCTTCACCAGTCTGCCCCAAAAAGTCTACGGAAACTCCTGAAAAAGGTCTGAGAGTCGGCTCCAGACGGGAGCTGCCGAATGCTCGACCTACTCCTCCATGGTCGCCACCAGAAGCCTCGTCCCTGCTTCTTCAATGGCCCTGGTAGATCTTTTCACAGTTGTTCCCTCTGCTGCTAGAATTCACCTTTGATAGAGTCAAGCCAGATTGCAGCTTTAAGCTTCCCCCGCCTGCATGCTGGAAGAGGCCCTCGTCTACTGCTGCAGCTCAAGCCAAATCTTTCACTGTTTCTGCCGGGTCTGGTAACCAAAAGACACAACACTCCTGGGGGACACTGTCAGGGGAATGCTGCAGCCTTCTTACCACACCGGGAAATGTCAAACAAATGCCGTGGGGGCCCTGTAAAAGAGCCCAAAAGTCCGTTCCAAGCGGGAGCTGCCGAATATGCGACCTAGCTCTGCATAGCCACACCCGGAAGTCTACCCCCACCATCTCTGTTCAGTGGTCAGGTCCAGGATGCTGGTGAGGACTCTGTATGGTAGTGTAGTAATGTCGTTGATTACCAAACAGACATCATTAGATTCTCTCACGTTGGCATTCATGCTGCACAAATGTATATGCCACTTAGCAGCCCAAGCCTGAATGTTAGCCAGATCTTGCTGCATACAGACAGATTGCTTTAGTATCTGAAGAGTCAACAGTACTGAACAATAATCATCAACAAATATCCTCATATATGACCTATGATGAAGAGGTCATTGATGAAGTAGCTAAAGATGACTGGACAGTGCCTTGGTGAGCTCCTGCAGTGATGTGCAAAGACGATTGGTCTCCAACAACCATACCATCTTCTTTTGTGCTAACTAAAAAAACAGTGGACAGCTTTCTCCGATTTTCATTAGCTTCAATTTTGCTAGGATTCTTTTATGTCACTTAATCAAAGGCCTTTATAGGTCTTTTGTTCATGTTTGAAGCACAGTAGCCCTGGCAGAACCCAAACTGAACACTGGCGAGCAGGCTATTGTTAAGTGCCGCTTGTTAGCATCTTCCATCATTGATGATTGAGAGTGAACTGATAGGGTGGTATAACTTAATGATTTCAGAACATCACAAAGCTCTTTGTAGTCAAATATTAGTGAAGTATCTGTGATGTGTGGAAACGCAACAACCAATTCCCACAACAATGAGATAAAGACTGAATAACCTTTTTACTGATGTTGAAGGCTTAATGTTGGCCAGGAAAATGGGGGAAATTCACTTGCTCTTTTAAAAATAATGGCATGGGATCAGTTCCATCTACCAGAGAAGGCAGATATAATAATCTTTATTATTTTCACAAGTAGCTTACATTAACATTGCAATGAAGTTACTGTGAAAGTCCCCACAATCCGGCGCCTGTTCGGGTACACCGAGGGAGAATTCAGAATGTCCAATTCACCTAACAGCACGTCTTTCTGGACTTGTGGGAGGAAATCGAAGCACCCAGAGGAAACCCACGCACACACGGGGAGAACGTGCTGACTCCGCACAGACAGTGACCCAAGCTGGGAATCGAACCTGGGACCCTGGAGCTGTGATGCAACAGTGATACCCAAGGTGCTATCGTGCCGCAGTGTCTCTCAATGATTCAGTGATGGAATCACTACACCGGGGCAAGGCTGCTGGTCATTGTTTGCATCTCTCCATTGTAAATTTCCATCCTCTCTGATCAATGAAAGGATCATCCGCGAGGACAAAGCAAGGACCAACGTCTGTACCACTAATAAGCAATACTAGCACATACTGGCAGGTGTCCAAGAGGTGGAACACTTCGAGAGGACCAATTCTCATCATTAGGAGATAGAACAAATCATTCCTACTCACTTCAGCCTCCAAGCAATCACTATCACAAACTTTGCCTATCTCTATTCTATTCCATTGCAATTAGAGCTCTTGCACAGCAAATACAACTTCCGACATTGTTACCTTTTTTCTGATTTAAGTTCCTGTGAAGTGCTATGGTACTTGCACTGTGTTAAATGGTAGATAAACACAAGTTGTTGTTGTAGTACTCCTCCTAGCTTCCCATCACACCCTCTCCAATTCCAACTCATTCATTTCCAGGAACACAATAGTAAAACTGCTTCTATATTCCCTTTTTCCACATCAGTAAAATCAGGTTATTCAGTTGTCCCATTGCGGTTGTGGGAGCTTGCTGTGTGCTAACTGGCTGCGCTGTATCCACACGTCACAGGTACTTCACTAATACTTGGCTGTAAAGTGCTTTATGTTATGAATTTGTAAAATGTATGATATAAAGGCAATTCCTTCTCTTTTTCTTGTACAGTATGTTGCTTCCAGTCCTCTCCATTTAGAAACCTCACAATGCTGTTCTACATAGAACCACAACTGTGGAGGCCACTTGGTTCATCGAGTCTGCACTGACCCTCAACAAGTACTGATAGTTTTAGAATGCTGGTGTTAAAATGCTGGGACAGCCAGTCTTTGTTCAGCTACTACTCAGCCAAGAAAGGTATTCATCATGCAACTTTTCCTCCACAAATCACACTGTCAGACAAAGTTTTTCTTTTTCAGAAATTAAAAATACACATCAGCCATGCTGATCTGTTTTGTAGTAAGGAACGGTAAAGTTGCCATAGTCCCAGATGATAATAATAAGAAGAATAGCTTATTGTCACAAGTAGGCTTCAATGGAGTTACTGTGAAAAGCCCCTAGTCGCCACATTCCGGTGCCTGTTCGGGAAGGCCGGTACCGGAATTGAACCCGTGCTGCTGCCTTGTTCTGCATTACAAACCAGCTGTTTAGCCCACTGTGCTGGTTTCATAGGCTGCTTTCCCCTTTGAGGGGGAGAGCTGACTGGTGGTGATTTAACCTGAGGATCACCACACCTCAGGCGAGGCAGAGCCTTCATGAATAACCTCAGCCAGTATGGGAATTGAAACCGTGCTGGTTTGCATCACGGCCTTGCTCTGCATCACGAACCAGCTATCTAGCCAACTGAAGTAGTCAGGACTAATGCACTGTGTTACTAATTGCCACACAATGGCACAGCCACAGAATTAAATGTGGGCCGGTTAACACGAGGTTTACCTCCTGGCCGATTAAACTAAAACCATTTTCTTCATCACAATTTTCAGAAATTTCCAGGCAGGAAAAGAGTTAGGTTTTCAAAACCCAATATTACGGAACCACTGCAGTTCAACATATCTCTTTCCTGAACTATGAGCTCTATACACTTTGCTTTTCAATATTACAACCAAATTAGCTGTGTATTCCTCAAAGGCCTCCATTCACTGAATCATTCTCCCACCCAGTGCCTCCTGCACTGATAGTGGCAGATGGAGGCTTGCAAAGAAAAACACCACAATAAAAGGACTATTCTGTTTGATGTTCAAAGCTTTAATCTACCTCACAAGAACAATATGACTGTACCTGAACATGTAGATGCAATGAATAGTACACTTGCCTGGGGGTAGGGAGCACACTACAGGGAAAGTATTGTGTGTCTGCTACTTTTAATTATTTTAAACTGATAGCTGTGTGTGGTTTTGGCCTTTGCTTTTGCACAGGCAAGCCCTTGGGAGTTCTGCAGACATCCTTCCTCATTGACAACAAAAGACAAGTCACTTGAATATCACTTTAAACGGGTGAAATGGGAAATTTGAATTAATCAGTCGGGAGTAATAGAGAAGAGATTATTTTACATTTGAGTCAAGGTGGAGTCCTAATTTCAGCTGTTCGGAGGATCTCTGGAAAGCAGACATATATAAACTGACATTAAATTGTTCTAATGTGTCACATTACTACAGCTTTAGGAGTGAATGGAGTATTCTAATTTGGGGATGGTGGACAGTGAAGAAAGGAAGTTAGTTCTGGTGATGTACTTAACACTACCACCCATTCTGCAAACATGGTAATCTGGGCTCTCCCTCCAAAAGGCTGCAGATATTTCAACTGAGATAGAACATAGAACATAGAACAATACAGCGCAGTACAGGCCCTTCGGCCCACGATGTTGCACCGAAACAAAAGCCATCTAACCTACACTATGCCATTATCATCCATATGTTTATCCAATAAACTTTTAAATGCCCTCAATGTTGGCGAGTTCACTACTGTAGCAGGTAGGGCATTCCACGGCCTCAATACTCTTTGCGTAAAGAACCTACCTCTGACCTCTGTCCTATATCTATTACCCCTCAGTTTAAAGTTATGTCCCCTCGTGCCAGCCATATCCATCCGCGGGAGAAGGCTCTCACTGTCCACCCTATCCAACCCCCTGATCATTTTGTATGCCTCTATTAAGTCTCCTCTTAACCTTCTTCTCTCCAACGAAAACAACCTCAAGTCCGTCAGCCTTTCCTCATAAGATTTTCCCTCCATACCAGGCAACATCCTGGTAAATCTCCTCTGCACCCGCTCCAAAGCCTCCACGTCCTTCCTATAATGCGGTGACCAGAACTGTACGCAATACTCCAAATGCGGCCGGACCAGAGTTCTGTACAGCTGCAACATGACCTCCCGACTCCGGAACTCAATCCCTCTACCAATAAAGGCCAACACTCCATAGGCCTTCTTCACAACCCTATCAACCTGGGTGGCAACTTTCAGGGATCTATGTACATGGACACCTAGATCCCTCTGCTCAGCCACACTTTCAAGAACTTTACCATTAGCCAAATATTCCGCATTCCTGTTATTCCTTCCAAAGTGAATCACCTCACACTTCTCTACATTAAACTCCATTTGCCACCTCTCAGCCCAGCTCTGCAGCTTATCTATATCCCTCTGTAACCTGCTACATCCTTCCACACTATCGACAACACCACCGACTTTAGTATCATCTGCAAATTTACTCACCCACCCTTCTGTGCCTTCCTCTAGGTCATTGATAAAAATGACAAACAGCAACGGCCCCAGAACAGATCCTTGTGGTACTCCACTTGTGACTGTACTCCATTCTGAACATTTCCCATCAACCACCACCCTCTGTCTTCTTTCAGCTAGCCAATTTCTGATCCACATCTCTAAATCACCCTTAATCCCCAGCCTCCGTATTTTTGCAATAGCCTACCGTGGGGAACCTTATCAAACGCTTTGCTGAAATCCATATACACCACATCAACTGCTCTACCCTCGTCTACCTGTTCAGTCACCTTCTCAAAGAACTCAATAAGGTTTGTGAGGCATGACCTACCCTTCACAAAGCCATGCTGACTATCCCTGATCATATCATTCCTATCTAGATGATTATAAATCTTGTCCCTTATAATCCCCTCCAAGACTTTACCCACTACAGACGTGAGGCTCACCGGTCTATAGTTGCCGGGGTTGTCTCTGCTCCCCTTTTTGAACAAAGGGACCACATTTGCTGTCCTCCAGTCCTCTGGCACTATTCCTGTAGCCAATGATGACATAAAAATCAAAGCCAAAGGTCCAGCAATCTCTTCCCTGGCCTCCCATAGAATCCTAGGATAAATCCCATCAGGTCCCGGGGACTTATCTATTTTCAGCCTGTCCAGAATTGCCAACACCTCTTCCCTACGTACCTCAATGCCATCTATTCTATTAGCCTGGGGCTCAGCATTCTCCTCCACAACATTATCTTTTTCCTGAGTGAATACTGATGAAAAATATTCATTTAGTATCTCGCCTATCTCTTCAGACTCCATACACAATTTCCCATCCCTGTCCTTGACTGGTCCTACTCTTTCCCTAGTCATTCGCTTATTCCTGACATACCTATAGAAAGCTTTTGGGTTTTCCTTGATCCTTCCTGCCAAATACTTCTCATGTCCCCTCCTTGCTCGTCTTAGCTCTCTCTTTAGATCCTTCCTCGCTACCTTGTAACTATCCATCGCCCCAACCGAAACTTCACACTTCATCTTCACATAGGCCTCCTTCTTCCTCTTAACAAGAGATTCCACTTCCCTGGTAAACCACGGTTCCCTCGCTCGACGCCTTCCTCCCTGTCTGACCGGTACATACTTATCAAGAACACGCAGTAGCTGATCCTTGAACAAGCCCCACTTATCCAGTGTGCCCAACACTTGCAGCCTACTTCTCCACCTTATCCCCCCCAAGTCACGTCTAATGGCATCATAATTGCCCTTCCCCCAGCTATAACTCTTGCCCTGCGGTGTATACTTATCCCTTTCCATCATTAACGTAAACGTCACCGAATTGTGGTCACTGTCCCCAAAGTGCTCTCCTACCTCCAAATCCAACACCTGGCCTGGTTCATTACCCAAAACCAAATCCAACGTGGCCTCGCCTCTTGTTGGCCTGTCAACATATTGTTTCAGGAAACCCTCCTGCACACACTGTACAAAAAACGACCCATCTATTGTACTCGAACTATATCTTTTCCAGTCAATATTTGGAAAGTTAAAGTCTCCCATAATAACTACCCTGTTACTTTCGCTCATATCCAGAATCATCTTCGCCATCCTTTCCTCTACATCCCTAGAACTATTAGGAGGCCTATAAAAAACTCCCAACAGGGTGACCTCTCCTTTCAATCAACTACCCTTAATTAGGTAAGGATACCAAGGAATATGGAACAAATCAATTGAGCTGAGCTACTCAAGATTTGCTTTGGCTCCACTGAAAAACAGCACAAATGTCATGTCTGAGCACCAACCATCTACTTCTTAAACCTTGTGACCATTTAGGGCAATGTTTTCAACGGTTTTCCCCCCAGGACCCACTTTTACCAACCGGCGGACCTTCTGGACCCCTGGGCGGCCGACGTTCGTGACCCATGCCAGTCGACCTTCATGACACACCATTGTTGCTTATCATTAATGCAACAGATGAGCACGTTTGGTCCTCACGATCTCACTTACTTCATCATTCAATGTTACATTTCTGCTGAGGACTTCAGTTGACGATTTAAGTTCTCACTGCATCCCTTGAAAAAAAATCAAGAGGTTGTCCTCGAACCCGAATGCCTTTGAAGATTTGAGGGTTTTAAACTTTCATTTGCCAGTACTTCCCTGCATATAACACACTTGGGCTTTGCATCCTGATTTGCATTGGCACAATTAAAGCCACACCTCAAGAACAAAGAACAAAGAAAAGTACAGCACAGGAACAGGCCCTTGCGCCGACCATGCTGCCCGTCGAAACTAAAATCTTCTATATTTCCAGGGTCCGTATCCCTCTATTGCCATCCTATTTGTCAAGATGCCCCTTAAATGTCACTATCGTCCCTGCTTTCACCACCTCCTCCGGCAGCGAGTTCCAGGCACCCATTACCCTCTGTGTAAAAAAACTTGCCTCGTACATCTCCTCTAAACCTTGCCCCTTAAACCTATGCCCCCTAGTAATTGACCCCTCTACCCTGGGACAAAGCCTCTGACTATCCACTCTGTCTATGCCCCTCATAATTTTGTAGACCTCTATCAGGTTGCCCCTCAACCTCCTTCGTTCCAGTGAGAACAAACCGAGTTTATTCAACCGCTCCTCATAGCTAATGCCCTCCATACCAGGCAACATTCTGGTAAATCTCTTCTGCTCCCGCTCTAAAGCCTCCACATGTTTCTGGTAGTGTGGCGACCAGAATTGAACACTATGCTCCTAACTAAGGTTCTACACAGCTGCAACATGACTTGCCAATTTTTATACTCAATGCCCCGGCCAATGAAGGCAAGCATGCCGTATGCCTTCTTGACTACCTTCTCCACCTGTGTTGCCCCTTTCAATGACCTGTGGACCTGTACTCCTAGATCTCTTTGACTTTCAATACTCTTGAGGGTTCTACCATTCACTGTATATTCCCTCCCTGCATTAGACCTTCCTCACATTTGTACGGATTAAGCTCCATCTGCCATCTCTCCGCCCAAGTCTCCAAACAATCTAAATCCTGCTGTGTCCTCTGACGGTCCTCATCGCTATCTGCAATTCCACCAAACTTTGTGTCATCTGCAAACTTACTAATCAGACCAGCTACATTTTCCTCCAAATCATTTATATATACTACGAACAGCAAAGGTCCCAGCGGAACACCACTAGTCACAACCCTCCAATCAGAAAAGCACCCTTCCATTGCTGCTACTCTGCCTTCTGTGACCTAGCCAATTCTGTATCCATCTTGCCAGCTCACCCTTGATCCTGTGTGACTTCACCTTTTGTACAGTCTGCCATGAGGGACCTTGTCAAAGGCCTTACTGAAGTCCATATAGACAACATCCACTGCCCTACCTGTATTAATCATCTTTGTGACCTGCTCGAAAAACTCTTATCAAGTTAACGGGACACAAACGCCCCTTCACAAAACAGTGCTGGCTCTCGCTAATATGACCACTTGCTTCCAAATGGGAGTCGACACTGTCTCGAAGAACTCTCTCCAGTAATTTCCCTACCACTGACGTAAGGCTCACCGGCCTGTAGTTCCCTGGATTATCCTTGCTACCCTTCTTAAACAAAGGAACAACATTGGCTATTCTCCAGTCCTCCGGGACATCACCTGAAGACAGTGAGGATCCAAAGATTTCTGTCAAGGCCTCTGCAATTTCCTCTCTTGCCTCCTTCAGTATTCTGGGGTAAATCCCACCAGGCCCTGGGGAATTATCCACCTTAATATTTTTCAAGACGTCCTACACCTCGTCTTTTTGGATCTCAATGTGACCCAGGCTATCTACACACCCTTCTCCAGACTCAACATCCACCAATTCCTTTTCTTTAGTGAATACTGATGCAAAATATTCATTTAGTACCTCGCCCGTTTCCTCTGGCTCCACACATAGATTCCCTCCCTTGTCCTTCAGTGGGCCAACCCTTTCCCTGGCTACCCTCTTGCTTTTTATGTACGTGCAAAAAGCCGTGGGATTTTCCTTAACCCTATTTGCCAATGACTTTTCGTGACCCCTTTTAGCCCCCCCGACTACTTGCTCAAGTTCCTTCCTACTTTCCTTATATTCAACACAGGCTTTGTCTGTTCCCAGCCTTCTGGCCCTGACAAATGCCGCCTTTTTCTTTTTGATGAGGCCTACAATATCTATAGTTATCCAAGGTTCCCAAAATTTATCGTATTTATCCTTTTTCCGCACAGGAACATGCCGGTCCTGAATTCCTTTCAACTGACATTTGAAAGCCGCCCACATGTCAGATGTTGATTTACACTCAAACATCCGCCCCCAATCTAGGTTCTTCAGTTCCTGCCTAATATGGTTATAATTAGCCTTCCCCCAATTTAGCACATTCACCCTAGGACCACTCTTATCCTCATCCACCAGCACTTTGGCCCTATCTTCCTTATTACAAAATAATCCATCTTCAGTTCATCATAGTCCTGCTGCTTCCTTGCTGGCAGCTATAAAATGGAGGAATCTCACTTCCATTATTTCACACCCAAAGCATGGGCTACATCTGGCTGAAAGACTCCATCATTCTTAAAGGCCGGTCGCGGCCGGCATTTTTATTTAAACTTTGAAACTTTATTTCCGATACCTGATTTTTCCAAGTCTATGACTTTTTACTACTGAACATAAAAACAATTTCAGTTGAACATGCGCATGTTTTTAAATATATTCCCATTTCTTTACAAATTTAACCAAGTATAGAAAAAAAGTACAATCTTGTTTTTACTTTACAAACTATGACTTTAGACAAGATGAAGTAACTTGTCAAACACAATGTCGCAATATTTCTTGCTGGTTCCACTGCTTTGCACTATCCAAATATCCATGTCATCTTCTCCATTCTCACCAAAAGCACTTACTTCCTGGTTTCCAGCGAGTGGCGACACAAAATGACGACTGTAGGTTTCTTCCAGTGTTGACATGTGACAGCCGTATTGACTGGCCTCGCTTGATCGGTATTCCTGGCTGACAAACCTGGCCTGGCTTCCCTCTCACTGTCCAGTAGCTGCATGCCCACCAGTCACAGACTGCTGATCACTTCCTGACCAGTACTTCACAGCGTGGGAGTGCAGGTGGATGTTTGACCATGGAGCCGCAAGTCACATACTGCCGACTGGTGGCGGCGATGTGCCGAGCTGTGCGCAGAGAATGAGCAGCAGAGCCGAGCTCCAATCTGGGGCCACCACCATTTGCATTGTGCGCCCATGTCAGCCCCTGTCCCTACCATCCAAGGGCACGGTGACCAGCACACAGCCCAGCCTAGCACCGCCCCATCCCCAAATGCCACAACCAATTGTGCATTCTTACAGACGGTTGCAGTTGTTCGGGTCTTCTTCCCCGCAATCAGGAACACCACAACCGATTGCTCCACTACCCTCCAGAGTTTGAAAAACCCTGATTTGGGACACAAATCTTTTCCTGAGGCACACATTGCCATTATCTGCCATTAGGTTGACTCCCTAAAGATGGAGAGCTCCAGTTGACATCGATTAGGCACAGAGCAGTCTGCAGGGAGGCTCCAGCAGACACTGATTAGACTGAGTAAGTTGGCTTTCTTATAAACCCATCAGATGAAGAATTGGGTTTAAAGGTGGAATTGATTTGGCAGTCAGTGACACAGTCATACCTTTTCCTGAACATTGTTTTGATTCACAGAATTATTGAAGTTGAGAGTTAATACCTAAAACTGAATCTCGAGCTAAATAATTCAGCACAGAATATTTGCCACAATTCAGAGAACATTGACCACATTGATTTCTACAAAGCAAAAGTAGTTAAGACACTTGTTTGGGTTTGTCCGATTCAGTGAAATGACTGCAATGGACTTTTTGCAAAACAACCTTAATAAACATCAAGGTTGTGGGCATAAATCCCATCAGGACAAGTTGTGAAACTAATTTAGTAACTTGTCATTTGTGGGCTTGCACTAGATAAAAATGGTCATGAAACTACTGGATTGTTGTAAAAATCTAACTGGATCACTAATTTCTATCAAAGAGAGAACTGCCACCCTCATTCAGGCTGGTCCACCTAATCCTCCATCCTGTAGTTGATTATTGATGCCCTCAGAACATTTAGGGATTGACAATAAATATTGCCAGTGGTGTTCATATTCCAAGAACAATGAGTGATCATGCACGATCATGCACATGCAATAGCACTAAGCTACTCCACCTCATTTCAGCTCACTTTCCTTATCATGAGAGCAATATACGAAGCTTACCTGCTGCCCCACCTTGCCAGAAACCACCCAAGAGCCAGGTTCCAAAGGGGCACTGCTCAGAGTACAAAATAGTAAAAGAAAACCCCACTAGCCCTCCATGCTTCCCATATTGTGGCCGAGTGAGTAAATGCACAGTGCCATGAGATATTCAAATATGAAAAGCATCTGCTTGGTTGCCAATTATTTTCTATGACTCAAATTAAGGTCAGTTAGTGAGTGGGGAATGTGGGTAACTATTGCCTTGAACATGACCATATGAAAGGAGGGAAATTCAAAAAAGCCTGCCCTCCATCACATCGCTTTTGATTGATTGATATTTATTGCCACATGTAGCGAAGTAAAGTGAAAAGTATTTTTCTGCGGCCAAGGGAACGTACACAGTACGTACATTGTAGACAAAAAAGAACAATCGACAGAGTACACTGACAAATGGTACATCGACAAACAGTGATTGGTTACAGTGCGGAACAAGGGCCAAACAAAAGCAGCATAGGGCGTAGAAGTGTTCTTACTTAATTGTGCATGTAGGTAATTCAGGCAAAAATCAAACTCAGCTGCAGTGGGCTTCCAGAGGATAATATCCTCATTGTCTTCATAGTCCAAGGTCTCATCAAGAATTACATATCTTTTATGGCAAAATGTTGACATATTAATTTACTCCAAAGTGCCAATTTAGTGCCTTTTGTCTGTTAAGACTGGGGAAAAACACCACGCAGAATGCTTCCTTAAAGGCAGCAAAAAAAATAATTTTTAAAAAATCAGCATAACTTACATTCTTCACATTTACATAATCCGTGCTGTGCCTGAGCACTGCCTATTTTTTTAACATCTGACTATTGAACTCCCATAAACAAACTTTTGGCAGCTCCAATTAGCTCTTGTGAAACACATCATCTGCTGGTTTCCATTTCAATAAATTATCCTGTTTTAGATCAATCCTTAACAGCTAACGAGGTTAGGAACCTAACCTCTTCTGAACCTTAAGCACCAAGAGGTCGAATGAATTCGGCATCCATTATGTATAACATTCAAACTGCATTAGCAAAAGCACACCTGCTATATTGGGACAATACCAAAATCCAATAATAAAAGCCGCATTCATTCCACATTGTCAAAAAGGGATTTAAACACTTGGGGATTTTGCTCAAATAAAAAGCACTGCTGTTGAAAGATGTACATTTCTTTGTTCATCTCTGTTCTCTGGAAACAAAGCACCAATGAAATAAGAGTGGATTTTCACTGGATAAGAAACTGCTCTTGGATCAAGTCAATTACAACTGACATTTATAAAGCACCCAGGAAGAGAGCCCACAGCACTCATATTTATTTTGGATATTTTATTTTAGTAATTTGAGGAATTAAGTGACTGATTTGTGGAGTAATTAATAATCAGTTATTAGACAATTCCCAGTAGTTTTGTTTATTTTCTCAACAGCAGTGACTAACTATACTTAAATATACAGCTCTAACCCCATTCCTAAATGACTAAACTAAACCATAAACACATTTAATGCAATTAAAAAATAATTTCCTTGTGTGTAGGAATTGTTACTCTGACACTCACTGTTGCACCCAACCCAAATCAGAATGTGTACACTGACACTTCACAGATCTGCTAAAAATTCCACATTAAAATGCTAGGCAGTTTCCCGGCATTACCAAGGGCTCCGAATCAGGGACAGCAGAGCAATCACAAAATTCACACCTTCAAAATTAACGCAGAGAAGGCTTAGAGGTCATAGAATTTTACAGCAGAGAGAGGGGTCCTTCATCCTATCAGGTCTGCATCAAGCATCTATCTATTCTAATCCCATTTTCCAGCACTTGGTCTGCAGCCTTGTATCCTATAGCGTTTCAAGTGCTCATCTAAATGTTTCTTAAATGTGGAGAGTTCCTGCCTCTATCACCTTTACAGGCAGTGAGTTCCAGATTTCCATCACCTCTGGGGTTAAATATTTCCTCAAATATTATAATAGATGATAGAACTGTGTAAAATGCTTGTTAGGCCACAGCTGATGTACTGTGTGCGGCCCTGGTAACCACACTATAGGTAGGATGCGATTGCACTAGCGAGGGTACAAAGGAGATTCACCAGGGGCGCAGAGGAGATTCACCAAGATGTTGCCTGGGCTGAAACGTTCCTGCACTGAAGAGAGGTTGGTTAGGCTGGGGTTGTTTTCCTTAGAGCAGAGAAGGTTTTGGGGGGGGAGACCTGATTATGAGGGGTGTAGATAGGAAGAAACTTTTCTTCTTAGTAGAGGTTAAATAACCAGGAGAATGGATTTAAGACAAGGGCAGGAGATTTAGAGAGGATTGGAGGGAAAAGAATTTCACCCAAGATGTGGTGGAAATCTGGAAATTCATAGATGCATAATACTCATTTAATACCTCACCTACGTCTTCGGCATGGATTGGGTTAACTGTCAGATTTATAGCTTTCATTTCAGCAGGTTAGATTCTGACATACACGCAAGGCATCGAGAAAAAAGTATTTACTTCATTCCCATGTTTACTTGGAGCCTTCCTCCACTTATTTTGAGTGCGCATGAGAAGAGGGAGGGGGAAAAAGTTTTTAAAAAGGGTGATTTGGGGGGAAAATCCACACATCATTAATCTGGCCTCATTAGATTAGAGGAGGGAAGAACAACAAACGTGCATTTATAAAGCAGATTTCTTCTCTGGACGTCCCAAATTATTTTTAAAGTGTAGTCACTGTTGTAGGAAACGCAGCAGCCAAATTGGCACGGTCTTACAAGTAGCAAAGTGACACTATCGACTAATCTGTTCATTGGAAGAAAATAATTTTTGTATTTAAAAAGACCAGTCTTAAAACCGAAATGAAATTTGACAGTATCAAGTATATAAAGGGATGTAGAATTTGGTCTTGTATTTCCAAATAAATTTGTGTATGTGAACCAAGTTTAAGACTTTGGGACTAAGTTGATACAACTTGTAGTGCCAGAAAATTCCAGAAATGGACCTGGATTACCTCTCTCCCTTCAAATCATTGGACAAAACATATCAGTGCATTTAAGCCAGCTCACTGCATACAACTGTGCCAATACCAGTAACGACTTGAAGATTGACACCCAATCCACTTTTAGGGTAGGAGCTAACTTGAGGGACCTTTGAGAAGAGAGCAAGCTGATTTATGCAGATGCACAATCAGCAGAATTTAACTTGCACAGGTGAGTATTTAATACCTGGCCCATGGAAGGGCAGGTTTCAACAAGTTACACTTTTCCTCACTTGCCATAAGTTATCAGAGCCACTGGGTTCCACAAAAACCTAAAGCTTTTAGATTTAAGTCACCAATCTGCAGTTACAAACACATCACATTCACTCCGTCACAACACTCCCTCTCCAAGACTGAGTAAATTGGACTTTACCTCTCTGACCAGCAGCCCATGGCAAAATACAAGCATGAACTCTCATTAATGGATCTTACCGTATATTGAAATCACAGCCAGAATTAGCCAGGCAGTCCATTCTGGGAGGTATTTGATGAAAACCAGAGCCATCAAAGCGCTGATCATGATCAGGTAGGCCTGCTGGAGTCGAAGTGGCCCCTTCCAGTGGATACATACCATCCCGACCACTCCAAAGTTCCAGATCACCAAAGCCAATGTGAAGTAATCCATGGCAATGTTGTAGGTTTTGAAGACTTCCCTGCAGAAGAAATACAAAACAACCTTGGTTTACTGAATGAATCACAGAATTTCAAATGTTACAGCACAGGAAGCCGCCATTTCTGCACATTCTCCCTTTTCAGGTAACAGTAATTCCATTTTGAATGCCTCACTTGAACTTGCCTTCACCACAATCTCAGGCAGTGCTTCCAGAGCCCAGCATGAATTGTTCCCTGCATGAAAAAGCTTTTCCTTGTGTCTCTTTTGCCAATTCACAGAATGCTACAGCGCAGAAAAGGCCCTTCAGCCCATTGAGTCTGCACCGACGCATGAAAAGCCCTGACCTGCCCACCTAATCCCACTTGCTTGGCATGCCAAGTACTCATCCAGGTACTTTTTAAAGGATGTGAGGTACCCTGCCTCTACCACCCTCCCAGGCAGTGCATCCCAGACCGTCACCACTCTCTGCGTAAAAGAGCTTTTCCTCAAATCTCCCCTAAACGACCCACCCCTCAAAACTACCCTTCAACTAAGGGGAACAGCTGCTCTCTATCCACCTTGTCTGCCACTCTCAATGTTGTGCATCTCATCAGGTCACCCCTCAAGTCTTCTCTGCTCCAGAGAAAACAACCAAAGCCTATCCAACCTCTCTTTATAACTTATTCTATCCCAGGCAACATTCTGGTGAATCTTCTCTGCACCTCCTCCAGTGCAATCACATCCTTCCTATAATGTGGTGACCAGAATTTTACACAGCACTCCAGCTGTGGCCTCAGTTCTATACAGCTCCATCATGACCACCTGCTTTTGTAATCTATGCCCCAATTGATAACGGCAAGTGTCCCATATGCCTTTTTCACCACCTTATTAACCTGTCTTTCTGCCTTCAGAGATCTATGGACAAGCTCGTCAAGGTCCCTTTGTTCTTCGGAACTTCCCAGTGTCAGAGCTTTCATGGTATACTCCCTTACTTTAAATCTGTGCTGTCTCATTCTCGATTCACAAGTGGGTTCAGATTTTCTGTATCTAGGCTGTCCAGATCCTCATGATTTTAGAAAAATTCATTCGCGGAATGCGGGTGTCACTGCCTAGGCCAGAATTTACTGCCCACCCTTAGTTGCTGTTGAGAAAGTGGTGGCGAACAGAGCAGAAGGAGGCAATTCGGCCCATCGAGTCTGCACCGATCCACTTAAGCCCTCACTTCCACCCTATCCCCGTAACCCAATAACCCCTCCTAATCTTTTTGGTCACTAAGGGCAATTTATCATGGCCAATCCACCTAACCTGCACATCTTTGGACTGTGGGAGGAAACCAGAGCACCCGGAGGAAACCCACGCAGACACGGGGAGAATGTGCAGACTCCGCCCAGACAGTGACCCAGCGGGGAATCGAACCTGGGACCCTGGCGCTGTGAAGCCACAGTGCTAGCCACTTGTGCTACCCTGGTGAGCTGCCTTCTTGAACCATGTAGTCCCCAAGGGTGGTTAGCACTGTTGCCTCACAGCTCCAGGGACCCAGGTTCAATTCTCGCCTTGGGCCACTGTCTGTGTGGAGTTTGCACTTTCTCCCCGTGTCTGTGTGGGTTTCCTCCGGGTGCCCCTCCTACAGTCCAAAGATATGCAGGTTGGGTGGATTGGCCTTGATAACTTGCCCTTTAATGTCCAAAAGGTTAGGTTGGGTTACGGGGATAGGGTGGAGGCACAAGTAGGGTACTCTTTCCAAGGGCCAGTGCAGACTGGATGGGCCAAATGGCCTCCTTTTGTACTGCAAATTCTATGATTCTATGATCCTCATTGGTCCTCAGTAAAGTTGAGAGGATGTCGAGAAACCAATGGAAGAATATGGGACAAAACGGAACGAGGGCTAGTCAGCCAGAGAGCTCAGGTTCAGTGCTGAGTGCAGTGGGAGGAAAGATGGCGGGAGCAAGCTTGCCGGGTGGGGCTGCACCCATTACGGTGGACACGCTGGCCGAGGTGATAGAGGAGGATTTTGAGTGGCAGTTTGAGAGGCATGGGAAGGAGATGATGGGTATACTGGACAATATGGTGGCCCCAGTAAAAGAGACTCTTGGAAAGATGTAGACGGCGGTGCAGGAGCAAGGAGAGCTGTTGAAGAGGGTGGGGGAGGCATTGTCGCGGCACAGTGACCAGCACGCCTCGATGGGAGAGGAGCTGCGGAAGGTGGAGGAGAGCAACATGGGGCTGAGAGCCAAAGTGGAGGACCTGGAGAACAGGTCATGGCGACAGAATCTTTTGATCGTGGGACTGCCTGAGGGGCTGGAGGGCTAAATGCCAACAGAGTACCTTTCGGAGATGTTTGCCAAGTTGTTGGGAGGAGGAAGAGAACACCTCCCTCCTTGAGCTGAATTAGGGATCATTGGTCGCTTCGGCCGAAGCCAAAGGCGAACACAAAGAGCTGCGATAGTCTGTTCTCACAGCGATCAGAGGAAGGAGACGGTGCTGAGATGGGTCAAGCAGAAATCGGGATCCAAGTTGGGAAGGCAGTTGTACTTGAATATACTAAAACGTCACGGTGGAGCTGGCAAGACGTCAGGCGGTCTTCAACAGGGCTAAGGCAGCGCTTTATACGAGCAATGTGCGGTTCGGGGTGGTTTACCCTGCGAAGTTGAGTGTTACGGATAACTCCAAGGACTATTACTTTGAGACGGTGGAGGCACTCTTGAGCGCTGAAGGATTGGACTTTGTTTTTATATGGGAGGGGATGGTTTGTGGACATTGGGATGATGTGCTGGGGTTTTCTCCCCTTGGTTTGAGGTTTATCATGTTTGGTTGTTCAGATTGGCTGGGTGTGGGGGTGGTTTTATTATTTTTTTTGTACTAGGTATGTGGGGAAGGGGCTCTGGCAAGGGCTAACTCGCTAGCCAAATTAAGTTGGTTAGTGAACAGGTGGCGGGGAGGGGCTGCGTCTAGCCGAGCGTATGTGGACTGGTTTTGATTGGCTGGGGAGGTGTGAATGGTTTGGGGGGGGGGGGGGGGGGGGGGGGGGGGAAGAGAGAGAGAGAAAAGAGTGCACGGGGAAGAGGGGTAGCGGTCTGATGGCGACTGCCGGATAGGGCTTGCTCATGCTCAGGGGTGGGGCGAGGGACTCCCAGTCCGAATGACAGCATAGAACATGCTAGGGTTGGATGGACCAGTGAAGCAGGCAAGGGTTTTCTTGTATTTAAAGACCTTGTGAGCCGATGATGCGCATTTGAGGGTGAAGGACCAGGTTAGGTTTCAGAAGGGTTAGGCGAGTCAGGTGTTCCACTTGGGCTTTGATAGCAGTGCATGGGGGTGTGTGTGTGTGTATACGCGCGTGCGTGCGCACATGCTCGTTGGGGGGGGGGGGGTGAGGAAAGCTGACTACTCGGTGATTGTCACTTCAGATCATGCTCAGCATTTGGTGGATGTGGTCCTTGAGAAAGGGCCTGCACAAAGGTTGGATATGCGGCAGTTTGCAGATCCAAGTTCTGTGAGGATGGGAAAGGTGATTGATGATTATGTAGGGTTCAATAAGAATGGGTAGGTCTCGCCGGTGGTGGTAAGGGGTGACATCATCTTGCTTAATGCGCATGTGAATAGGGAGGCAAAATAGGAGCGTCAGCGGCTGGCGAAGGGCAAGAAGGTGCAAGGTTGGGGTAGAGAGAAAAGCTGGTTACTGTCAGCTGGAGTGGGGGGTGTTTCTTTGAGTTATTGGGGTGTTGATTGGTGGAGTGGGGGGTGGTTTCTGATGTTCTGCAATCTTTATGTATAAAATGTTAAAATCCGAAAATATTTTCAAAATAAAATTTTGCACCGTCTCTCCACATTCTTGCTACCAAAATGACTCACCTCACACTGATACTTTGAACTTCACCTGCCACTGATCTGCCCAATCCACCAATATGTGGTTCTTTGGATGTTCAAAACTATCCTCAGCACAATTGATAATGCCTCCAATTAGCAAAATGGCATCAGGATTTGTGGCAGACAAATAATTAAATAAAACACTAGCGCAGATACACTTAAGAAAAAAAGTTTGAACTTACCCCAAATAGATGAATGAGAAAAAGAAAAGCAGCAAGAGTGATGAGATTATCAGCCATCCGTGAATGACCTGTTTAAATAAGACCAAAAATAAGGCTTCAGGCATGAAAAAGTTTGGCTGATTTTGCCCTCCACAGGGCCACATTAATTGATAGAAATACAATTTGGTTTTGATCCCCACGACATGACAGTAAATAATAATAATCTTTTATTGTCACAAGTATGAAGTTACTGTAAAAAGCCCTCCGTCGCCACATTCCGGCACATGTTTGGGGAGGCCGGTACGGGAATTGAACCTGCATTGCTAGCTTTGTTCTGCATTACAAACCAGCTGTCTAGCCCACTGAGCTAAACCAGCCTAAAAGGGCAGAGTTCCTCTTCAGATAGCTTGTGAATTATATGGATGTCTGCATACAGTGATTTAGCGGCTATGACCAGTTTGGTCTCTAAGAGGTGAAAGGTGCTACCCATCTGGACCAGTTCATGGACTGGTGCACTAAATTTCGGTTGACAGTCCACTGCAAGATTGCAGAAGAGCTGCGCTGCGCTTTTTATAAAGATGATTTTAAGCCAAAGGACCTATCTCAGTTGGATGTGTTCTCCTCTCTTGTTCCACCATGGTATCCACCCACTGCCAGATTTGCTTAATCCTTTTCCACTGGCCCCAGCCTGTTGAGGTGCACACTGCCCACCAGGAATATAAAGAATAGGAACAACAAAGACCTGCTCCATCATTCAACATGATTATGGTTAATCTTCTGCCTCAACTTCCCATATCCAATGATTCACTGACAGGTCAAAAATCTATTTATCTCAGCCCCGAATATACCCTGCAATAGAGCATCCGCAATCCTGTGGGGTAGACAATTCTAAAGGTTCACAACCCTTTGGGTGAAGACGTTTTGCATCTCAGTCTGAAGGTGATCAATCCCTTGCCTTGAGACTGTTCTAGATTTTCCAGCCAGGGGAAATGAAATCTGTGCCTACCCTGTCAAGTTCCTTCAGAACCTTGCGTATTTCAATTAAAAGGGAATTGGAGTACAAGAATAAGAAAGTCTTTCTGCAGTTGGTGCGAATACAATTGGAGTAGTGCATTCGGTTTTGGCCTCCATAGCCAAGAAGGGACATATTTGCCTTGGGAGGCGGTAGATTGGTCCCTGGAATGGGTGGGCTGTTCTATAATGAGAAGCCGAGTAAACTCAGCCCATCCTATCTGGAGATTATCAGAAATAAAGTCCGACATTCCATTTTCCTTCTTAACTGCTTCTTGTACTTGCATGCCAACTTGGTGTACTAAAATACTGATTTTTTAATTCTTACTATTGTTACGACACCCTGAGCAAGTGCACAGTCAGTTCCAGCCCCAACTTGGCCCCATTGGTGTACCCAATGTAAGTGAATTAACCAATAATTTGTATGTTTTCCTGAGGTCTATAACCTTTGATTGCTCCAATTAATTACAGGCATCAGATTTATAGGTAAAACGATAACAAACTGGTTATTTATAACAAGAGTAATCCTAGATTTGAGCTAGGGATGTGGGATGCAAATCTTCGGAGATGAGAGGAGAAAGGAATTAGGACACCAAAAGATTTGTTTCTTGGGGGTCGTTTTGCGGGATTGAAGGAGCTGGGAGCGAAGTATGGGCTGGAGCAGGGGAAATATTTAGATACATGCAGGTTCAAGACTTTGCCAGAAAGGCGATACAGAACTTCCCAGTAGAGCCGGACTCCACATTGCTGGAGGAGGTGCTGACGACAGGGGGACTGGGGTAGTATGGTGGTTTACGGGGCTATTTTGGAGGAGGAGAAGGCACCGCCAAAAGGGATCAAGGCAAAGTGGGAGGAAGAGGTGGGAGAGGGGGTTCTGGTGTGAGGTGCTCCGGAGGATGAATGCCTCAACCTCGTGTGCGAGGTTGGGGCTGATACAGCGGAAAGTGGTGTATCGAGCACACCTTAAAAGGGTGAGGTTGAGCCAGCTCTTTGAGGGAGTAGAAGATGTGTGTGAGCATTGTGGGAAAGGGGGGGGGGGGGGGGGGGGGCAAACCACATTCATATGTTTTGGTCCTGTCCAAAGCTGGAGGATTACTGGAAGGAGGTTTTTAGGGTAATCTCTAAAGTGGCGCACATGAAACTGGACATCTGGAGGCCATATTCAGGGTATCAGATCAGCCGGGGTTGGAAACGGACGCGGACGCAGATGTTGTAGCCTTTGCCTCGTTGATCGCCCGAAGGCGGATCCTGTTAGGGTGGAGATCAACATCTCCACCACCCTCTGCCCTGTGCCCTGGCGTGGCGGGGGGACCTGCTGGAATTCTTGACGCTTGAAAAAGGTCAAATTTGAACTGAGGGGAAAGATGGAGGAATTCTCCAATTCACGGGCGTTATTCATTATGCACTTTTGAGAATTGGATCACAGCGAACATTGGGGGTGGGTGGGAACTGTGTGTTATTGGTGACTATGGTTGATTCCTTTTTGTTATTTGTTTATGTTAACATGAGGGCTAATGTTTGGGGGTTTGGTGAGAGGATGGGATCGTTGTTATTGATATGGGGATTGACAATACATTCGTTACTGATTATTGTTGGGTGTAAATTTGGGGAGAAATGTGAAAAAAAAGAATAAAAAATATTTTTTTTAAAAAAAAATTTATAACAAGAGTAAAGGAAATGGAAATAATGGAACAATGGTCTACCAGTCTATCTATTCCCAAAACCCCATCCCACCCGCCACCCAGACACACAAGACGAACAAATATACAAATAGGGGAAGGATTAAAATAACGGGAATTGAAGGAAAAGGTTTGAGATGAATCTTCGCTGCCAAGGTTATGGCCTCTATAGGTGCCGGTCTTCTCAGAATGTGACCCTCTGGGGAATTGATTTATACAGGAGATTCAGGCTGGTACTATTCTTTCCTTTGACCACCAGATGGAGCCTCAGTCTCCCTGATAAATTACTAGAGCTTTATACCTGAGAAATTACAGCAGAACCATTTTTTGTTTGCCTGATCTCGGTGCAGAGATTCTGCTTGTATCGTGACAAGAGTCCTCAGACTGGGTTTTCCCAGCCATTCAGACAGAGGATTAAATGGTCACAGATCTGGTAGGAAGCCTGCTTGCAGCCTTCCACTCCAGTAGTTCCCTTCACAGATCTGACTGCTGTCTGCAGTCGTCCAAATAGGTGTGCCTTCACAGGTCTGGCTGAGAGCCCCTTAAGTCGACTGGCACAGAGCGCAAGAGTGAGAGAGAGCCTTGAAGCTGCTTCCTGGCTGAATCTCTTCACAGAATTCAGGACAATACGGAGCACTTCACATGACCCACCTTTCTTCTGGAAGGTTCTAAATGCCTCCACCAATCGCAAGCGACAACAGGCAGTCTCAAATTCCTAACTCACGGATTGGCTGCTTGCCAAGTCTATCAAACTGACATCACGGGCTCTGCCACAGAGCATAAAGGGGAAGTCCTAAGGTAGTTCATTGGACCAGGGGTTTTTCGGTTTGCCTAAAGATTGTAGCTTAAGCAAAAAAGTCTCAATGTTGCAGCAGCTAGCAAGACTGTAGATTAAAGGCAGTCAGCAGGATAGGAATTTGAAAAGAAACAGAACGGACGAGGTTTTACAAGAGTATCCTTACACTACCAAAGTGAATCTCAGACTGCCCCCATATTATATTCCATCTGCCACCTTGTTGCTCACTCAATTAACCTGTCTATCTCGTTGCAGGTGGTGTCCTCCTCACAGCTCATGTTCCTACCTACGTTTTTGTGGTCAGCAAATTTGGATGCACGATTCGGACTCTTCATCCAATCATTAATATAGATTGTATAAAACTGATCCTTGCAGTACTTCACTAGTTTCAAACTGCTAACGTAAAAATGCCTCATTTATCCGTACTCTGCTTATTATTCATGAACCAACTCTTCATGTCATACCACCCCCAAAACTAAGCCTTTTTCTTGCATATTAATCTTGTGGCACTTTACTAAATGCCTTTTTGAAATCATGGCACACACCTCCTGGCTCCTCTTTAATCTATCTACTAGTTACATCCTTAACCGGGCGGCACGGTAGCACAGTGGTTAGCCTGTTGCTTCACAGCACCAGGGTCCCAGTACGATTCCTGGCACGTTCTTCTAGTGTCTGCGTGGGTTTCCTCCGGGTGCTCCGGTTTCCTCCCACAAGTCCAGAAAGACGTGCTTGTTAGGTGAATTGGACATTCTGAATTTTCTGTGTACCCGAACAGGCGCCGGACTGGGGCGACTAGGGGATTTTCACAGTAAAGTCATGGTGGTGTTAATGTAAGCCTACTTGTGACAATAATAAAGATTATAAAATAATGCAAGAAATTTAGTCGACCACAATTTCCCTTTGATTGATGATAGAGTCAATATGGTTCCAAATATACTGTTCAGACTTCTTTCATAATACCAGATTCCAGAATTTCCAAATGATCGATGCCAGGCTAATTGGCCTCATCTTTTGAATAGCAGTGTTACATTTGCTAACTTTCAATCCGCTGGGACTAGAAAATCCAGGGAATTTTGCTAAATCACACTGGTACATCCATTATCGCACCCCTGCCATTTCCTCATGATAGTTCTCCTGTTTCTGCCTTTATGAGACCAACACTGGCTTTAGTAAAACTCCTTAATTAATATTTGGACGGGAGGAGAAAGACGGGCAGGGGAGAACACGGACAGGGAGGGGAGAGGAGGCAGGGAGAAGGAAATTGGGCAGGGATGGGAGGTTGAGCTGACAGACACAGCCTCGTCCTAGGAGAATCTGGAGACAATGAGGGCTTCTCTGGTCCTCCTGGCATATCAGGCCCCTGCTGCACCATCTTCCATTCTCCGGATCCTCCTCGGGCTCGTCCTCCCGTTCCTCCTGGACCCTCTTTTCCTCCTCAGACAAGGCCGCATGTTGCACCCCAGTCTCCTCCTCCAGCCGTCGCCCTGCTGCTGGGCCAGATTGTGGAGGGCATAGCAGACCATCACAAAGCAAGAGATCCTCTGGGGGTTGTACTGCAAGACACCACCAGAACGGTCAAGGCATCAAAACCGTATTTTCAGCAGCTCGATGCACCGCTCAATGACAAAACAGGTGGCATCATAGGCCTCACTGTATCAGGTCTTCGCCTCGGTCTCAGGCCTCTGCACTGCCGTCATCAGCCATGAGCTTGTCCCCCATAAGCCAACCAGTCATCCTGGAGTGGTCCTCAAAGACACAGGGGATCTCAGTGCCTTAGGATGTACCTGTCATGCAGTCTCCCAGGATAGCAGGCACACGTGCACATGATTCTGAGATGGTGATCTCTTGGTGGGCCTGGTCCAGGTCGACGATGATATAGTCTGGTGCCCGTGTCACGCGAGGGAGATGTTAGGAAATTGGGTCCAGTAATGAGACCCCCAATGTAACAGGCAATTTAGGGGTTAAACAGACGGAGGGTGAAAAAAACCTGCTAGCACAGAGTCAGAGGGATACATCCACACATTGCAAAGTTGCAATGTCCCAGTCAGACTTAAAATCATTAGTGGGTATACACAGGATGGCTCAGACTCATTATTCGCTGGGGCACTCCTGTCTGACCAGTTATTAGCCCATTACAGAGTCTAACAATCAGTTAGGGCTTCTACCCCAGGATCCTCGCCTCCCCCACCCTTAACATGACTGTTCCACCTTCACATAAGAGTGCCATCCAGCGTGCCACTTGTGCTGACAAACCTTGCTCTGCACATTCACCCCTGGCCACAACAGGAGCCCCTAGATCCCAGACTCTGCCGGGAATATTAGGAACACCGTGCTCAGCTGCCCTCCGCTCATCCACACACTTACCCTTTGGGTGCGAGAAGATCTACAGTGAAGCCCTGCTCTTTAGTGTTTGATAGAGGCAGCTGCTTCTACAGTGTTGATGCTCCTAGCGATCAGGCACACTGTTCAGAACAAAGTTTGCTGGAGATGCAATGCACTAATCTCCTCTGAGGCATAGTACATGTGCCCTCGAGGAGGCACTTGAGAGTTAATGTGCGTGAAGTGCTATCACAACTAACAAGGCTAATTCCTCATTTCAAATAGCCTTCATCAGCTCTGAAGATAGAAGCTGTTCACAGTCAATGGGACTGAAATCGAATTTCAGGATGGAGGCCACAGTAGTGCTCTGTCCTGGAAGTGTTTGGTAGGACAGACAGGCTGCAGCTGTGGTTGCTCTTGTTATGGGACTGCACAATATTTAAAGATGGCTTGAAGGCCTCATTGACACAAAGCTCCTCAACCCCCAGCCCAGAGGCGACTACCGACCTGGAACGCATCAACCCCCCGGCCAAGCACAACCCCCACTAGCACTGGGGCAGCAGCTCCGGTTCTGCATGCTGGAAAATGGAAATGGCTACTCACATCCTCACTTCCCCTTAGTAGCCATTGCGCCAGGTTCCCATTTTTGAGAAGGAGTACTAAACAACGCCAGCGTGACTTGACGCTGAGGAATCGAGCGAGTCGGGGAGACCACTGCATTAGGCATCAATCTCGTTAATGTGTTTGATATGAACGCAAATGAGGGTTCGTGATATTCTTGCCATTTTCAGGCAAGATCCAGAACACGCCATGGGAGTGGGCTGGGTCAATTGCAAAATGGTTTGTGCCCGGTGCAAAATCTCAATTTTGCCCTCTACTGCTTTTCATCCGGTATGCACCGATCTGCTCCAGGCTCAACGCAGTTGCTGAATCATGCCTGTGTACTCTCTCATCAATACTATGCTCAACTTCACTAGTAAGCCACTTGCAAATCTCCAACTATTTCTTATATAAGTTACTGTGAAAAGCCCCTAGTCGTCACATTCTGGCGCCTGTTCGGGGAGGCCAGCACAGGATTAGAACCCGTGCTGCTGGCCTTGTTCTGCATCACAAGCCAGCTGTTTGACCCACTGTGCTAAACCAGACCCTGCTTAATGCTTTGACTAACAGTGGGACTGCTAGGCAGCCTTAAAAACTATTCCCAGTGCATTCTAGAATCATAGAAGTTACAGTGCAGAAGGATGCCATTCGGCCTATCGAGTCTGCACCAAGGCCTTTGACAAGGTCCCTCATGGCAGACTGGTACAGAAGGTGAAGTCACACGGGATCAGAGGTGAGCTGACAATGTGGATACAGAATTGGCTAGGTCATAGAAGGCAGAGAGTAGCAATGGAAGGGTGCTTTTCTGATTGGAGGGCTGTGACTAGTGGTGTTCCGCAGGGATCAGTGCTGGGACCTTTGCTGTTCGTAGTATATATAAATGATTTGGACGAAAATGTAACTGGTCTGATTAGGAAGTTTGCGGACGACACAGAGGTTGGTGGAATTGCAGATAGCGATGAGGACGGTCAGAGGATTTTGCAGGATTTAGATCGTTTGGAGATTTAGGCGACAAAATGGCGGATGGAGTTTAATCCGGACAAATGTGAGGTAATGCATTTTGGAAAGTCTAATACAGGTAGGGAATATACAGTGAATGGTAGAACCCTCAAGAGTATGGACAGTCAGAGAGATCTAGGTGTACCAGGTCCACAGGTCACTGAAAGGGGCAACACAGGTGGAGAAGGTAGTCAAGAAGGCATACGGCATGCTTGCCTTCATTGGCCGGGGCATTGAGTATAAGAATTGGCAAGTCATGTTGCAGCTGTATAGAACCTTAGTTAGGCCACACTTGGAGTATAGTGTTCAATTCTGGTCGCCACAGTACCAGAAGGATGTGGAGGCTTTAGAGAGGGTGCAGAAGAGATTTACCAGGATCTTGCCTGGTATGGAGGGCATTAGCTAGGAGGAGAGGTTGAATAAACTTGGTTTGTTCTCACTGGAATGAATGAGATTGAGGGGCGACCTGATAGAGGTCTACAAAATGATGAGGGGCATAGACAATGTGGATAGTCAGAGATTTTTTTCCCAGGGTAGAGGGGTCAATTACTAGGGGGCATAGGCTTAAGGTGCAAGGGGCAAGGTTTAGAGATGTACTAGGTAAGTTTTTTTACACAAAAGGTAGTGGGTGCCTGGAACGCGCTGCCGGAGGTGGTGGAAGCAGGGACGATAGTAACGTATAAGGGACATCTTGACAAATATATGAATAGGATGGGTATAGAAGGGTATGGACCCCGGATGTGTAGATTTTAGTTTAGACGGGCAGCATGGTCAGTGCAGGCTTGGAGGGCCGAAGTACTGTGCTGTACTTTTTTGTTCTTTGTTCAACCCACTGAAAGAGCACTCTACTTAAGACCACACCTCCACCCTATCCCCATAATCCAGTAGCCCCACCGTAATCTTTTGGAGACTAAGGTGCAATAGCATGGCCAGTCCACTTCACCTGCACATCTTTGGACTGTGGGAGGAAACCGGAGCACCCTGACGAGACCCACGCAGACACGGGAGAAAGTACAAACACCACACAGACAATCACCCAAGGCCACAATTGAACCTGGCTCCCTGGAGCTGAGGCAGCATTGCTAACCACTGTGCAGCCTGACATGTCATTCCTAATTGCCACCCTCCACGCCAAGGTACTTTCTTACTACGGTCTATATGTCACCTGTTACTATCAGGGTTACTCCTTCTTTTCCATTCTGTCTGTCATTTCTAAATGTTGTGCATTCTGGAACATTTATTTCTTGAACCTGCATCACCTTGTGACCATGTCCTTGTAATGGTGACTATATCTAAATAATTTATTTCTATTTGTACCACGAGTTCACCAATTTGCCACAAATGCTTTATGGTGCTAAAGGGCCCTTTTTCCCCCTATAAACTACTGTTCTTGCACAGCCCTTATTTGCTGATGCTATTATTGTTAAAACGTTGCCTCTTCCTGTCCCACTCTGCTTGTCTTTATCCAAATCCCTAAACTTATTGCTGCAACTTTTTTCTTTAGATTTCTAAATCTCTCTGCATCTGCCACCCCCTTTCCTTTAGTTTAAACCCCTATCCACAGCCATGATTATACCATTTGCCAAAAATCTGATCCCAAGCAGGTTTAACTGGAGTATATCTCAATGGAACAGCTCCCTTTTTCCTCAGTGCTCGTGGCAGTACCCCATTTCTTCTTTCTTCTCATATGTTGAATCTTATTTTGCCTAGGATGGGAGCCGTTGGCAAGATTAACATTTTCTGCCAATCATTTACTGCCCTGAAAGTGGTGGCGTGTTTTGAATACATTTCCCCCTGCTCAGGTGGATTTTAAATTAGGTTCAGGTTCCAAAAAACGAAAATCCTCCTTCCTGCACCATTTCGCCAACCATACGTTAACATATTTCATCCTATTATTCCTATTCACACCAGCAAATAGATATTATTGCCTTTCAGATGTTGCTTTTTCCTCCCTGGCTCCTGCAACATTAGATGCGGTTTATAAGGGGGATCAGGACGGATTTACAGAACGAAGGAGTTCAATGAGGAAATGACTAACCTGGCGGACAGGGGAAATTCTTTAACTTAAATTTTTTAAAATTTCAGCAAATGCCTAAGCAATTAGTTTGCAAGAATCTGAAGAACAGTAGACAAATTAGGATTGAAGAAAAGTTTTGAAGTGGACTGGAAGTCGGCTAAACCAGAGAAAGCAAAATATGAATAAAGCAACTTCACCGTGGGAAGGAATCAGTATGGAGGCGCCACTGGGACCAGAGCCAAGGCCACTTGTTTAGTCTACAGATATTTGGGAGCTGTGAACAGGGAAACAATAACATTTGCTGACAATGTCAAAATTTCCTGGACAGGGGGAAGAGATGTCGAAATGATACAGAACAGAGAAACATTAACTTAGAAGTGAGAGCTTAGTTGTGCAGAACTATTTTACCCACTTCTCCAAAGATGCTGCAATCTTATTTTTGGTTATTCCATGAATCACTGGAAAAAGTGAAGTCAGAAATTTACATGAACAAAGTTTTGAGCAAAATGTGAGTCTTGAACCTGTGAACACATACCTTGTAGCACCTGTACTTGTAGAGAAGTACAAGAATTAATGTCATTACAACAATGACACTGATCATAATGAGGGCATTCAATATGGAGTTTACAGCTCGCTCTCCAATGGTGTCTGTGTCCTCTGTGAACGGAGTGTACAACCTGAAGGCAAATATTCCACAAGTCAGGGCATTCTCATCAGAATAATGATCCAATACCAGTTTTCGTAGCAATTAACAAAAATTTAAGATTCTCAAAAGGCAACACAAAATATGAATAAAGCAACTTCACCATGAGAAGGAGACAGTATGGAGGCACCACTGGAACCAGAGCCAAGTCCCAATTGTTCTACAATAGAAACATTTAGAAATATATCCCCAATTTCTGACCGCTTGACATGTTTTAAAGGATTTGACAAGCTCTCCTCTCATTTTTATAATCTATTGGAGCGCTGACACATCTTAAAATGTAGTGAATGCAATTACTGGGTGTGCAATGTCCCAACTCAAAATTCCCCAACACTTGAGCTGACCTGACACAGCATTGAAAATGTGTGCAAAAAAGAGGCCGGCATTCTGGCCTTTGCATCCCTAGTAGCCCGGCGAAGGATCTTGTTAATGTGGAAGGAGGCGAAGCCCCCTAGCGTGGAGGCCTGGATAAACGACATGGCTGGGTTCATAAAGCTGGAGAGGATTAAGTTTGCCTTAAGGGGGTCTGCGCAGGGGTTCTACAGGCGGTGCAACCGTTCCTAGACTATCTCACGGAGCGTTAGAGGAAGTTCGGTCAGCAGCAGCAACAACCCTGGGGGGGGGGGGGGGGGGGGAGAATGGGGGATTGCTTGGGCGGTTGGATGAGCAGGAGATAACATGAAGGGTGGGGGAAAGTGGCACGTGCGGGAGAGAGCCAGTGTATAAAGCTATGTAAATATATCATTTTGCCATGTATACATCTTGCTCAGTGCGTTTTCGTGTTATTTTGTTACGGGAGGGGGGGGGGGGGGTATTGTTTGTAAGGGGAAAAAATTGTGTTGGTAAAAAACTTTAATAAATATATTTTTTTTAAAAAAAAGAAAATGTGCGCCAAATGGGCAGGTTCACTAAAACCAGACAGTCAGGGAACTTCCTGGTCCAGCTATGCCCATAAAGTCTGTTCCTGCTCTCCCTGGAGTCTTTCCCACATTATTCCGACCCTCCCCACCTCCCTGCATCCCAGGACACTTCACCCAGGGCCCTCCCTCCCCCTCCCTTCCCCTCCCTTCCCCCTGCCTTGGATGGTCTCCCATGTACCCTGGAACTCTCCCATTGTTTTGCTCTGTATCCTTGGGGTCGCTCCCTGTTTTCATCATCAATATGCTCGGCCAAGTTCTATGGATTCCTGAACACCAGATGTGGTCTCACCAACACCCTATACAATTGCAACAACATTTCTACTTTTATACTCCAGTCCTTTTGCAGAAACGCTAACATTCTAGTTGCCTTTCTTATTACATGTTGTACCTGCATCCCGACTTTCTGCGATTCATGAACAAAGACGCCCTGATCCCTCTGCCCAGACCCATTTTGAATCTGCTTACCATTTATAATTTGCCTGACTATTTTTTTTTCGGCCAAAATGGATAACCTCACACTTATCCACATTAAACTCCATCTGCCAAATTTGTGGTCCAATCTCCTAGCCTATCGATATCAGTCTGTAAAATCTGCATCGCCTCTTCACTGCCTGCTTTCCCACCTATTTTAGCATCCTCAAATTGTGCAATGTTACACTCTATCCCTGCTTGCAGATCATTCATATAGATTGCAAACAGTTGAGGCCCGAGGACTGACCCCTGCGGCACCCCGCTAGTTAGTTCGCCAGCCAAAGAAGGACCCATTTAACCCGACCCTTTGTTTTCTGTCAGTCAGCCAATCCTCAATCCAATCCAGTATTCCACCCACAACGATCTCACCTTCTGGATCAATCTTCTATCCAGCAACTTGTCAAACGCCTTATGGAAGTCTAGATATACCATATCCACAAGTTCCCCCTTATCCACCTTGCTGATTACGTCCTCAAAGAACTCAAGCAAGTTTTTCAAGTATGACTTACCCCTCATAAAACTATGCCGACAATGGTGGATTGAGCTTCGTCTTTCAAAATGTTCAGTCAGCTTCTCCTTAATGATTGATTCCAGCAACTGCTGCCACCTCCTTGAATACCCATGGGTGCAGGCCATTAGGTCCCGGAGACTTATCTGCCTTTAGTCTCATTAGTTTATTCAATACCTTCTCCCTAGTGATGGTTTTGCACTAGGTTCCTCTGCATTAACTGCAGTTCTTGGAAAATAGTTAACCTCGACCATGAAGACAGAGGCAAAATATTGGTTTAGTGCCTCTGCCACCTGTGTTCCCCATTATTACCTCACCAGTATCGTCCACCAAAGAGCCAACATTTGCTTCAGCTATTCTCTTCCTCTTTAAATACTTATAGAAGCTCTTGGTATCAGTGTTTATGTTTTCTGCTGATTTCCTTTCATAGTTCATCTTGGCTTTTTTGTAAAAATAGTTTTTTGTTGACCCCTAAAGTTCTCCCAATCCACCAGCTTACCTAATGGTATCCTCTATTTTTGCCTTTTATGTCCTCCTTGACTTCCTTGTTCAGTCATGGAACGTTCTTCTCCCTTTTACAATTCCTCTTTCTCTCAGGAACATACTTTAATTGAAGTGTATAATATCTCTCTGAACATCCACCTTTGTTCCTCAACTGTTCCTCAATTATTTGTGCCCATCTACTTGTGCCTATATTGCCTCTGCTCAATGCTAAAACACACTAAACGTGAATTGGAAATTCTAGCATGCTATGATCACTTCTTCCAAGGGGATCCTTAACGACACGACTATTTATCAACCCTGTGTTACGCAACATTAAATCCAAAATAGCCTGCTCCTTAGTTGGCTCCATGACATATTGCTCTAAGAAACAATCCCCCATGCATTCTATGAAATCTCCCTCAAGGCTCCCCTTGCCAATTTGATTAGTCCAGTCAATATGCATGTTATAATCACCCAACATTACCGTTTGCCCTTCTCACAAGCCCTCATTATTTCCTGGTTTATACCATGGCCCACTTTGGAAGTATTGCTCGAGAGTCTGTAAATTACTCCTGGAGTTTTGTCCACCCAGATCGATTCAACATCTTGGCCCTTAGTGCCACTATAATTTCTTAATACAGCCTTGATGTCATCTTTAACCAAGAAAGCAGCTCCACCTCCTGTTCCAAGCTGGGTAATAAATACCCTTGGGACATTTAAATCCCAGTCCTCCTGCAACCATGTAACAGTGGGTTATCAGACATTAATAAAGGAGGTCAGAATGCGTGAGAAGCGTAGTGTACAAGAAAATCTTGCAAGGGAAAGATAAATCAGTACAACATATTTAAAAACCTTGCAGGTGCAGACGGCCAGCCCCTCCCCCGTGCAGGCAGGCGGGCAGCCCCCCCCACCCCCCGTGCAGCCCCCTCAGTGCAGATCAGCAGCACTCCAGTGCAGACAAGCAACACTCAGTGCACACTGTTTCTATACATCAAATTCCAATGCTGTGGAAACTGGATTAAATCAGTTGCACAATTTACCAGCTACAGTTAAGTGCAACTCAGCTGACTTGTTTCAGGAATGCAACTACCCAAAAGAGCAGCATTCAATTCATACAATTTACAGTGCAGAAGGAAGCCATTTGGCCCATCGAGTCTGCACTGGCCCTTGGAAAGAGCCCACGCCTCCAACCCGCAACCCCACCTAACCTTTTTGACAATAAGGGGCAATTTAGTACGGTCAATCTACCTAACCTGCACATCTTTGGACTGTGGGAGGAAACCCGAGCACCCAGAGAAAACCCACGCAGGCACGGGGAGAACGTGCAGAGTCCGCAGTCACCCGAGGCCGGAATTGAACCCGGGACCCTGAAATGGATCCAAAATGGAAACTCTTGCAGGAGAGGGTGATGGACCAGGGGACTAACTGCTTAGTACTTTTACACCATTTGGTGGTCAACCATTTCTTTCCTGCCTGTGTATGTACGTACACACCCCCCCCCCCCACACACACACCCCCCCCCCCCCCCACCCACACCCCCCCCCCCCACCCACACCCCCCCCCCCCCACCCACACCCCCCCCCCCCACCCACACACCCCCCCCCCCACCCACACCCCCCCCCCCCCACCCACACCCCCCCCCCCCACCCACACACCCCCCCCCCCACCCACAAACCCCCCCCCCCCACCCACACCCCCCCTCCCCCACCCACACCCCCCCTCCCCCCCCCCCCACCCACCCCCCCCCCCACCCCACCCCCCCCCCCCCCCCCCCCCCCACCCACCCCCCCCCCCACCCACACCCCCCCCCCACCCACACCCCCCCCCCCCACCCACCCCCCCCCCACACCCCCCACCCCCCACCCACCCCCCCCCCCCCACCCACACCCCACCCCCCCCCACCCACACCCCACCCCCCCCACCCACACCCCCCCCCCCACCCACACCCCCCCCCCACCCACACCCCCCCCCCCACACCCCCCCACACCCCCCCCACCCACACCCCCCCCCCACACCACACCCCCCCACCCACACCACACCCCCCCACCCACACCCCCCCCACACACACCCCCCCCACACACACCCCCCCCACACACACCCCACACACACACCCCCCCCCACACACACACACCCCCCCCCCCACCCACACCCCCCCCCCCCCCACCCACACCCCCCCCCCCCCCCACCCACACCCCCCCCCACCCACACCCCCCCCCCCACCCACACACCCCCCCCCCCACCCACACCCACCCACCCCCACCCACACCCCCCCCCCCCCACCCACCCCCCCCACACCCCCCCCCCCCACACACCCCCCCCCCCACCCACACCCCCCCCCCCCACCCACACCCCACCCCCCCCCACCCACACCCCCCCCCCCACCCACACCCCACCCCCCCCCACCCACACCCCCCCCCCCCCACCCACCCCCCCCCCACCCACACACCCCCCCCACCCACACCACACCCCCCCCACACACACCCCCCCCACACACACCCCCCCCACACACACCCCCCCCACACACACCCCCCCCACACACACCCCCCCCACACACCCCACACACACACACCCCACACACACACACCCCACACACACACACCCCACACACACACACACCCCACACACACACACACCCCCCCCACACACACACCCCCCCCACACACACACCCCCCCCACACACACCCCCCCCACACACACCCCCCCCACACACACCCCCCCCACACACACCCCCCCCACACACACCCCCCCCACACACACCCCCCCCACACACCCCCCCCACACACACCCCCCCACACACACCCCCCCACACACACACCCCCCACACACACACCCCCCACACACACACCCCCCACACACACACCCCCCACACACACCCCCCCCACACACACCCCCCCCACACACACCCCCCCCACACACACCCCCCCCCCACACACACCCCCCCACACACACCCCCCCACACACACCCCCCACACACACCCCCCACACCACACACCCCCCACACACACCACACACACACCCCACACACACACCCCACACACACACCCCACACACACACCCCACACACACACCCCACACACACACCCCACACACACACCCCACACACACACCCCACACACACACCCCACACACACACCCCACACACACACCCCACACACACACCCCACACACACACCCCACACACACACCCCCCACCCCACACCCCACACACACACCCCCCACCCCACACACACACCCCCCACCCCACACACCCCACACACCCACCACACACACACCACACACACACCACACACACACCACACACACACCACACACACACCACACACACACCACACACACACCACACACACACCACACACACACCACACACACACCACACACACTATTGCAGGGGCAGGCCAGTCGATTTCGGCGGCGTGAGAACAGCTGGTGAGTCAGTTTCAGCGGGAGCACTGCGGAAGGAGGTTGCTGGGAGGTAAGTCAACCTTTAAAAGCACTTGTCTTTGCAGGGGCAGGCCAGTCGATTTCGGCGGGAGTGGAGCTGGCTGGTTAGTCAATTTCAGCAGGAGCTGAGAATTTTTCTTTTTTTTTTTTTAAATTAGTTTTTTAGGCGGGAACAGGAAGTCGACCCGCGGACGTCTGGGAAGACCCTCACCAATAAATTCTGGTGGAGAGGAAACCCGAGACACTACACGTGTAGTGTCTCCCACCCGCCCTCCTCCTCTAACCTAATAATAAAACCCATTGGTCTGAGGTAAGTACCATATTTTATTATATTATTATTATTTTTTATAAAAATTTAATTTAGTTGTTAGCCAGATCTTGGTAGAAAGTTAGAGGAATGGCAGGGAAGGGAGTGCAATGTTCCTCCTGCAGGATGTTTGAGGTGAGGGATGCAGTTAGTGTCCCTGCTGATTTTACCTGCAGGAAGTGCTGCCATCTCCAGCTCCTCCAAGACCGAGTTAGGGAACTGGAGCTGGAGTTGGAAGAACTTTGGATCATTCGGGAGGCAGAAGGGGTCATAGATAGCAGTTTCAGGGAATTAGTTACACCAAAGATTGGAGATAGGTGGGTAACTGTAAGAGGGACTGGGAAAAAACAGTCAGTGCAGGGATCCCCTGCGGTCGTTCCCCTGAGAAACAAGTATACCGCTTTGGATACTTGTGGGGGGGACGACTTACCAGGGGTAAGCCATGGGGTACGGGCCTCTGGCACGGAGTCTGTCCCTGTTGCTCAGAAGGGAAGGGGGGAGAGGAGCAGAGCATTAGTAATTGGGGACTCTATAGTCAGGGGCACAGATAGGAGATTTTGTGGGAGCGTGAGACACTCACGTTTGGTATGTTGCCTCCCAGGTGCAAGGGTACGTGATGTCTCGGATCGTGTTTTCCAGGTCCTTAGGGGGGAGGGGGAGCAGCCCCAAGTCGTGGTCCACATTGGCACCAACGACATAGGTAGGAAAGGGGACAAGGATGTCAGGCAGGCTTTCAGGGAGCTAGGATGGAAGCTCAGAACTAGAACAAACAGAGTTGTTATCTCTGGGTTGTTGCCCGTGCCACGTGATAGTGAGATGAGGAATAGGGAGAGAGAGCATTTAAACACGTGGCTACAGGGATGGTGCAGGCGGGAGGGATTCAGATTTTTGGATAACTGGGGCTCTTTCTGGGGAAGGTGGGACCTCTACAGACAGGATGGGGGGGAGATTTGTTAGTGCTCTTTGGGGGGGTTTAAACTAATGCAGCAGGGGCATGGGAACCTGGATTGTAGTTTTAGGGTAAGGGAGAATGAGTGTATAGAGGTCAGGAGCACAGATTTGACGTCGCAGGAGGGGGCCAGTGTTCAGGTAGGTGGTTTGAAGTGTGTCTACTTCAATGCCAGGAGTATACGAAACAAGGTAGGGGAACTGGCAGCGTGGGTTGGTACCTGGGACTTCGATGTTGTGGCCATATCGGAGACATGGATAGAGCAGGGACAGGAATGGATGTTGCAGGTTCCGGGGTTTAGGTGTTTTAGTAAGCTCAGAGAAGGAGGCAAAAGAGGGGGAGGTGTGGCGCTGCTAGTCAAGAGCAGTATTACGGTGGCGGAGAGGATGCTAGATGGGGACTCTTCTTCCGAGGTAGTATGGGCTGAAGTTAGAAACAGGAAAGGAGAGGTCACCCTGTTGGGAGTTTTTTATAGGCCTCCTAATAGTTCTAGGGATGTAGAGGAAAGGATGGCGAAGATGATTCTGGATATGAGCGAAAGTAACAGGGTAGTTATTATGGGAGACTTTAACTTTCCAAATATTGACTGGAAAAGATATAGTTCGAGTACAATAGATGGGTCGTTTTTTGTACAGTGTGTGCAGGAAGGTTTCCTGAAACAATATGTTGACAGGCCAACAAGAGGCGAGGCCACGTTGGATTTGGTTTTGGGTAATGAACCAGGCCAGGTGTTGGATTTGGAGGTAGGAGAGCACTTTGGGGACAGTGACCACAATTCGGTGACGTTTACGTTAATGATGGAAAGGGATAAGTATACACCGCAGGGCAAGAGTTATAGCTTGGGGAAGGGCAATTATGATGCCATTAGACGTGACTTGGGGGGGATAAGGTGGAGAAGTAGGCTGCAAGTGTTGGGCACACTGGATAAGTGGGGCTTGTTCAAGGATCAGCTACTGCGTGTTCTTGATAAGTATGTACCGGTCAGACAGGGAGGAAGGCGTCGAGCGAGGGAACCGTGGTTTACCAGGGAAGTGGAATCTCTTGTTAAGAGGAAGAAGGAGGCCTATGTGAAGATGAAGTGTGAAGTTTCGGTTGGGGCGATGGATAGTTACAAGGTAGCGAGGAAGGATCTAAAGAGAGAGCTAAGACGAGCAAGGAGGGGACATGAGAAGTATTTGGCAGGAAGGATCAAGGAAAACCCAAAAGCTTTCTATAGGTATGTCAGGAATAAGCGAATGACTAGGGAAAGAGTAGGACCAGTCAAGGACAGGGATGGGAAATTGTGTGTGGAGTCTGAAGAGATAGGCGAGATACTAAATGAATATTTTTCGTCAGTATTCACTCAGGAAAAAGA